>NW_026294551.1:83763059-84240559 GCF_007827085.1 Peromyscus californicus insignis
TCTCTCATGTAGCCCAGTGTGGCCTAGAATTCACAGAGATCCAGACAAATCTCTGCCTACCGAGTGATAGGATTTAAGGTGTGTGCTATCACTGCCTGACATCTATATCTAAATTGGGTACACAATATATCATCACATTTCCCCCTTTTTGTCTAAAATAATAAAAGAAGGTTATAACCAATATAAGAAAAACTATATATAATAAGTACAATAAGCATATAACATAATATAGAGAGACAATAAATACATTAACAATGTCTAGTCCATTTGAATTTGGTTGAATTTGACAAATTCAGAGAAAACAATCCATTATTTATCTTATTTATGTGAGTCCAAAATGTTGTACCTAATTCACTTTCTATCCTAACTTGTATCACCAACTGAAAACTATCTTTTAATGTCTTTCAAACTTACACACTTTACACCTCTTTTAGTGAATTTCTTTTCTGAATTTGTTAACAAGGAAAACTATAACTACAACTGTAACTATCTAATCCTCACCTCCCTCAGAGACCCAAGAAGGAAATAATCTTAACTGAGTAATAAGGAAGTGCAAACAAGTGGCATCCAAAAACTGAGACATGACAGAAACAGTTGGCTGCCTGGACTGTTACCCAAGGTTCCTCTGCAATGTCGGGGCATCCATATTCAGCCTACAGGTCTAGTATACCTGAAAGACTTTTCTGTGAAGCAGGATTTTCTAAAGGGCTGTCCTACTTTGTCTTGGCAAGGTACATCAGTCCTTTCTTTTGTGTCCTGCTTGTCCATTTTGGACAGCATACTGTCAGCAGTTGATGTAAGGGCACTTTCTTGCCTAGTGGCTAACTTTTGCCACAAACAAAGTAAGCTCCATATGGAGTTCCTTCAATGACCATCATCTTCTTTGAAGTAGATTGGTGCTGCCAGGAGCAGACATGTCTCATAGTCATAAAAAAAAGAAAAAAAAATCTGTTATTAAAACATCTTAAATGCCATTTTCTATAGATCTCTGAAGTGTTTGAAGATGACCTGTCTATCTAAAATATATTTCTATTTCACCTTGAAAACATACCTACTATGACTACAAATTTGATTGTAATGACTATTAACTTATATTTCTTATATCCTAATTAGTTGGTAATAATAACTTTCAAGGACTAACAATTTGCATTACATTGTTAAATGACCTGTATAGATACAATACCTTGAACAAGATTAGAAATATATGTACATTATTTTTTAGCAAAATCAGTCTCAAATTTGTATCAATATACATAATTTGTATACAATATCCAAAAATCCAATCCAATGTAAAATATTTAAAACTAGTAGTTGCTTTTTTAAAGTAGACTCAAAATCTACCTTATTTCAGAGTAGATTTTCAATAATCTACCTCTTATCTATATCCTCTTTTTTCTTTTTCTTTTTTTTCAAACAAGAACCCTGAATCTAATCTCCTTGTTTAGCTTTTTTTCCTGACCATCATCAATTAATAACCTGTAACCAACCATCCTAAACAATGACAATTATCCATAACCCACTGAATGACCAAACACCACACATGCCACCTCTTGGGAATGTGGGTGTCATTTTCTTAAAATTACTTCCTGCTGTCTGGGGGTGACAGAATCTTTAGAGGATCCTGAAAAGAAAAAAAATTGGATTGGTAAATCCTGGGAGAGGTAGCTGTATCATTTGTTGTCCAGTCTCTGCATAATGGGAAAATATAGGGCTTGTCTCAAGTCCTTGCTCCAGGAGTCTGTGAGGCTGGATCATCTCAGCTAGCCCTCTTGAAATTGTCCTGAGCAGTTTGTAATGCAAAACTGATCTTTGGGGCGGGGGTGTTTGTCATCTTAGTGTTATTTCATACTCCTGATGGAATCATCATTGTAGGCCCCATCAACTTTTTGGAGACATCAAAGTTGCTGTTAGGCATGATCATGGTTCTGTGCAGAAAACTGATAGAGATTCAAACTCAAAATCATATGCAGGAAGCTAGATGAAACCCTTTTCCTAGAATTAGTTAGTACTCTATATGATCATTAACATCATGTCAAAAGTTTATATATATATATATATATATATATATATATATATATATATATATATAAATCTTATAAATTTTGATGTAAAGTTTGTACATTCAGAAAAGTTTTAAAGAGTCAAAATAAAGCCAAAGAATTATGAGATTAGTGGCAATAGGATAGTACCTTAATTTTGGTTTTTCTTCTGTCCCATATGGGGTGGCTCTTCTGACATGATACAGAGATTTTGCATTTTCTTTAAACAAGCATGCTTGGGTTTAGAGAAAGAGAAAGCCACACTCCAACTCCAAAGCCAGCTTTAATTTTTAATTGAACTGGGACTATATAAAGACCATTTGCATTATGTCTGTAGAGAACAGCAGAAACAAACATTTAGGAAGACTTAGGAAATTTTTTCTTGTTATATATATGATAAGCCAATTGGCCAATTTACTCTTTTTCTTGGGACATTTTTCTGGATGATTTTTCCTTTTTCTTCAGATGTCTCATTTGTCCAGTGTTCTTCAGATTCCTTAGCCTCCATTCTCCTGAAAGACAAATCAAAAGCCTTCCCCAACCCTAACTTTGGGAGGGTTTCATTTTGGCAAGTTATATCCAACCAAATGAAAAGCATTTGTTAGTTGTATAAGTTAATTTGAATTGAATGGTCAAGCTGGTTGATGAACTATCATCTCTTCTAATTAAGAGGTCTCTCTTGTTTAAATCGAAACTTTATCAATTTTGATTTATAGTTTCTCCTGATTTTTTTGTTCTCTATTCTATAGCTGTTCCATCACCTCAAGCAGTATGGATTTTTACAAAAGGCATTAGGTTCTTAATTGCTCTGAGAAGGGGTTTCTTCTATGATGTCAGGAAAGGACTGAACTAAATTTGTCATGGTGTCCTGCAGGAGGCCACTCAGGGAGTTTCCCGATGGCAAAGGCAAAGGATTACCTTGTCTGTCTCTTGTTTGATCTACATTCTTTAGTTTAATGTTTGCCTTTATCACACCTTCTGCATAATCCAGAAAGAAGGGGCATTTTGTTGCCATCATTCCTTGAAAAAACATTGTTTATAGGAATGCCCTGTTTACAGGCCCTCTTTAGATGACCTTGTTTACCACAATTTAAACACCTGACATTACTATTTTTCTTCAAACCTCTGGAAAACACCTCTCTTACCCAAGCATCATCATTGTCATGAGATTCAATATTAATTGTATCTAGATCCATTCCTCCAAGGGTGCTGATCTTGCCTTTAACAGCCTAATTATCCTTTTGCATTGTGCACTAGCATTTTCAAAAGCCAGACATTCAATTATTATCTCTCTAGCTTTTGAATTTGGTCTCATTCTATTTACTGCTGAAACAGCTTTTGTAAGAAATCAGTGAAGGTTTCTTTTGGGCCCTGTATAACTTTTGTAAATGACTCAATTTTCTTTCCTACTCCCTCAATTCTGCCCCAAGTATTCAAGGCTGCCATTTGGCATAAAATTAGGGTGTGGTCATTATATAAAGATTGTCTTTGTATATCAGCATAATTGCCATCTCTAAGAAGTTGATCTTAGGAAATTTCCATACCTCTAGCCCTGCATCATTGTTCAAAGATGTTAGCCTGATCTTTCCACCAGGTCCTCTATTGTAACTGGGGAGCAGCCTCTACAACTGCTGTATCCAAATCTTTCCACTCTTGAGGGAACATTCTATTGCCAATTGACCATGAGTTTAGCATTTGCTTCATGAACAGAGAATGCATTCCATATGATGCTATAGCTTCTTTGAATCTCCTCAAATCTAACATTTCCACAGGAGTCCAATCAGCTCATACACAGCCTTGAGCATTTGGCAGTTCCTTGTTTACTGGATAGATTAAGTTTGGCTGTTTGAAAGCCTTAGGCTGTTTGTCTGTAACCTTATAATGCAATGCTGAGATTGGTTCACCTTTAAATTCCTCTGTCTGGGTCTGAATTTCTCTATTATCTGTTTTAACAAGTTTTTCTAAAATTTTTATCTTGGCACTCTGTGGTGATATATATATTTTTTTGTGCTTTGACAAATAAAGCTTGCCTAGAGATAAGGGGGGAAAGGCCAGCCATATTTAGTAAACAAAGTCAGGCAGCATAAACCCTTAATTTGATCACCTAGCAGGCAAGGTCTCTGAATGTTCAAGGCCATAGTAGGGAACAGAGCCAAGTGTGGTGACACATGCCTTTAATCTCAGTACCAGCCGTAGAGACCTGGAGGTCTGTACAGACAGTGACAAGGAATTGAGGCAACTGGGCTAAGAGCCAATGAGAAGGCAGAAAAGTAAGGCATATAAAGGTGTGGGTAGACAGGAAGTAGCTTGCAATTGGAAGCTGTAGAGCTGGTGAGGTAATATTGGCTGGTGGCTATTCCTATTTCCCTGATCTCTAAGGCTTTCACCCCTATATTTGGCTCCATGTTTTTTTATTTAATAAGACCATTTAGAAATTGGTCTTCAGCACTCATATTAACCAACTTTTTAAATGATGAAACAGAAATGATCAAACAAATGATATTTATAATTGGCATTACATCCATTATCCTCTCATTTAGTTGTTCCATTCTCAGACTATCCAATGTGTTATCAAACAGACCAAACACTCTCTGTTGTAAAAATGTTTCCCATTTTTTTTAATGTAGGAAAAAAAAACTTCTCTTTTAACTAATTTCTCCCTTTAAGAAATCTTAATTGTCTCACCAACTCTGCCGACTGCATAGATCAGTAGAAGCCCAAGCAGGTTTCAAGGCAGCTACCTAGTGTGGTAGCAGCCCAAGGTGGGGAATCTAGGAAGAGCCCACAACCTACCAGGAGAGAAGAAGTTAAAGATCCAGCCTTCTGGATCCAGCTGGTTAGGAACTTTGGCCCATGTTGAGTGAAGACTCTGGCCATGTGCAGCTCAGGACTGAGCTGGGGCCTACAAGGCCACATTCAAGCAGCTTTTTCATGAATTTGTGCCACAAACATTGGATGCTAGATGTAATACAAATTTTAAAAGGTTTTATACTTTAAAAAAAACCCCAGAGTCAGATATTGAGGTAAAACCTGAAAGATCAGAGAAGCAGAACAGCCAGCCACTAGCTTACCTCTACAAAATCCTCAGCCTCAAGAGATCAAGTTCCTGTTTCCTCATATCTTATATACCTTTCTGTGTCCTGCCATATTACTTTCTGGATTAAAGGCATGTGTCACCACTGCCTGGTTCTGTTTCTCTTATGTAGCTCAGTGTGGCCTTGAACTCACAGAGATCCAGACTAATCTCTGCCTCCCAAGTGATAGGATTAAAGGTATGTGCCACCACTGCCTAACCTCTATGTCTAATTTAGTGGCTGGCTCCATCCTCTGACCCCCAGGTAAGCTTTATTGGAGAACACTATATATCACCACATTATGCCTTTTCTCCCCATGTCCCTTTTGAGAGTATATAAGAATGATCTTGGTAAAAACAGAGTCACTATATATAATGAGAAGAATCACTTTATTTGCAAAAATAATAAGGAATGGGAAGAGAAAAGAAAGGAAACAAAGGGGATATGGAAGATAAGGGAGAAGAAAGGAAGGGAAGAGAAGAGGAGGGATGGAGAGGAAAGAGGAGGTGGAGTGAAAGAGAAGGTAGAAGAAAAGATGGTAAATAAAGAAAGGTGACAGCATTACTTCATGTAACTAAAGCAACTGTTAGGTTTGACCTTTGGCATAAATGGATGCAGAATTTTAAACATCTCAAGTTTCTCTTTACTTCTCTCCTCTCCCTTTCTCATGACCCCATCATTCAGATTTTATATATGATAAAAGCATTCCTCTCTATGCAACAAGAAAGGTGACAGCCTCATGAGCTGAGATAACTAAAATTAGTTCATCTCCACAATGTCTAGGCACTGTAACCTAAGCTAAAGTGGTTTCAGGTCTGTGTGTGTCAGTCAGCACAGGCTTCCACAGCCAAACATCAGCATAGATTTATTTTTCTTGCTGTTTTGAAGCCCAAGAATAAGATACTATTATATTTTTTTTCTTGATAAAGCATTCCCCTCTCCCTCCCTGACCCTCTCCGTCTTTTGCCTTGGCTGACAGATGACCACATTTCTGTGTTTGGGCTGCATGGCTCAGTTCTATTTCTTTTTTTTTTTTGGTTTTTCGAGACAGGGTTTCTCTGTGTAGCTTTGCGCCTTTCCTGGAACTCACTTGGTAGTCCAGGCTGGCCTCGAACTCACAGAGATCCGCCTGGCTCTGCCTCCCGAGTGTTGGGATTAAAGGCGTGCGCCACCACCCCCCCCCCCCCGGACAGTTCTATTTCTTAAGCTGGATGTAGTTACTGCATTTTTTTCCACCTGATTCATGACATTGATTATGTGTCATTTCTATGTCTATGTAATACTTTTCCTAAGAAGAGGTAAAACAATGGCTGATACATGGGCTAGCTAGTTTTGAAGTTGTTTGTACCAGTAATCGTTATATTAGAAAGTTAGTCGAATCCATATGGCTAAGGTTACTATGGGAACCAAGAGCATTTCTTTAAAAGCAGAAAAAGAGATCAAATGTATCTGTTACAAATAACATGATGTGATACCAAGAGTGAGTCATGGTCATCCTAACAAGATGAGCAGTAATGAGACCAGCGGTACGATATGGCTTCCAGATATATTAAGCTGGTGGGACTAAGATTTGTACAAATGGAAAATGAGAATTATCTTGAGATTTATGACTTGGACCAGAAAGATCCCAAATGGTGTCATTCATAGATAGAAAACAATTAACTGTCTAGAATAAGTTATATCAGGAAGATCGTGAGAATTTAGTCTCTGAGGCGCTGGGGATATGTTCAAGTGAATTGTTCCAAGGAAATAATTAAATAAATAGTAACTGTTTTGCTTTTTGTATTTTTAAGATAGGCTCCCAAAGTGGCTTTACATTCCTCCTGCCTCAGCTTCCCTAGTACTAAGATTGTAGGCTTATGTCATTACACGAAGGTCATAAATATGCTTAGGTTGAAATGGAAATTTCTGGTTGCTGTGTCTGTGTACTTAATAGAGGAGGACATCAATGGTATTAAAGAGAGGACGGAATGAAGTTTGAGTACAGATTGGGCCTTTATAGGTAGACACTGAAGTCAACAGGGGTGATAGCAGGACATTACTGAGAGTTGCCTCCCTCAGCCAAGATCAGTATAATCAGGCCATGAACCTTCAAGATAGCAGGATGTAATATGATAGTAGTGTCTCCATTCCTCTTGCTTTTACTCTGTTGTTTCTGAGTTAATCATCACTTCTTTAGGGAAACCTCACCTAAACCCTGTAGCACTAAGTTATGCTGTGAGTACTGGTCCCTTAAAGCATCAATCAATTAGGCCATCCTATTCATTACAAACTCAACAATGAAGCTGAATGCTTGTCTTTCTCTCCATGAGACTATCAGCTTCTTTAGCCAACTTTAAGTCTATGCCTGTTTAGACTTCATCTGACAATTGCCTCATGAAATCTCTCCCAAACTGTTTGCTAAGAGAATGAATAAATGAGAAGATAAATAAAACAGAAAGTGGAGGGGGCAATTTTAAGAAAACTGCACGTTTTACGCAATGCTACGTGGGTCCTGAGACACAACAGACTGAAACTTCAGGCGGCTCTGTTAGAAGACAGAGAGTGCCCGGATTGTGGATGCTTCTGAAATCTCTCTATCCTAAAATCCTGAATATTAGCTACACACACACACACACACACACACACACACACACACACACACACACATATCCACAAGTACATCAAGACTTCAAAGTAATTAAATTCAATGGAAAATTCAGAAATCAAAAATTTTAAGGACATATAACATGTTCAACTCCTCAACATGTAAGTAAAGGTATATTTGTAAAAACAAGTTTTCATAGAATACATGATGGTTAGCTAGCTACATCATTTTACATTTAAGGCATGGCCTAAAGACAAAGAAAAGATGGAAAAAAGTAGAAAAGGAGCAAAACATGGGGAAAATAAACACCCGTAAAGCAAGGGTATTTTCTGGCTAAGGAGATGAAACTAGTTATAGCAGTATTGATTCATGTTTTCCTTTCAGTGGTGCATTGTGTCCTGCATTTTCTTTGAATAAAAGTGTTTCTTTATTTCTTATGTTGAGCTTGTGAATTTGGCAATATTATTCAGGAAGAAAAGAATTGTGATTCTGTTCAACCTGAAAAATGCATGCCACTGAGATTCGAATCCCAAGGATTCTCACCCAGTTTTCATTACACACACACACACACACACACACACACACACACACACACACACACACACACACACACACACAGTGAGTCTTCTTCCCAATGACTTTGCAATGAATCACACTTCCTAGACATTAAGCATCTTGATACAAGCACACACATTCACACCCTCACACATTCCAGAAAAAACTGAAATAAGCCACTTCTAGGCTGAAAATCTACAATGAGCTGTTCCGGCTTCATCAGGAGCCATCACATTCTGAATTGGGGTCTCATGAGATAGAAGAGGACTAGCAGTGGTCTGTACTTATCACTGCTGTCATGAACTGAATAAAGCTTATTATCCAAATGTAGAACATGAACATAGTCAAATGATGGAGCAGTATTGAAACCTCTTATATTTATGGAGCAAGTACACAAAATTATTTCTGTTTCAACTCTATTCGTGTTTAGCTAGGACTATTCTGAGACTAATGAAGCATAAAAAACAACACACATTACAATCATTAGAAATTCCAAACATAGCTCTGCCTATATTACAGTTGAAATAATAATCTTCATGAAAATATCTACCATTTTTTGTGTTAGTTGCTATTTGAGAAAGTAAACAAGAATAGGTAGGACTCAATGGAAGTTAAACATATGATTAAACAAAATATTACTTATACTACATTTGGTTATAACTTATGCTGGATATATACTTGGAATAGCAGATTCAATATTTAACCTTGTGCTTGTGGATTTGAATTAGGTTATGTAGTACACATTATTGAAAAGTTTGGGAGAATCACACTGCCCTTGGGCTTTTTTTTTTTTTTTAATGAGCATGGATTTCTCCTTTTAAATTTAAAGGAAGCCAAGTTGACTCACTAGTAGTACCAAAGGTTCTAGATTTTCAACATGGCCTTGAGAGTTACAAAGTTATAGAATTCGATTTTTCTGATGTCCATTGCAGTCTATCAATCCCCACATGAACTGACTCCTTGTTGAGTTGCCCAGAATGTTTTTATTTTCTTTTCTCTAAAGAAGAGAGTTCCTGCTTGTGTGAGTTAGATCAAGGCTATTTAGGCTTTTTTTGGACTAGAATCTGAATAATATGATAATACCTATATTTATAAAACTGTTTCAATCAATAATAAAGCAACAACAACTTTAATAAGTTTAAACCATGTGCTTATATTGGAACTTTTCCACTCAGGTTTGAATAGCTCTCTGTTTATCTGTGTGTTTACTTTGTTTTAAATCTTTAGTTATATTTATTTAGTGGTGGATTTTTTTTTGGTGTGTGTGTGTGTGTGTGTGTGTGTGTGTGTGTGTGTGTGAGAGAGAGAGAGAGAGAGAGAGAGAGAGAGAGAGAGAGAGAGAGAGGAGAGAGAGAGAGAGAGAGAGAGAGAGAGAGAGAGAGAGAGAGAGAGAGAGAGAGAGATGGCACATATGAATGTCAGAGGACAGTTTGCAGGAGTTGGTCAAGCTTTCCAACATATAAGTTCTAGAGACTTAATAAATCAGACCATCATGTATGGCAGCAAATGCCTTTACCCACTAATCCAGTGGTTTCCAACCTGAGGATCATAACCCTTTTGGGGATCAAATGACCCTTTCACAGGGGTCACTTAAGACCACTAGAAAATGGATATTTACATTATGATTCATAACAGTAGCAAAATTACAGTTATGAAGTAGCGACAAAAATAATTTTATGGTTGGAGTCACCACAACATGAGGAACTGTATTGAAGAGTCTCAGCATTAGGAAGGTTGAGAACTACTGCCCTGCAAAGACATCTCATCAGACCTGTGTTTGTTCTGAGACCATATCTTACTCTGTAGCCCAACTTGACCTGGAAACTCACTATGTAGCCCAGACATTGTAGCACTGAAGTGTACCAAACCTATAAAACCTCAGGCTCCGGTCCCTCAAATGCTTATATTGTAGACATGGCCCACCATGCCCAATTGTGAGTAGCTTTCTTCCCATGATTAAATACTTTTACTCATAAAAAATGCATTAAAGATATTTACTCATAGATTTAGACCTGAATTTTAACTAGCATTTCAATTAATACATATTAAAAAACACAGTAGTCATTAGATATATAAAATATATTAATTCTAAATTCAGTGTGGAAACCAAGAAATAAGTGATTTTATATATATATATATATTATATATATCATGTGTGTATATATACATATATGTATGTGTATGTGTGTGTGTGTCTTCGACATACGTATATACATATACAACATATATATTTGTGTGTGTATGTAACAATGATGATCAAGGAAAAAGATATTATAATTTTCAGAGTGAGAAGGATAGGGAAGGAATTCATCAGAGGGTAGTTAGGATGATTAGAGGGAAGAAAGGGAACAGAGAAATTAATGCAATTTTATTTCAATTAAACATAGTTTAGAAATGAGAGCTATTTAAGAGTGACTGATCTCAGTTTAAGAATCATATGATGAAATGAAAAACATCTAAGATTCAGTTTTATGTCAAAATAATAGACATTAGAGAACACACAGAGTTACATGAATGGGTAGGTAAAGGGAGGGAGTTATGCTGGAAATCAGAAAGGCAAGGTAAAACTGGACACATGTATTACATAATCTTATGTTGACTACATCTTATTACATATACATCTTTTGCTACATAAGATACATTTTTTACATTCATTACATAATTACTATAAAGAAGCATCATGTTTTTGTCTTGCTACTTGATGCAGGATGGCAGTCACTGGTACATCCATTCAGAATATATTTGCCAGAAATATTTGCTTGGGAAATACTGAGATGCTTGTTAAAGAGTAAATCAAGCATACCAAGACATCTGCACCACTGGGGAATTGTATGTAAAACACCCTTAAAAACAGCTGTTGGCATCTGTCTCCTTTGTATAAATATAAGGGGCTTCTTGTTTGGTGTTTATTTTCACTTTTAATTTAATAACAAATAGCTAGTTAAATTTTTATTTCTTCTTACAGAGTGTTGATGCTGAATTGATGATTTCAGAGAGTATTGGTTTGGGAAAGTCCGGTGCACATTGTGAAAATGTAATATTTTGCTGCTACGGTTTAGTAAGTCACACTGTCATTGCTTCAAATCTTTCTTATTCTTCATCTGTCCTCCCATCTCTGAGGTCAGTTGTATGAGGGTGCGATTGCAACCACAGAAACCTCAGAGAACACATATTTGGAGGCAGGTGTTTTATTTAACCCTGGATGATTCAATCACATATGACTTGGTTAGATGACAAATCACTGAAACCGTGAGATTTCATGTATCTCTGTGGCTATTGTTTTATAAATAAAATCATCAAAGAGAGTTTCATTGTAGTAAGAGCCACTGTGTGAAACATACTCGATAACGAACTTGGTGCACTATGGATGCACAGTCTTTGTAAAAACAAAACAAACAAAACAGAACTATTGCTATTTGAACCTATTCTAATTATTTTTAACTTTTACTCTATTTTTTTTAATACTCCATTTTATCCAGACATAGACTACAATAAGCATTCTTTTGAACCACAGCCATAAATTCTAAAGGAACATTAAATATTAATCTCATTAGTAAATGTTGCTAATAAGTAAGACTTCTTTGAATGCAGGAGCCTTTGTTTTTCAACCCTTTGGTAACAATGGTAACATAATGACCATTCAAATGTCTTAACTTTCTGCAAGGACATGATAACATTTGAATGAATGTAACTTGAGAGAGAATGCAGGGTACATGGACAGATTCTCTTTACCTCATCTGTATTGAGTTTCTGATGTAGAAATCAAATTGAATGTATCTCTGAAAAATATTCCCACGCTGGTCTAATGGTAAGGAAAAATGAGAATAAAGAAAGGAGAAGAGAAGGGGGAAGGAAGGGAGGGAAGATGGAATACTGAGAGTTCTGATTGCCCAGAGGCAGACAGTAAGATGAGGATTTCTTTACAACTGTCTCAAGGGTGTCATAGATGTAAGACGAGATAAATATATATAGATTTATCTGTATTATTTTTGTTAAGGTTGCTATTGCTGTGGTAAAACACTATGGCCAAAAGCATCTTGGGTTTGCCTATTCTTCCATATCACAGTTCATTATAGAAGGCAGTCAATGCAGGAACTCAAACAGGGCAGGAATCTGGAGGCAGGAGTTGATGCAGAGGCCGTGAAGGAATGCTGTTTTCTGTCTTGCTTTTTATGGTTTGCTCACCCTGCTTTATTGTAGAACCCAGGACCACCAACCCAGAATCCACACACAATGAATTAGGCCCTCCTGAATCAACTGTTTATTAAGAAAATGTCCTACAGGCTTGCTTACAGCCTTTCTAATGGGGACATATTCTCTATTGAGTTTCTGTCAACTGAGATGACTCTAGCTTGTGTCAAGTTGACATAAAACTAGCCAGCAAAAATATCATACATAGAAATACGAAGAAATTTGTACAGTCTGAGAACATGGGGCCAATGAAGAAGTATTATGAGACTAAAGGAAAAAAACATGTCTCTGTGGGATACTGAATGTGAATTAAGGAGCACTCAGTGAAAGGATCAGAAAATTTTTCTCTCACCACAGGACCTGAAAGCATGAAGGAGCCATGTTAGAAACAGAACAGTCAAAAGAAATGTTTCATAGTAAATTGGGGGTTACCATCTTGCCTGAAGGAGAAGAAATTACGTTATGCCAGCCTCTCTGTTTCAGAACCATTTTTTTTCTTTATTAAGAAATTTTCTACTCACTCCACATGCCATCCACAGACCCCCACTTCTCCCTCCTCCCACCCCCCAGCCCTCTCTCCCAAGCCACCCCACATCCCTCAAATCGAGGTCTCCCATGGGGAGTCAGCAAAGCCCAGAACACTGAGCCCAGGCAGGTCCAAGCCCCCTCCCACTGCACCAAGGCCGAACAAGGTGTCACACCACAGGCACCGGATTCCCAGAAGCCTGCCCATGCACCAGGGACAGATCCTGATCCCCCTGCCTGGGTGCCCTCCAAACAGTTCAAGCCAAATCAACCACCCTCCGTATCCAGAGGACCTAGTCCAGTCCCATGGGGGCTTCGCAGCCACCAGTCCACAGTTCATGGGCTTCCACTAGTGTGGCCGGTCATCTCCACAGGTCCTCCCATCATGATCTCGACATCCCTCGCCTGCAGTATCTCTCCTCTCTCTCATCAATTGGATTTCCTGAGCTCAGCCTGGTGCCTGGCCATGGATCTCTGCATCTGCCTCATTAAGTCACTAGACAAAGGCTCTATGATAACAGCTAGGTTACTTGCTCGACTGGTCACCAGAGTAGACCGGTCCAGGCCCCCTCTGGACCACTGCCAGCAGACCAAGGTGGGTTCAACCTTGTGGATTCCCAAGAGCCTCCCCAGCACCCTGCCTCTTCCTATTCCCATGATGTCCACATCTATCATGGTATCTTCCTCCCTGTCCTTCCACTCTGTCCCTGTTCCAGCTTGACCCTCCCATTTCCCTATGTGCTCATGCCCCACTCTTCACCCTCTGCCATCCCCACCCCCAGTCCACTCATGTAGATCTCATCCACTTCTTCACAGGGTCATCCATGCGTCCCTCCTAGATTCTTTCCCTGTTAGCTATCCTCTCTGGAGTTGTGGGTTGCAGTCTGGCCATCCCTTCCCTCACATTTAGTAACCACTTATGAGTGAGTACATACTCTGTTTGTCCTTCTGAGTCTGGGTTACATCACTCAAGATGATATTTCCTAGATCCATCTATTTGCCTGCAAATTTCATGATATCATTGGTTTTTACTGCTCAGTAGTACTCCATTGTGTATATGTGCCATATTTTCTTTATCCATTCTTCATTTGAGGGACATCTGGGTTGTTTCCAGGTTCTTGCTATTATGAATAATGCTGATATGAACATAGTTGAGCATGTGTTCTTGTGGTAAGATTGAGTATTCCTTGGGTATATGCCCAAGAGTGGTATAACTGGGTCTTGAGGAAGACTTATTCCCAACTTTCTGAGAAACCGCCATACTGATTTCCAGAGTGGTTGTACAAGTTTGCATTCCCACCAACAGTGGAGGAGTGTTCCCCTTTCTCCATATCCTCTCCAACATAAGCTGTCTTCAGTGTTTTTGATCTTAGCCATTCTGACAGGTGTAAGATGGTATCTGACAGGTGTAAGATGTTTTGATTTGCATTTCCCTGATGGCTAAGGATGTCGAGCAATTCCTTAAATGCCTTTTAGCCATTTGAGATTCTTCCATTGAGAATTCTCTGGTTAAGCTCTGTAGCCCATTTTTTAATTGGATTGTTCAGTATTTTGATGTCTAGCTTTTTGAGTTCTTTATATATTTTGGAGATCAGCCCTCTGTCAGATGTGGGGATTTGATTTAGTTTTTAAAAACTGATATGCTTTTTGCTTCATGCAAAAAACATAGATAAATGTATTTTTCTAAAATCAGGCTTAAAACAACTTAGTTGAATTCCAGGAAAGGCCTTTTCAGCTGAAGTATGAGCAAAGAAAGATCTGAAAAATGTTTATCCCGTGTTTGATCTTTGCTATCTGTGCTACGTTCTGTGATGGGCCCCATGAACTCAAGAACTTTAGGGATATTTTTGTCTGCTGATCTAATCAGCAGCCTCTTCCAACACAAGCAGCATGCACATAACATGTATAAAAGCGTGGTGCTTGGTTTCAATTTAGTAGACTATAAATAAGTGATTCATGGAGGCTTTAGTGAACTAACTAGAGCCTGGTATGATGACATACCTTTTAATCCTAGCACACGGGAGGCAGAAGCAGGTGAATGACTGAGTTGGTGGCCACCCTGGTGTTCCTAGGGAGTTTTACAGTTTTGAGGATACACACAGAGACCTTGCCTCAATTAACTAATGAATGAATGAATGCAACAGCAAGGGGTTTTCTTTAAAAGAGAATTAAACAATATTAATGTCAAGATGTTTCTTCTCCAGGATACCTTAGACATTCACTTCTGAATTTTAGCTAGTCTAAGCAAATCTATGGGGACCACTGACTTTTACTATTGTTGTGAAATAAAGGACCTCACAAATAAGTGTAATATAGTTTCATTTTGTCACCATAATATATTACTAAAGAAGATTTTTTTTTTTACTATTTCTTCCTCAGTCAGTGCCTCTCTATGGTAGTTGTTACACATAGAATGCTTAGTCCTTTCTTCTTCCTGTTTTTTGGGAGGCAGAGGCAACTCATTTTGAAGATGCCAGATTTTCTACCCTTTCTACAGCAGAGGGCGATCTAGGCAGGAATTGCATGATTAGTTACTGTCTATTGAAATGTTTAGCTGAGTAAATATATTTATTCACCATTCCAATATTTATTGAGTACCTTGTACTAGTTTGAAGGCGTCAAAACACCATAGATAATACATTCTTTGCCTCTAAATATATCAGAAAAAAACAAATACTTAAAATTATAAAAACGCATGATGAACATGTTAAGTGTGTGAAGAGTTGGATGCATATTTGCAGGGAAAGGAGGAAAATAGACGGGATTCCAAAAAAAAAAGGAGACATTCAATTTTAGTCTTATAAAACAAATAAAAATTAAATAATTCTGAAGGTGAGTTTCAGAAGTGATAAATTGCAAACCAGTATTTGGAAAGTGTAATTTTTTCAATCATTGTTGTATTTAGCAAGTATATATTGAGCTTTTCTAGGTTTTGTGACCCACAATGGATTGGGAATATGATTTTTCTGGGAACTTTTATTCTGATAGGGAAACAAAGCATATGGAGTCAGACACAATGTGACCTAATGTAAAGAAAATAATGTGTCAGATTTTATGGCAAGAATTTATGGGTAGCATTAATTTGAGTCACAGAATTACCCATAAAAGTACTTTCTGTCATTGAATAAATGGAAATGATGACAGATAACAGGTAGACTAAGGAGCAGATGTTCAAAACTGGGTACACAGGCTATAGCATTTGTGCTTTCAAATATCATGGTAAGTTACTGAGGGCTATTGTAGGTGTGCAAGTGAGATTAGTAAAAGGAGGATGGTAAGCATTTCAGAATGGCTGAGTGGAAGGTACTATTTTAGAGTACTGGGAGGTCTTGACGGTTCCCTGTGCAGACTCTTGTGTAAAGCCTCCAGCTGCCAGGACAATTACATCTTTGTGGGCTTTTCTGGAGCCAAAATGAAGGCCATTCTGGCCTCAGAAACAACAGATCTGAAGCTGAGAAGAATGAAAACGCCACTGAACAGCTGTCCACCAGTGGCTTTTAGAGCTTGCTTAGGATTTCTCAAGCATCATCAAGTTTCCCGTTCTAGACTATTCTTAAGAGTGTTTCTGCAGGGTTGCATTCCATTGGCCCACAGGGGTACCTTTATCATTGTCATTTACCTTGACATGATTCATTGCCGAGTCTCCTTCTCACTCCCAAGTGTTTTGTCTTCCTGAATGAAATGTTGCCATTCATATCCTAGGTTCACAGTAAGCCTTTGGAAAAATCCAAATGAGTAAGGATCAACAATCAGGAAATATGCCTGTAGGGGAACACTGATAGAAGAACATCTTATTCTACACATTACAGGCTTGAAAAAGGCACGAACAAGAAGTCTTCTGTAATTGATTGCACTAGATTGCTGGCAGAGATCTCATTGGTAGCAGAGGCCCAATAAATAAGTTAGCAATTAAGAAGAGCAACTCATTGTTGTATATTATATAGCAGAGGGGAGAAGTAGAAAAAGAAAGAACTGGTAGAGAATTAGCTTTAAGCTGTTTTTCCTAGATCTAATATTATTGTAACAGATAAGGAAATGAAACATATCCCAGGTAACTGAAAGGAACAGGACAAGGCATGTTCTACCCTAATATAAATCTCAAATCTGTCTGATCCCCAAGACACACTTAAAAGAGTCATGCTTCACAAGCTTTAGAGAGGTGATGATAGAGATGTATCCTTTAGGGCTGAGCACTCACAGTCACTTACTCTCAGGAATGTGAGCAGTTATGGGTGTTTGACTTAACCAACAACCTATTGCTAGTTAATGATGGCTGGGGAGGAAGAGCCATTGTTCTGTAGTTTTATGTGCCCACTAGGAGGCTGCCTAGGCACCAGGGAATAGCTCTACACTCACACATGGGCAGCCCAGATTGGATGCTGTGGGACATTTCTTTTTTAAATGCATGAAGGTAGGAATGGGATATATTGGAGAGGATGGAGGGGCAAGATTGGAATGTGTATGATCTTTGTACATACAGAGGTATGGAATTTTCAACAAACAAGTAAAAATGTTTTTAAAAGAGAATTATGCTCATATTCAAGCTTACCATCATACATCTGAAAGAGAAATAGTAATGCCAGGGTATGCTTCATTAGAATGAGCCTGGGATGTCTGTTTTGTTTTGATTTTTTTTTTAAACCACTGCTTCTTCAAGTTCATTGCTCTGAATTCCCATCACATAAGACACAGCAGTTCTTTTCCACTTTACTCCACAAGGGATGAGTGGGCAGACTGCAGGTGCTGTCATTCCCACTGAAATCCATGCAGGCACTGGCAAGGCAGGTCAGGAAGCTAGGCCAAATTTCATGGGCATCTGCATTCAGGAATTTCTGCTCTATGGGTTCCCTATCTCAAACCCTGTTATTAATGGGGATGCTAACACCTGCCAGTAAATGGGCACTTCATGTCACTAGGTGACTCAATCATTAGGTTAAGGAACGCTATCTAAATAATAAGTTGGGTGGATTGGATTTTTGTTCAGCTCTTTTTGAAAGAACAAAGCAACCACATGGTACATTTATTTTTTTATGCTTCCTGTTTACTACATAAGACAAGATGAATTCTAGTAATGCCAAAGGGAGGGATTGAATCATTTATTAAGTGCAGTTTTGGACAGGTGTCTCAAATGTCAATTCTAGGATTTAATCTAAACTAATCTTCACAAAAGTTAGATTTAATGGAAATGAGCACCCAGAGGAATTCAATGTGCAGGTTAGCTGGATGCTTAAAATCGCAAATACTGCTGTTAATGACAATCTTTTAAATAAACTCTCTACTTGGCTCTTATCTGACTGTGCTCTGAGTTAAAAAGTATTTGAAAAATTAATGCTGGCTTACTGGTAGGTAGAATTTTTACAAAACAAGTTGTTTTTTTCTTTATCCCAGTCCTTGAAATATAGTCAACTATTTTCATTTTTTTATTTCTTCCTTCCTTCCTTCCTTCCTTCCTTCCTTCCTTCCTTCCTTCCTTCCTCCCTCCCTCCCTCCCTCCCTTCCTCTCTCCCTCCCTCCCTTTGTTTATTTCTTTCTTTCCCATCTTTTTGTTTTTCAAGACAGGGTTTCTTTGTGTAGCCTTGAATGTCCTGAAACTTACTATGTAGAACAGACTGCCCACAAATTCAGAGACTCTCCTTACCTTTGTTTTATCCAGTGCTGGGATTAAAGGTGTGTACCATCATAAACAGCTTAACAGCTTTTTCTTTTCCTTCCTTCCTTCCTTCCTTCCTTCCTTCCTTCCTTCCTTCCTTCCTTCTTTTTGTACAAAATGAGATGGCAAATTTATTTTATCACTTGAAACAGCAACACCATAGTAAAAATACCCATGACATTTAACTCAGCTTTGGGTTTCTCAGTAATGACCAGACATTTTGCTATTTTTTTTGGTTTGTTTTCATTTCTTTTTATTCAAAATAGCTTTTGTCTCATATAATGTATCCTGATTATGGTTTTACCTCCCTCTATTTTTCCCAATTTGTCTGCACTCTCACTCAGATCCACCCACTTTCTGTCTCTCATTAGAAAACAAACAGGCTTCTACAGGATTATAATAATTTAAAATAAGAAAAGCAAAAATATACATTGGAATAAGATAAAACAAACAAACAGAAGGAAAAGAGCTCAAGAAAAGACATAAGAAACAGATGTAGACACAGAGACCTATTAGTTCACACACTCAGGACTACCCACCCCCAGCTGAAGTTTTCCTGTGTCCACCCAGCTCCTGCAGCCGCTCAGACCCAAGTAAATACACAGAGATTTATATTACTTATAAACTGTATGGCTGTGGCAGGCTTCTTGCTATCTAGTTCATATATCTTAAATAAACCCATTTCTGTTAATCTATAAGTTGCCACATGGCTTGTGGCTTACTGGTACTTTTATATCTTATTTCCTCTCTGGCTGGCTGACAACTCCTGACTCAGCCTTCCTGTTCTCAGAATTCTCCTCTCTCTTATCCTGCCTATACTATACTTCCTGCCTGACTACTGGACAATTAGTGTTTTATTTATTAATCAATAAGAGCAACATATTCACAGCATACAGAAAGACATCCCCAGCACCCCCAACCCAAAAAAGCACTTAATTGTAAACCATAATATATACTCAAAAGGTACTCTTTCTACCTCTCTTCCACAGTGTTCCCTGAGTCCTGAGGGAAGAAATTTGATGAAGACATCTCATTTAGGACTGAGTGCTCCAAAGTCTCTCATCTCTTTAAAATGCCCGATGTAGGTCTTTGTATTTGTTCCCATCTGTTGCTGGAGAGAGGTTCTCTAATGATGGCTGAGGAAAACACTGATCTTTGAATATAGCAGATTGTCATTAGGAGTCATTTTATTGTTACATTTTTGAACAGTAATATTAGGTTTTACCCTAATGGGCTATCTTATCTCAGATTCTTGGTCACCAAAGCAGTGCTGGTTATGGGTTCCATTTAGTAGAATAGGCTTTAAGTCAAATCAGGTATTAGTTGGTTACACCTACAAGCTTTGTGCCACCATTGCACTAACATATCTTGCAGGTTGGATACTATAGTAGAGGAAAAGATTTGTGGGCTGCAATGGTGTTTCATTTTTTTCCTTTGCTAGCCTGCAGAGTATCTTCCTCCTATACCTAAGATTCTACCACACAGGTGTGAAGGCTCTGTATAGGTACCACCTCGACTTCAGAATATCCAATGAGTTGTGTGGGTGTTATCTTCAGCCATGATCCCTTCATGTTAGTTTTTGGAGAGCAACATATAGTCTTTGCAATAGCCTACATGGTTTGGGAATTCCTACAGACCAACGACTCAATTAAATGTAACCCATTTCCAGTACTAGATGCTTCCTTTGGTGAAAAGAGATGTCCAATTATGGCTGTCTCCCCAATTATATGACAGTCCCATTTAGATCCCCTTCATACATGTGTTTATGTTAGAAAGCTTCTACTGTGTTAGGTTTTATTTCTACTAATTTTACCCGTCTCTCCCTATATTCTCTCACTTGCTCCACTCTTCCCTCCTGTTCCCCACTGGGTCCTATGATTCCAGCCTACCCCCATCTATCTATAACTATTTATTCAATGTTCCTTTCCTAGGGATAGCGTTTTAGCCCCTGTCTCCAGTCCCTTACTATATATCTAAGATTTATGGTTCTAAAGATTATAGTTTATTTACCATTGACTTAACAGCTAATTCCACATATAAGTGAACACATACCATATTTGTATTCCTGTGTCTGAGTCATCTTACTCAGGATGATTTGTTATAGTTCAATCCATTTACTTGCAAATTTTATTTTTTTTTTTAATGGCCAAGTAAAATTCCATTGTGTGAATGTACATTTTCTTTATCCATTCATCTGTTGAGGGTCATATAGGTTGTTTCCAGTGTCTGGTTATTATGAATAGGGTGTCAAAGAACATGGTTAAGCAAGTGTCTCTGTAATAGGGATGAAGTGCCCACTGGCTATATACCAAGGGTAGTATTGCTAGACCTTGAGGTAGATCGATGCCCATCTTACTGAAGAACTGACACACTGGTTTCCAGAGTGTCTGTACAAATTTGCATTCCCACTAGTGATGAAAGCGTGTTCCCCTTGTTTCTCATTCTTGCCAGTATGCACACTGTCCCTTATATTACTGATCTTAGCCATTCTTATGGGTGTAAGATGACAATTCAAAGTAGTTTTGATTTCCATTTTCCTGATGACTAAGGATATCTGTAACATGAATTGCTGAACAGTCTTACTAATAAAAAAAAAAAAAAACTGGAGCCAGATATTGGGGTGAAAGCTGAAAGATCAGAGGGATAGAACAAGCCAGCTGTAAGTTCTTAACCACTAGGGAATCCTCAGTCCAAGAGAGAGACTTGCTGTATACTCGAGCCTTATATACCTTTCTGTGCCCTGCCATCTTACTTCCTCTCTCCACCCAGCTCTATCACTTTTTGTCTGTCTGTACAAACTTCCAGACCTCTATGTTTAACTAGTACTGGGATTAAAGGCATGTACCACCATGTCTGACTCTGTTCCCAGTGTGGCCTTGAACTCATAGAGATCAGGATGAATCTCTGCCTCCCAATGCTAGGATTAAAGGTGTGTGCTACCACTGCCTGACTTCTATATTTTAATATAGTGGCTGGTTTTTTTCCTCAGATCCCCAGGCAAGCTTTATTTGTTAGAGCACAAACAAAATATCACCACAGATATCAAACATTTATTTAATTGTTTCTCAGCCATTTGAGTTTCTTCTTTTGAGAATTCTCTGTTTAGATTGGTACCCCTGTTTTTAAATTGGTTTTGTTTTCTTGTTATCTATTTTTGGGTTCTTTATATATTGGTATATTATCCCTTTATTAGGTGTATAGTTGGTTAAAAAAAAAAAAAGAGCACTTGGGAGGCAGAGGCAGGTGGATCTCTGTGAGTTCGAGGCCAGCCTGGTCTACAGAGTAAGTTCCAGGAAAGGCACAAAGCTACACAAAGAAACCCTGTCTCGAAATACAAAAAAAAGAAAAAGAAAAAGAAAACTTTTCCCGTTCCGTAGGCTGCCATTTTGTCAAATGATTATGTCCTTTACCTTATAGAAGCTTTTCAATTTTATGAGGTTCCATTTACTAATCATTGGTCTTATTGTCTGTGCTAATGCTGTTCTGTTAAGAAGATCATCTCCTGTGCCAATGAGTTCAAGGTCAATCCCCACTTGCTCTTCTATCTAGTTTTATGTTTAGATCTTTGATTTATTTGGAGTTGATTTTATGCAGGGTGATAAAATGGATCCATTTGCATTTATCCACACAGAGCCATCCTGTTTGACCAGCTCCACGTATTGAAGATGCTGTCTTTCGTTCCAATGTTTTCTTT
The DNA here is from genome assembly GCF_007827085.1 of Peromyscus californicus insignis. Classification (NCBI taxonomy): domain Eukaryota; kingdom Metazoa; phylum Chordata; class Mammalia; order Rodentia; family Cricetidae; genus Peromyscus; species Peromyscus californicus. The sequence goes on from NW_026294551.1 coordinate 83,785,375, forward strand.
CGGCTTCTTTATCAAAAAATCATGTGTCCACAGATGTGTGAATTTATGTCTGGGTCTTCATTTCCATTGATCAATGTGTCTGATTTTGTGTCAATACCATGCTTGTTTTTATTACTACAGCTGTATAGTACAATTTGAGTTCAGGGATGATGATACTTCCCACAGTTCTTTTATTATTCAGGATTGTTATAACTATCATGAGTTTTCTGTGTTTCCACATGCAGCTCAAAATTGTTCTTTCAGTATCTGTGAAGAAGTATATTGTAATTTTAATGGGGATTGCATGGAATCTGTAGGTTGCTTTTGGTCAGATGGACATTTTTACAACTTTAATCCTACCAATCCATAAGCAAGGGAGATCTTAACTATTTTCAAATAGAGCTGTGTCATCATATATCTAAGGCCCACAACAGCCTTTGTTGTGTGAGGGGCCTCAGGAGAGTTGGTATACATAAGATGTGCTTCTAACTCTTCACACTATAGAGTAATTTCTGATTATAAAATATGATGCCAAATGATATATTTTGAAAGTGACAGAGAAAACCTATACAAATGACTGCCATACATCAAATCTAAATAATGACAGGTCAAAAAATTCAGATATATACAGCATTAAAGGTAATTGGTAAAATAAGCTGAGTCGCATGTCCCTTTTTCAAGGCCCTGTATCTAATAAAAAAAAATACATATAATTTTACTATGTTAAAGTTAAAACTTCCCTTTTTAATTAAACAGAAAAGAGGAAATGCTGTGGGATAATGCTTTTGTACACTGGTTTAATAAAATGCTGACTGGCCAGTAGCCAGGCAAGAAGTATAGGCAGGATAAGCAGACAAGGAGAATTCTGGAAAGAGGAAGGCTGAGTCAGGAGACACCAGCCAACCATCCAGGGAGCAGCATGTAAAGGCACACAGGTAAAGCCACAGAATATGTGGTGACATATAGATTAACAGAAATGGGCTAAGTTTAAGTGTAAGAGCTAGTCAGTAGTGAGCCTGAGCTAATGACTGAGCAGTTTTAATTAAAAAAAACAAAAACAAAAACCAAGAAAAATATTTTAGTTGGGATTTAACTCCTCTTATACAAATACACACACATGGACAGACAGACAGACTCACACACACACACACACACACACACACACACACACACACACACACAAATTTCAAAAGCATGGCTTTCAGTAGTTCATAATTAAATTAAAAAGTTATACAGCTAGATTTTGGAAAAGTTGAGAAGAAAAATGACATGCAGGTACTAATTCTGATTAATTTTCTAGAGAAATAGTCAAATGGAAGTATTATGGATGTGACTTCTATAAACTTAGAAATATATTAACAGCACATTTATTTATAATATTGTAGAAAACTAGCAAATACAACTCAACTGTTTCTAATAATCTATTCCACACTATAAATTCCAAAGAATATACATAACTGGTATGAATTTTAAATGGGCAAAAACCAGACAAGGAAAATCATTAATGTGAAAGACATGAAATAAAATAAGCCTAAGAGATAACAAATAAGCTTCTTTAGGCTCTGAAAATTTTATGACATAATTTTCTTTCTCTCTCTTCCTCCTTCTTTCCCTCCTTTTCTCTCTCTCTCTCTCTCTCTCTCTCTCTCTCTCTCTCTCTCTCTCTCTCTCTCTCTCTCATTTCTCCCTCCTTCCTTCCTTTCCTTTTGTCCTTCCCTTTCCTAGTCTTCCTTCTCTTCTTTCTCTCTCTCTGTGCCCCATCTACATACAAATGTATAGAGAAAGTGAATATATATGTATGTGTGTGTGTGTTTATGTGTCTTCCTAACATTTCAAATATCTATATTGCAATAAAATATTCCATCTTCTAGAATGTGGACAACATTTTTTTTCTGTGAAAATTTAGATAACAGTTTTAGCTTTTAAGGTCTTATAGAAAGTAATGATGTAATGATTTGCTATGTTGCAGTAACTATTTATAAAACGGGCAGCTTCTGGTTGGCAACCATAGAATAGTAAGTGAACTTTTACATAAATTATTCCTCTGTTGCATGATCAGCAGCAATATGAGTAATATATTCTGATACAAAACTCAACTGATGGACTTATTTATTGTATACATTATTAACATTTATACATATGAGGTGATAAATTACTTATAATAATATTTAGTATGAACTATGTCATATGCCCAGTGCCTCAGATATATGGTCTTATCTAACCTTGGGGATAATATCTTAAATTTGGTATAATCATCCATATTTCATAAAGATTTGAAAAAAAATCTAAATAAAGTTTTAGCTCAGGGTAGGTCTCAGTAATTACTTCCATAAGAGCTACTTTTCACTAACATAGTTTCTATTTTACTTAAGTGACAATTAGATCTCAGTGATGTCAGAGAATGTTTGGCAACTCTCTAGCTGCTAAAGATAATCATATGTTGATATTTTAAAAACTAAATTGCAGTAGATCTTGCTTTTGTCTGCTAATTAGAGATTTAGACAGTGATATCAGACTCTGTTTTGGCTGGAAGACATAAGAAAAATCCTATTCAACAACTCCATGGGAAAGTGCCTGCACTTGTTTTATGAGGAAAAGGTGTGTGGGAGATCTCCTGCTATTCCTTTCCTCCTGACTGGGACATAACTACGTGGGATCTCCAGTCTTTGCTTGCTCCAGATATCTCAAACATAGGAGAAATGCAAGAGAATCTTGGGAAAAGAAAATAGGTGCCTGAGATTATCAAAGTCCTAAACTAATCTCAGGACATCTTATTTTAGCATTCTGTTAAACAGGAAATTATAATTTTACAATGTAAGCCAATTCCAGGGAACTTTTCCCTTCGTTTGTGGATATGTGAATTATTGCATAAGAATAATAATTTCTATTGTCTTGGTCGTCCAAAGAGCAGAGAGCAGAATCAGGGGCCATATGGAGGTTTCACATCTTTAACTCAAATAATATGAAAAAGACTTGAGAGTAATTTTCAGCTAATCACATCCAACATAAGTTCAAAGCTAGTAGACATTCAGTATCCTGATTTCTGGAAAGATTCTTTAGTGTCTAAAGGAAATAATTCGATCATTTTACAACTGGAAATACAGAAAATATGAAATGCATCACATTGCTTGTTTTAGAAAACAAAGGTTTCACTTTAGAAAACAATATTCTAGGTCATTAATGAAATTTTACCCTTCCCATAGTAGGGATGCAAAAAGGAATTATTTCTGTAGTTTTTTATGCAGAACAATTGTGAAGGAATGAAATGCAAAGCAATGTTATCACAGATTTGCTAAGTCACTTTTATCCTCTAAGGAGATGATAACCTTAGTGTAGTGTTACTGTGATAAGAACTTTAAAATGAGATCATCATTAATAGAAGAGCTCTAAAATATTTTTATTTATTATTTGAAATCTTCATAGATATATCCAATGAAGTTTGATTATATTCACTCCTAGAATTTCTCTTGGATCCTTCTCCCAAACCCCTATTCACTTTTATGTCCTTTCTCTTTTTTAATAGCCCAGTAAGACCAATGGTGTTGCTTTTTTGCATATGCGTATAAGACCATCCACTAGAGCATGGTCACACTACCAAGGACCATGTCTATTTAGAAAATTGACTTTCTTCCCCAAGAAGCCATGAAAACAAAGAAAGAAAGAACAAAACAAAACAATAAGAGGTCCTCAGCTATGGCTAGATCCCCTTGGGTCCTTCTACCATCCATGCTGGAATGTTGATTGGTTTGGTCTGAATTTTTAAATGCAAGTATAAATATCCATGTTGAGGCAAGAGATTACAACAGAGGCAAGCAACTGTCTTTGCTTTTAAAGAGATAGAAAAGGAGGTATGCTTGCCATTTAAATTCATTGTGTTTTGTATATTTCTACCATGATAAATATCCCCTTATCTTCACAAGGGATGAGGATTTAATATGGTAATTCTTCTAATCAAATAATGTATTCCTTAGCTCCCATACAGGGCAGAAACATTTCACAAAGTCTGAGTCATATCCATTACTACACCATTAGAAGAATTTGATGGGGCACATGGATTAAGTTGATTTTGGAGATTATCAGTGTCGCTAATGTGAAAGGAAATTTGAAATATAACTGAATTGGAATAATCACCTTTGTGTCTTTTGAATGTCAGTCCTTTTGAAGATGTATGGAGTCACATGCTTGTCTGATGCCATTAGAGCTTGTGTGGACATTTGGGTGTGGGAGGAACAATAAGCGTTTGCAGCAGAATCTTTCTGTGTGTGACTTTTTCAGCACCATCTGGATTCCTGCGTTTTCTCTGACTGTCTATTCAGAATTCAGAAGGAGAATTAGATAAAAAATAGATGAAAGGATGTGAACATGCAAAGGCAAAAGGAAGTGCTTTCTCACTCGACTCCCCCAGTGGAACTGCTCCCTGATTAAAATACTAATACATGACAACTGGTCCAGGAAGTCCATACCGAGGCCTGAGAGCTTGGCATGATCAAAGGCGTGTGTTATTCCTGCCTCCTTCTGTCAGCAGTAACTGAGCAATCCAGGCTCCTGATTGGAAGAGCAAATTTCCTTTGTCCTGCACATGCTGTATTTATCCTTCACGAATATCCACAAAACTCAGCAGGGATTTGGCTGAGAGAGTAGGATCACTCCTTGCAGAAAAACTGGTAATAAATCTGGAGGCTTTGTAAAAGATCTGAAAGCTGCCTTCACAATTTGCCGGAGGAGGTGTGTATAGCCAGGAGGAAGGAGATTATGTAAACTACAGAGGCAAACTGGGGGAGCTTGGCAGAGGAAGATCTGAGAAGGCTCTGAATATTCTTAGCTAGAGGTGGTTACAGGTTCAACACACAGGCTGAGGACATCACCTTTCCCTTCTACTCCTGGAAGTCAAACAAGAGCTTCCTGTGCTCCTAATTTAGATAGCTTACATTACATTAAAGGCCAGTTTCTGTCACATCATGTTGCTTTGTGGCATTTATTTACAGTATTTTCTACACTGCTACTTTAAAAAAAAATACAGTATTTCTTTCGAAAACCTTTGAAAATATGCTTTGGGAACAGGTTCCGAATATCAAACTTCTGAGTATTCAGAGAAATGGTTTCTGCACTTTAAATTTCTATTTTCAAAAATTAGGGTCCTGCTACCACCCTCTTCTAATCTGCAGAAGACGGGAAATCCTGTGGTGAGTGGGCAGTAATATACTGCTAGGAGTTTTCTCTTCAGTACTCACAATATACTAGGACTCTTGAGCCCCAGCGCTATAGGATATAAGGAAGAAGCTAAAAGGAAGCAAAAGCCCAGAAAAATAAACAAAGGAGGTCATTTTCCCCTCCCATTTGATTTTGGCAGGCTTTAATATCACTAAATACATACCGTGTTTGCTTTAGCATGCCACTTTACTTACAATATATATTCATGAGGCTTTTCTTTTAAAAACCTCAATTTCATAAACAGCAATGAAAACTTTCTAAATCTAATTTGCCTGTGTCTGAAAAACAAAACAGGAACTCTCACAGGGGCGTCTTTCTCTACAACCTTACAAAGAGAAACATTGTTTTGTATTTACCTCTGCCTTGTGAAATGCCTCTTCTAATATTGCATTCTTGTAAAGCAGAGATTAAGAAACCAAACCATGCCCTTGGGGAGACAGGGAAGCTGGGCCAAGATGCTCTCAAATAAACTGTATTAATCTGATAGTTAGAGAGCTGCTTTGATAAGGGCAAAGACAGAAGGGAGCTTTGGGTGGGAAGACCTCAACTTTTGTTAAGTTAGTCAAAGGATTATTTACTAATAACAGGGATATTTTCTCTGAAATCTCTCTCCCTCCAAGGAATTTCCCAGAACTCCATCATCACCAGACTTTTTCTCTTCTGTGGAAACATGTTTTTTGACTACAGCAAACAGAGAAAAGAACACAATATTATTTGAATGAGATTCTGACAAAAGTAAAGTCTCCCCTTTTCCATTTTCATATTTAAAAATTAAGATTCATACTAGGATATGAACACCAGCATACTATACAGGAAGTTTCTTCTGAAATTCCATTATTCTATAACTGAAATTACCAGGGTCTTCCCCTTTGGAAAGCCTCATGGTAGCAGTGTATCAGATTAAAACTGATCAGGGAACTGTATTATTAGATTAATGAGATAATTAGCAAAATTCACAGCTGCACCCTTTGACAAACATATTCAGAGCCTGTGAGCTAATGAGGCAGACCATAAACTTTTCAAAAATGAAATTTACAGAAATATTTATTCAACGGATATTTATTGTGAACATTGATCAGAAAGGCTATGAATTCTAAGAAACTACAGTGCTAGAGATGGTAATCAGAGGCTGTTTTCAGAGGCTTGATTTGGGACTTCTTTGTTCATTACTATATGCAAAAATGTATTATATGTATGCTTTTATATGAGCATCTATAGTTCAGTTGGAAGATATTTATTACCAGCTTTCTTAATTGAACCACTAATGAGGTGGTAGAATCATAGCCATGTGTCTCTATCAGCCAAAATATAAATAAAAAATCGTGTTACTTTCAAAGGAAGTGATTTCTCCCTTTTTCTTCTGTCTTTCTTCTTTGTGAGGGCACCCAAGATTCGATTTTAAGAGGGTACATACTATTTCTAGGAATTTAAATATTCTTTCAAATATCTCCCTAATAAGGAAGTAAGGAATTTTCTCCTGTTGTCAAAAGTGCAGCTGTTAGTTTTTTCTAATTGCTCAATTAATCTAATGATACACTTTCCCTATCATTATCTAACTAATAAGCCTCAGCACCCGGGTTCTAGTCTTTGATGGCACTGACTTGTTTGTCTTTTGATAACATTGACTTGTGAAGTTGTCTCTACTTGCTTCTTCTAATTCAATGCAGGAAACCTGATGTTCCCCACTATGACTGGGTTGCCTTCTGAACCAGCAAAACGAGTAGTTTAGATGAGAATGTCATCTGATTTAGCTTTTCCTCCTTTGTTTGAGTTTTGGCTACCACAGTCTTTTAAGTACATAATTCCTAAATTAAGTTGTTTTGTTGTTGTTGTTGTTGTTGTTGTTATTGTTTAAGTCTGAAGAATTGATAACTGAATAAAATGACCAATGAGCAAAAGAACAAATGAATACATACTTCCCCCTGACCAAGTATTTTAAGCCCAGAAATTTACACAAAGTACGCTTTTTTATTTCTAATGCAATGTAAACTGGAATGAAAAATAAATTGCTATGTGTTGTTATAATTGCTTTTCAATTGTTTGTTTGTTTGTAATGAGTTTTTAGTGGAAACTTAGAATCCAAGCTTTCCTGTCAGGTTCTCAAAACAGTCCTGGAATAGAATTGTCTCATGTATCTCTTTCTATAGTATTATAGAATGTTCAGACCCCAAAACTTTGTAGCCTTACCATTTTTTCAGTTCCTGGTTTGGGTGGGAGAATTGCTTCTCATGCTAAGGGATTTTTTGTCTTAATGACTAAGATGATCATTTTCCTCCTCACTGTCATTGAGTCAAACTTAACCTATCTCCAACTACAGGACAGGGACAGTCTTAGGTTGTGGTGCTGGTTTAGTCTTGGAAGCCTGCCCTATGACCTCCAAGATTGAGCATTACTGCTTTCTGTATTCCCAGGGAAGACAGCTATGAGGGAGACTAGAGACTTGAAAGAACTCAGAGTTCCCAGTAAGGAGTGTTACCAAGTTGCCAATGCCACCTTGTTCTGGAGTGAGGGTAGCTCATCTCTGGACTGTTTTGCTACTGAGTCTAGTGGACTGTTTACCCACAGTGAAGGATTTCTAACCTATTCACCTTGTGCTGCAAAATGAACAGCAGCTCGCTAGCTCCCATTTTTGGGCAACTCTGTGCTTTCTTGAAGTGCTGCTTTTCATCAACTTCCTGATTTCCCTATGAAATTTGTTCAGCTTTTCATTCCCAATTTCATTCTCATTATTGTGACTTAGCAAGTCTAATATTTAATCCTCATTTCAAATATGAATCAGTGAGCAATCTGTCTTGAAAGTTCCATGTCGTTTCTCACACACCTGCATTAAAAGTTTCCTATTAAACATGCTGGAATTTTACAATTTGACATTTTGAGAATAGAAAAAAATAATGCTGATAATTGCCATGCCATTGAAGGGGTTCACTTTTTAATATTAAACATTCAAATAACTAATTTTAATGAAAGGATACAATATATTTTCTTCATAATTAAAAAGTAAAGTAATAAATATTAAAGAAAATTAATAAAAACCTTTGAAAATGCTTTGCTTCTTACTCTCTTAGTTAACAGAGTTACTAATGAACAGAATTTGAGTTTAGGGTATTATTTTCATCTTTGTTTCAATATTAAAAGGATATATATTCAGAACAGAATGAAAAGTTCTCCTCAAACATGCTTTTTGTTTTCTTTAAAACATTTTATAATTTATTTATTCATATGTCCTTCTTATTTTTATTTTTATTCATACTTTTCATTTCCAAAGTATACCCAGAGGCATTAATGATTTCTGAAATTGAACATGAATATGTATTTGTTTCTTTTGAAGCAGATATAGAAGAATATACCTTCAGTCTCTTGCCTGGATTTTTAATGAAATTATTTTGTTAACTCAAGGCGTTAATCATTTGAAGAGACTAGTCAAAGAAAATTCACCCAAGAAAATTAAAACCAAGCAATTACATATGACTGTAGAAGCTTACCAAGATATCTGACTCCATCAAGTGTGTTGGAAGACAGGGCAGTACAAAGTCTATCATACTGAAATTAAAGTTATGTTCTGACCACTGACAGTGTTTTGAAAAGGACATTATCATATGCCACTCAAAATCTAAGCATGTTTATATCATCAGTGCCAATAAAGTCATAAATAACAAATGTTATATGTCAAAGTCTAGACTTAACATCAGGAAAATAACAATAGCCAAAAATTCACAGAGAAGAATGATAAATTTTATTTCATTGAAGTAGGAGTTTTATACTTAGCTTGGTCATGCATTGGTTGAGTTGAAACAAAGTAAGAATTTCTTCTGATTTAAATTCTCAAGAGGGGAACAAATGAAGGCTCTGACCAGATAATATTCTCTCTCAAGCATACATATTCTATGGTTTCCTACTTGAAACTTTCGTAGATTTGTGTAAAACTCTTTGGAAATGTATCATTGTCCTCTTAAACCAGCATTTTCTTCCTCAATATGGGTAGCAGAATTGGCACGTGAAAAGATTCCCTTCCATACATCATCTTTTAATACATGAGCTATTGTCTCAGGCAAGCACCCCTTTGCATACTAAGCTTGCTCTGTGGCTCATGCTCTAGCTCTCATTCAGCAGAGTAAACAAACATTCTGTTGGGGTTAAGGATTAATGGCAAGGAATCGCATGACTGTACAGCGTGTAACCTTGAGGGAAGAGATCAAGGGAAATGTCAGTCAAACACCTGCCCTTAGTGCAGTTGCTAATTAATTCGTGAACATTGACTCAGGTTGCAGATTTGCTAGTGTACAAGGGAATCAAGTCCCATCCTATAAATACCGCCTTGATTTAATGAGGCTTTAATAGGATTAAACGGTTTTAACTTTATGACTTCATGTTTTTGATTATGGTTGTATAGTGCTTTTTGATATGGATAGATATGATTTTCACTTAGTTTCATTAGTAGATGGCGGGCTAAAAGGAAGGTGAATAAAAAGGGGGCAGAGTCTGCTTAGCTTATTTTCTGGGATTTTAAAACAAAATTAAAAGTTAAAATTGTCTGCTATCTCAAAGTAAACATGATAAGTTATTCAGGATCTCCATCAAAGTTAATTAACATCTATTTAAGTAGGCTATATTCTATTAGTGAGGATGTGAACTATTTTGCCCATACTAAGTTCGTGAATTTATATGGAGGTTGATTCTAAATCATTTTTTAAATTATGTTTGCTATCAGATTTGCAGGTGACATATTGATGCTAACTTGTCATTTTGATAGACTTTGGGCCTAATGTCAGAATAGTTTAGATTTTTTTATTGGTTGCTACAGGTTACTAACACTAAAATTTGACTTTGAATTCTCAGAAAAGCTGAAAAGTAATTTGGCCATGCTGTCATTTTGGATGTCTGAATGACGTTATCATATCATCTACTGGAAATCTTCAAGTCTCAATTTAGACTTCCTTAATGCCTCCATCATTGTTTAATTCAAGATTACTAAAAATTACTACTTAAATATATGCAAATAGAGATATATAATGCACATGTGAGATTATTTTAGTTTATAACTACTGTTACCTGTGGTAACCGTACGAAGGAAAACATATCGCTCCTTGCCTATGAATCAATCCAAGCACTTTCATTCCCGTTAGCATACTGACTACAGTCCTTAAGTTTGGCCATGTTCTTTCCATGCCATCGTTCTAGGCTACTTAGTTAAAAACTCTAGAGTAACTTCAATGAACAAACCTAACAAAATTATTATTATTAAAGGCAAAAATTATCATATAATGATGAAAACATAAAGTAATTACAAAGTAACATAATTTCTACTGGAGATAGGTGTTGTGAAGTAGATGTCATCTTAACAGACAGAGAACAAGGCAGACATCTTCAGTTCAGGTATATGCCATGAAATTGACACATTAAGTAGTTGAATATTTGATCCAAGAACTGCCGAGAAAGCAGAAATAACCTTGCAAAGTTTGAGAGCAGGATGTCAAGCAGGAAAAACAACCAAAGTGGTAGATTCCAAGGAAGCAATGAGTTCCACGGTTTCACAATATCAACTGGAGTACAGTTCACTGGAGAAAGCCAAGCAGTAAATCAGAAAAGCACAGATCATGCCAACTATTACCAAAATCTTCACAAGGATTCACTATCCACTGTATTTGGTTCTTTGACTCTGAGTCCCCTAACTAAGCCATGTTCATCTCAGTCCTGCCCAATATCTTTGTTTCTTCTAGTGCCTCTGTCTTCGTCTTGTATCAGAACACATCACATACAGTAGGAACTTCATGAATAGTTGTCAAAAGAGAGAACTGATACATGTTGATCATTTATGAAATCTATCATGCCTCCCTTTCTATTACTCATTAGGAAAGATACTTTAGATTTTTTTATTTTTTTACTAATATAATCGTACCTACCTACCCTCTGTCTCTATCTTCTTATCACTGTGTGTGATTGTTACTATTCACTAAGAGCTAAAACAACATGGTACCCTCTTTGCATCACTTCCGCACATCCAAGATTAGTTAGAAAATATATTGTAGTTGATAAGATACCAAACCAGAAAATAACTATTTTCCACATCTTTTTATTGCCCTGAGGACTTGTGTGCTTCCCACTTTTGTGTATGGCTATGAGGATTTTGCACCAGGAATCAGGACAGGTAAGAAACTGAGAAGACCCACAATAATGCCACCACTGTACCCTAACATGGTGAAGCTAACGAGCCAGAGTTTACTATTGCCTATCAGATATCTATCTCATCGTCAATCAATGAAAGTTCAAATTTCTGACAAATTTGGCATTTCTGTAACTTATTACCCAAGCGTATTTCCCTAATTCAATGCATTGTGCATATTTATCTAAGATGGTAAAGGAAAAGCAATTCTGACAGTACACAGGAGTGAAGACGCACGTTCCAAATGGAAACTGTTGTTTCTTTGATTTAACAGAGTTTTGCCTCTATAGAGGTGGGCTTCTTATAGAGGCCCTGTGCTTCCCATGGCAGACCTTATGGCTACTTGGGGCTTCGCACATACAACATGTTATAGTATTTGTTGTGGACCTTTTTGTTACGAATTTTAAATAATTAACTATACAGAACATGTTTACATTCATAATAGGTAATTTAGTTTTTAGAATATAAAGCTATTCATATTTCAAGTTTTTCCTTAATATAAAGGCATTTACCATATTTATATTTTCAACTGTTTGAAGAAAGAAATTATAGTTCTAATGATCAGACTTTAGAACCTGGTCACACAAGGCAAGCATTCTCCAAGTGAGCTGTATCGTCAACCAGCCTTCCCCTTTATACCTCCACAATTTGATCTCCTTGGCTGACTTTGGTTGTTTATATCTGAATACATGGATACAGTCCTCTCAGTCCTCTGAGTAACGTGGAAAACTTAAAATATGTATGAACACTTATCTTAGAGTCATTTGTTTAATTTTTTTCCAGTGTTCATTAGAAAAAAGTACTTAGTTTACTGAGACTCAAACTAATTGAAATTATTAACATTTGTACTGATAATTATCCCATTTTATTCTACCTTCTTCTATACCCAGCAAAGTCAGCTTCTCCAACTGCCATTAATTGTCCTATCCAAATAGTTCTATTTAATAACATGATGAGTCATACTTTAAAGAGGTTTGTCTTTTGAGCTGCTCCCCTCAAATTTGTCTCACTTTGTAGGATGTAGTTGGCTTTGTCTATAAATCTTTAGTCATAGAAATAATGTGACTTTTTATTCTTTGTAAACATACCGCCACATTGTTTTACTGTTCTGTCTTTCATCATGTCTTCCTGGAGGATTAGGATGCCCTTATATTCTTCTTAGCTCCTTTAACGCCTGTAACAAAAATATGTACAAAGCAAGACAATGATAAATGTTTGATGAATCAATGAAAAATTGAGAGAATAAATGAGTGAGTACATAAACAGTGCTTCCCATATCTCATACTTATGGTTCATTTGCTAATCCTGTGATACTGAAGAACTTGCGCCTCCGGCATAGTTTATGACAACTTTTAATATGATCAAATGGTTTTGTAACTAGATCAGCTTCCACATAAAAGGAAACAAATGTTCTTTCTTCTATAATCAAAATTGAATTCATGAGGTACAATATGTTCATGAAACCACGGTATGATCAAGAAGCTTCATCCTTCTGTGGTCACAGGATGTTACAGGAATTCTGGAATCTAGATTATACCAGATACTTTTGGTAAATTTATAAAATCATATTCTTGACAAATATGTAAGAATTCTCATTCCTCTATTAATTTTCTATCAATTGATTCTTTTTCAATTGTATTGTTATGAAATATACATTATTTGTGAAAATAAAAATTATTGAGATGGTCTGTCCAACAAACACACATTCATTAATTACATAGACAGCAAACAAAAAGCATAAGATATAGAATTATCAATAAGAGAAGCTGCAAATAAAAACCAAGGAGTTTCTAAGTGACTTGGTACATTTGTCAACTTTCTAGTGCCAGAATAAATAGCTAAGACTATTATCATATAAAGTACAAAAGTTTATTTGGGCTCATGCTTCTGCAGCAATTCCAGTCTGTGATGGATTGACTCTATAGTCTTAGCCCAGTTGTGAGGCTGTACACCATGGCAGGAGTGCGTGATGGAGCAAGGATCTTCATCAGGTACAAAGTGAAAGAGAAAGAAGAAATCAGGACCCAGTGGTTGAGAACATGTTCCCAGGAGCCTAACGGACTTCCACTAGAACCCAACACTAAAAGCTTCTACCACCTGCCTAGACCCTCCTTCTCAGGATGGAACTGTTAGTGTCATAGTCCATCAAGGAATATTTAAGATCCAAACCTAGCAAGAGCTCATTCTGGAGCACAGTCTCTCCTTTCATAACCCACCAGTATGGAGAAATATTAGAGTCGTTGACTCTTTAGAGGTGTGAACCATGAAACACATAAACCAGGCCAAACTCACAGTAGGATACCAGTTCTTAGGCCCAAATAATAAAACCTTTTAAAAAGTACAAAAGTTGAAAAAAGATAGCAAAGTGAACAACCTCAGAGGCATCGTCATAACAACAGATGACTGAGGAATTTATAGTGACATGATGGATATGCAATAACAAAGGTAGCTAGTAGCAACATGAAACAAGCAAAGCAAATCATAAAAGGACTTACTGAGAAATGAAACTGTATTTATGATATTTATGTATTTGTACAAGCATAGGTCTTACTGTGCTGTCTAGAGTGACTTAAAAGTCACAGTCCTCCTGGTCCAGCCTCCTACACAACATTTACAAAACAGACTCATTTATTAGAGAATTTATTAAGGTTTAGATCCAGCATGTCTCCATTACTCTACGATAGCCTGAAACATTCTCTTTTGAAAAATAAAATGTTATACATAGTGGTATAGTAGAACTTAGATTGTTTCAACAAAGAAAACATCATTGAAGCAACTTCTGCTGTCCTAACACTCTATATACAAATGTATACTTTCTCCCAAAGTTTTTAAAGCTTGTATAACAGAATTTTATAGCAGTTTCTGAAGTAAGCACACCATTTTAACAATAGCTGTTACTTATTCAGCACAGTAAAGAGGTACCCATTATAATTTCAGTATCTCAATTAAAAACCCCATAAAGGTAATAAGACTGTTTAATAAATAAAGAAAATAAGTTGTGAAAAAATTCACTGCCTTTCTGCTAATGAACAGAGCAGCATGCTGAACATCAAGACTTCATTCCAGATTCTGGGAACTCCCTGGATTTCAGGAGTGTTGCTTGAGACCAAGACTAGGTTCATGTAGAGCTTCCAGGAAATGCATATTGGATTAAATTAAATTCCTTTCACTGTAATGAAATTCTGACCACAAAACAGAGGTTAAATATCACTTCTACTATGGTTACAGAGTTGATACAAATACGTTAAAATTGAGCAAAATAAATCTCAGAGCCAGCCTGAACATGAGGTTTCAGCCTAGCTCTCCCAGCAATGAGTTGGATGTATCTGTGCAGTGTAGCTTCCTGAGTGCATGCTGTAATTACAGCCATAAGATCGGAGTAAATCAATTCTTTAATGTAGTAATGGCATTGCGAGGGTAGTAATGGTAACATTAATAACAATAACCATAATCCCGTGAAAGTTGAGAAGCATAAAGTCTTATAGGGACAGTATAGCTATTTGCTAAATGTATTTTTTAAAGGGAAATAATTTATTTTTACTGGCCTTGACCCAACAAAATATTGATATCTTTACATCATCTTTATCTTGATAATAAAGAGGTTTAAAATTTTAACGTATTCTTCCTCGGCAATGCTCCAGATCTCACTCTCTATTTGGTATTACAGTATCCGTAATTGGTGTCTCACGTTAACATTTATTTAAAGCTGCTGATTTAACATTTAAAAATTCTGGGGTTAATGGATCTGCATTCACACATCCATTAACCTCAATAAAAACAAATGGAACCTCTTGTGAACTAAACTCAGTTCAGTTCATGGATGTGCTTTCTCTAATACCCACAACATTTATATGGTCCTGCTAAAATGTCAGGTCAGGAGAGGTCTACTAACATAGGACTATTCGAGGAGATTTTCTGTCTTTTGTCACGATTGCAGTCCGATGCAACTAAGCATATCTCTGTTATGTGTGTGTGTGTGTGTGTGTGTGTGTGTGTGTGTGTGTGTGTGTGTGTGTGTCCGCGGGGGTGGGGGAGGGTTGCTGCCAGTCACTCATTCTTAAATATCCTTGAGTTTACTTTCTCTGAACCTGTGGCATAAAAACCCAGTATGTTCTTTCATTACTCATTAGAGATCCTGAAATGTTTGGGACTTCAAAATCTGATTTATGATGATGCTTTCTGGAAAACATAGGAGACAAAGGAAGGAATCAAAGGAGGGTGATAGGGAGGGAGAGAGGGAGGAAGGCTAAGGGGGAGGAAGGAAAAATGGAAGAAAAGAATGATAACTTGTAAGGTGTGGGTACTATGAGATGTTAAACAACCCTGTGAGAATGAGAGAACAGGAACTAGAATCATTTCTGCCACTCCCTAGCACTGTGAGCTGAGGCAGATCACTTACTTAGGTTCACACTGCTCATGGTCACACTCAGGTGCAAGGATCATTTGGATTGGCTTGCATTTTTGTTTTCCTTGTGTTTTGGTCTTTAAGACAGCTTTGTCTGTGTGTTTCTGAACATATACAATAATTTACAAGCATCAAGTGTACAGTATAGGTGGAAAAATATTACAGCATATTACAGAACCTGAAAGTTTAAGATTTTAAAATAAAATATTTTTTGTGCACAGAATATATGTAACACATAACTGCAGTACATAGTCCATACTAAAAGGAAGCTAATATTCTAACTTCTAACATTATTAAATGAAATGCATCCAAAAGCAGAGCTGTGTATCCAACTTCCTTTACTCTTGACTATGTGTGTGAAATTCCATCATGGTCTGTATACTGTATAACAGATGGCTTTATTGCTATATATATTGTACTGCTTAGATACACCATGATCTATTTATCTATTCTCTTGTTGCAATTTTGGGCTATTTTCCAACTTCAGGCCAGTAAGGGAATACCATCACATTTTTTTTCTCCAATTGGAATTTAATCCTTTGAGTTAAAGCACTCTAAGGAAAAATAGATATTTCCTAAATGCATACAAGCCCCTCCTATTCTTGTTTTGCTCATCATCTTCCTCCTCCTCCCTCCTCCTCCTTTCCATCTGGAGATGAATTCTGAACCTAGCACATGACTTTAGAAATAGGAGCTACATTCTCAGCCCTTCTGCTTGGCTCTAATGCTGGCTGGTTCCTGTGTCTACAATCTGAATTAACGCAGGAGCTATTTAACATGAAAATGGTACTTTTCAGTTTAAACATACACATACATTGCTGAAAAAGAGTGAAGTTTAAAGAAATGACCAAAGGATGACACTTATATTGATCAAAAAAGAACAAAACATTTGTAAGGAATATCAAAACAAATGTCTCTCTGGAATAGGTTAGTATCATCTATCTAATGATTCTCCCTAAGATGTCTATGGGGCAAAACAGAAAAACAGGGAAAGACTAGGCAAACAGATTCCCTGGGTAGGGTTTGTCCTTCAAATAGCAAGTCTGGAGAGTAGCCTGAATCTTGGATCTCACAGACTGGGTAATCAGGGGCTCTTTGAAGTAGAATCATTATTTACTTCATTAATTCATCTCTTCCAAAGCCTTGTGATAGGCAGCTAAAAGAAGCCAATTGTGTATTTAATGGCCTGTAACCATATTTTTTGTGCCATACACTTGCCTGATATTTCTCTTAGTGATACTAGTTTTCATTCCATTTATACACAGTTGTGCAAAATTCATTTTCTACACTTTAAAAAAAGTACTATTGACTTAAAATTGTTCACAATTTTGTGGATCAGGAATTTGAGCAAGGCTCAGTGTGTGATGATTCTTCTGTGTATTGGATGTCTTCAGTGATACTCGCCAGCATCCAAAATGGCCTGGAAAAGAAAAGTTTGTGTGTACCCAATGAAAAACATAACCTTTTTTAAGGTTTTTACTACACCGTGGTGCTGTCAAGCAAAGATTGTGCTCATGGGCTTCCTAACAGCAAAGGCTGATGGCTGTTTTAAAGCTTAGGTGGCACCATGCTGCACTTCCTTCCTCCTGTGGATCAAATGAAGTCATAAGGCCAAAGCAGAATCAACAAGGGAGAATAGACTGTACCTCCTGAGAGCTGAGGTACACTTTCATGGATAGATAAAAACCGAAGGTGGTCACCTGTAGCTAGATATCAAGAAAGGATTTGTACATTCATAATCACATATCTTCTGTTCAAGTTTGCTGGTTTGGCTACATTGTGTTTAGTTCTAAATGTATGGTATCTGTTATCATGAGCCCAAATGGGTGCTGCTTTTAAGTGTCTTCTCCTTTCTTTCACCTTTCAGTAGAACATCTCCTAATCCCAGGAAACGTCACTATTGTCACAGAACTATTTGGGGACCATTTATTTTTGTGGTTATGTACTCATGTTGAAAACCAGCACATTTATTATTATGATTATTTTTTAAAGCCCAGCTTCCCAAGGCCAAAATGATTCCATATTCTTCACTGCACTTTACATTGAGCTAGGTACAGCACATTCACATTAAATACCTGCTTAGTACGAGGATCCCTGTCCCCACGTATATTTGAACACTGGAAAAACCATATGAGAATAGTGCTTATCACGTGTGTGTGCATCAACATGACTATTATGGAACACAAATTTACTATACTTATTGACATGTCATGTACATATTTTACATAGCTTTTATGAATATTTGCAATCCCCCCATTTTCTTCCCTTTAAATGTAAGAAGCTAAAAATTTACAGAGGTAAAACTCTTCAACAGTGTGCTTCGCCTTTTAATGGGCAAAACCTGATTCTCCTTGACTCCAAGTCCCTGATCCTTATTACTAAATGCCTCTGCACAGAAAGAAACAGGAACTCACATTTTTATTGCTAGGACAGCTAAAATAACTCTGAAGTTCCCTGGAGGATTCTTTCCACAAATTGGCACTGTGGGCATAATTAATATTCATGGTTGAGTCACTCTACTCACTTTACATAGCAAATTCAAGGCTGAGCTACCATGTTTCTACAGCTTGGGTACCAATTATTACTCCATTTAGACTGTTGGTAATACATTTCATTGCAGTGTATTCATGTAGATTTGGACAAGGTCATGGGAAGTCATTTGTATCCTAAATAAGATCTGTCACTTCCTTGCTCAACATTTCCTACAGGTTTACTGAGAATTGTACCTCTCATTTAATTATGGCTCAGGCCTGTTATACTTCTTCTCAAAACAGGGCAAGCTCTTAAGAACCCTCAGCTTTTTGCTACTTCTCTCCAGAAATCTCTTCTCTTGCAACGCAACAACACTAACTCATCAGATGCTTGCTCCTACATTAATTTCTCAACAGTAGACTCTCAGAACTGTCTTTAAAATTGCCTGTATGTCAAGGCTTTATTACATTTCCCCAAACCATAGAATATCTCATCTTTATTCCACATTGGAAATTAAAACACATATTTCTTTTAAAGTTATTTCCTATTTTTCCCATTATGGCACAGGCCTCATGAGGAAATGGGCTTTTATTTTGAATTATTGTATTCCTAAAAAAGTATCCATTTATAATATGGAACAAGTAGCCTCTGTATCATAGAGGAAGATAGAACTATTAATGCACGTCTACTGAGCCCTCATTGTATGGTCTCTACTTTGGTTGAGGCAGATACTCCATCTATACCACCAGAGATCCTAAAGTATCAGGATCATGTAGATTCCTTTCTAATTTCCTGTCATGTTGTCCATTAGTGTTGTTTTGATTGTTTATATTTTCTAGTCTGTGTGGTCAGAGCTCTTCTTCTGCTTCAGAATCAGTTCTTCGTATTATGCACATTGGATCATATGTGTGGCTACTCAATAAATCTTTGTAAAATGAACATAGACTAAACTCTTCTAGCATGAAAATGGAAGTGATAACACTTAACTCAGTCTGCTGTTGACACGATATGAGATTTTAACATCCATTTGGCTTTTTAATTATAAAATACACTATAATTACCTAGGAGATTGTATATTGGGAAGATTGGCTGAAAATGACATTGTATCTTAAATCTATGTAATTTAGTGAGTAGGATATGTTACTCTAATTAAATTTCTGAAGAGTTTCTACTATTTTAACATGCAGTTTGTAATACAAAGAAAACATTGTCTTCAAATTGGAAAGCATTTACAAACCATATTCACTTTTCTGCAACTTAAAGTCAAATTTTCTAGGCGATCTTAGGTCATGACTTTCACTTTCAGTGAGCCAGTCTGTGAGATGGAGGTGGTGGTTGTGATGGGGGCATGGCTGATGGGCAAAGTTATTTTGAGACCATAATGTCATGAGCAGTATGAATAGCTATATCCTAGCTATATTTGTAGGTGATGGCAATGGTCCTTTTCATCATGACTTTTCATGTGACAGACATATGAAAGGAATCAGAGGTTCATATCCTCCAGGCAAAATAAATTAGCTTTCAAGAAAAAAGTAGGAATATTTAAATGCTGAAATCTTTATCTTCCTTTCCTTTGACCCGATTTTGTCTCCCTCAATGAAAAGATGAACATCAAACTAGTACAGAGGCCCATCCTGCGCTTTCAGCATATTTTAGGAAGGTCTTATTGTACACACATACACACACACACACACACACACACACACACACACACACACACACACACACACATATATACACGTGTATATATACTCTCCAGGGAAATTAGCCTGAGCTAATTTTCCAGGACAAGAATCACGTGGATTCAGATTTTTTTCCTAACTTCCAGGAACTCATTGGTCTGCTTAACAATGTTCTTCTTATATTTAATTTCTTGACATGGAAAAATAAGAATTGCATGCAGAGAGGATAATACCCTGGAATAAACTAATGCAAAATAATATGAAGATTATTTAAACATTTAAAAATGTTTAAAAGCAATGATTCTAGATGTATAATACGTAACACTAGATCAAGCCATCAAGGAGTCCTGATGTTATTTAGTGACTGGGGTTATAGGTAATGATGGGTTTCCAGAAGAGATTTCTAATACTGATAAGCCGGGTGATCATGACAAAGACAAAATCTTTCCCAGAAGCTTCAAATACCAGACTGTCATTATGCTTTGAAGTCTTTCCTGAAAATGAGTTGTACATCAGAAGATGTTCCTTCAACCTTTTTTAATTATTAAGAAAAGGTATAGTAGACTTCAGACACAGAAGACTATTATCTTTCACAAACAATAGGTATAGTTTCATAATGTATAGCTTGGTAAATAAAGCATAGCCAGGCTTAGACAATATGGAAAATATTTAAAATATTTCCCTATTTAACAGAATAGACATTGTCAGTTTTCTGGTGCTGTGAGTTTGTTTCAACTCTGCTAACCATCAACTAGATTGGATTCTCATGTTGGAGACTAGAAGGCATCGCTGTGTGAATTGAAATGCATTACTCTGTGAATTGGAATGAATTAGGCACACTCTATTGCACGTCTCTCCTGTCATATTTCTGCTCTTCTGAAAAATGATTTCTATAGGAGTTTACTATCAGATGCAGGACAACACTTTATAAACAAAATTTAGTGAAAGCTTTCATCTGTTAAATTTCATTACAACTCTTATTAGCTCTCTTTTGCACTATAAGCATGCTTATTATGTATGTTACAGATGTATCAAACAGAGCCCTGTAGGTAATGCACTAAGTTTAGCCCCCCTGGAAGATGGGAAATGAAAGCTTGTTGTATTAATTACTTACTGCATTTCATGCCTTTAAAATTCAAATTGAGTTAGAGTATTTTTGTCGCAATATTGCTCACAGTTAAGAAAAGAATAGTCAGATAAGGACAGTAATCCACAAAGCATCCTAAATTCAGTCCTGAAGCTTGCTATTTTTTAATTTAACTTTTAAGTATTTGGATTCTGGCACCATAACGAATTTGACAAAACAGTTAAAATACTGTTTACTCATCAAATACATTTCAAAAATAAAGAATATACTCTTGGACCAGGATATCTACATTTAGGTGTGCATAGTTCCCTAATTTCCACCTCCAACTCATCTTGATACCTTGCTTTTTGACTTGGTTTTATTTGAAATTTGGTTTGAAAAATACACTTGAGAAGTCGGAACTTACAGACCATGATTCTCTCTATTCTAATGCTGTGAAAACTGAAGTTAGATATAGAACACTACAGGCCTGTTTTCAATCTTTTGCATATGTGTTGATATGAATTTCTGCGGGAAACCTCATAATCTAAGAGAATTCCACTTGGTGTGTGCATATATCTCAATGTTTTTGAGTCCAGGTGGGCATAAGGGTAAATTGTCTAATTTTGTAAACCTGGTAACACTTCTATAATGGCTTTTGTTTACTTGGCACATTTTTTCCCAGAGCCCAATAGTGTTTTTATGTTCATGGATTTTTCATTTTGTTCAAACAAGTCATTGATCATTAATTCCAACTCTTCCCAATTACTACACCATGTCAATTGTCACGTCTTAGTGAAGGGAGGGGAGGCCCCTATGCTGCTGATGAAAAGTACTGCCTGACAACTTATTTAACATGTGATTCAATACAGAAAATTCACAGGAAAATTGACAATATAATTTCCTTTAGAAAGTAGAATAGCACAGCATTAATGTACTATTTCTGTTAAAATACAGGAGCTGTTCATTACATTGATATTTAACAAGGGATAGATAGGTAGAACCATCATTCCAATTTTAGAGATGAGAAAGGGTCCAGTAAGATAGATTAGCTGCTAAAGATACTTGCCACTAACTCTAGGTTTGATCCCTGAGACCCCCATGGTGAAAGAACACACACACACACAATTAATAAATGTAATAAAAAGATAAAGGTAAGCAGGCTATAGTCAATATGAATATTTAATTCTAAGTATGAATATTATATTAGAAATAAAGCCATCTTATTGATAGAAGTGAGTAAATTTAGCAGTATCTATCTTGTGAACACAGCCAATGTAACTGAATTAAAAATTGTGTTCTATCTTAATTTCTTCTTAATATGCCTCTACTTTATTTATTAAACTTGGGTCTGTATTCTATATTTGAGGTTGAGATCACAAAACCACTATATAGTTCAAGTTTTATTTAAAATAACGTATGTTTGTATATTTAAAGTTCTTAATAAAAAATATCTTACAAATATCAAGATAATTATAAGCTCTCTCTTGTGGTTTTTCAAGTGCTGGACCTGATGAAAATAATGAGCTTTCTTACCTCTACATTCTTACCTCTCCTCTAACTCTGACTTTACTTGCTGTGTGACTTACACTAACATCTTTGGATTTTCTAGATCCTTATCTGATCAATTTAAAAGCAGAATAATTTAAGATTTTAGTTTTGTTAAATGACAAGTTCCTAAAAATTAATAATAATAATAATAATATGTTTGAAGTATCATTACACTCTAGTTGTATTTCTGCTTCTTCTAATATTTCCTTGCTCTTTCTGGAATTCATTTATTGCATCCTATCCCTAGTTACTCCCACTAATTGCCCATTGTTCCCTTGACCAGCAGTGTAGACAGTGCCAGGATTATGACCAATTTTTGGAACAGCAGAGTATTGTTTGATACTATCTGCCACATTAGTTTATCCTTTTGTTCTTTATGACCATGCAGTGGTCACTTGCCTTTTAGGTATAAGAAAAACTTCTAGTTTTCCAAGTAGCTGCTTAATTCTCCCTAGATGGATTCTTATTCTTTGTAACAGATCACACATCCATCCTTGCTCTGATACTCTTAAGACTCACTTTATTTTTGTGCTGTATTTTGATACAATTAGCATATGCTAACTTAACTTCTGTCTCATCAAAAATACTTTTCTTTCTTTATCCATTCCTCATTGATGTGACTTTTTTTCTGGTGTGTAGATCTATAGATAATGTCTTTGGTAATCTTTATAATAACAAATTAAAATGAATATAAATCACACCTAAATGCACACAGTGATATGGCAAAGCAAGATGGAATAATGAATTCAAGTTTACTTTTGTGTGCATGAGTGTGCATGTGTGTTTTGGGGATGTGCTTACCTCTGAGTATACTTGTGGACGTATACTTTGTTTTCAGCTGGCCTTCCTCTAAAAATCCACATGTTATTTTTTGGGACAGAGTCTCTCACTGACCCTGGAGATGTTTCAGTTAGTCTAGTTGGCCAATAATCTCTCAGTGAATCATTCTATCATCACCCTCCAGTTCCAGTTCTGAGGTTAAAGATGTGCTCTTATTATCCCCAGCTTTTATATGTGTGTTGGGAAACTGAACTTGGATATTCCAATTTGGTCACCCCACACATGGCCCAGTGAACCATTGCCATAGTTCTTTCCTTTGCTTTTAAAAAGGAAATGTGTATTAGATACTATGGAGGAAAAGGTTGGAAAACAGATCTGTTTGGTGAAGCTAGAGACCCACAGCAAAAAGGAGTCTTTTTCTGAATGTTGACACAGGAATAGATATTTTACTGGAGGTCTAAGAAAAGTGATATTTTCCTCATCCTCCCCAAAATGTGTACTGCATCAAGACAGCAAAAGCTAGACTATAAAGGACCATCTAGTGCTTGGGGAGGAGTGCCAAACGTGTTATGGCTGTCACAGCAAGCTTGCTGGTGGTTATTTACTTCAGTGTGAGTTTTAATAACTTCTGCATATTTGCAAGAGGGCAATTTGAAAATCACTGTGTCTTTAATATATCAAATACATTAAAATGTTAATCTTAGCAGATAAACGTGAACACTTGGAGCTCAAATGGCTCTCCATGAAGTTTCTTTTAGTTGATTTATTGTAGCACAGCCTACTTACTGAGTTGAAGATTATGTATAAATTACTACAATTATGCTCAAACTATGTTCAAGTAAAAAGTGAAGGGGTAATGATTGTTTATTGTTCACCATCAATGTGAGCCTCCTGCTCGAGTCAGTGGGTTATCTATATGTGAGAAGAAAGGCTTATCTTACTTTGGATTTGCAATTTTAACAGTTTGCTGAAAGCACTGCAGCCATGACAACAAAAAATAATAATAAGGATGATAGATAAACACTGAGACCACATCAACAACTTTGTCCATAGGCAAAGTGGACACTGAGTGGGAATCTGAATCAGTTGGCTTCTTAGTAAGTGGGTGCTAGGAATGGAAACCAGGGCCTTATGCATTCTAGACAACAATGGTACCACTAAGCTACATGCCAGTGTTTGCCTTTTCTTGTACCTAAATACATCTGATATCTCAAATGAGATCTTATTCACACTCTGAAATAAAAGAAGACGAAGAGTATAAAATTCTGAATATTTGGGGATGCCCATGATGACTCTTTGGCCAGCAACTCAATTACAAATTTGTTCCCTGAGAGTCAAGGAACCCTGTAGATGAGGAGACAGAAAGAATTTAAGAGTCAGAGGAGAGGAGGACACCAAGACAAACAAGGTCCTCTACATCAACATAACCAAAGCATACATGAACTTACAGACAGTAAGACGGCATGCACAGGGCCTGCACAGGTCTGCACCAGGTCCTCCGCATATATAATGTGAATTCTAACTTAGTGTCCTCATGGGATACCTGCGTGTACAAATGAGCTGATATGTGTTTCGTGTGCCTTCTCATGCTTTTTCCCTTATTTTTGTTTGTTTGTTTCCAATTCCAATGCGTTAGTCTTTGCTTTATCTTGTATTATTTGATTTATTATTATACCTCGGAAGGTTGTTTTCTAAGGATAGACAGAAAGGCAGTGGATGTGGATGGGGCAGAAGGTGTGGATGAACTAGAAGGAGTAAAGGGAGAGGAAACTGAGATCAGCATATATTTTGTGAGAAAAAAATACATTCAATAAAAGGGGAAAAGCCCTGAATGTATGAATGAATGCTTTGGTATAAATAATTTTAGATAATGTCATAAAATTGCACAATAGTATTTCTCTCATGCATACATTGAATGGAGATAATGTTATTATAGAAACATCTGATAAGACTAGCTACAGTTGGGCAGAGGACCTAGAATTGTATTGGGGAAGTACAACATTCCACGTTATCAACAACATTTGAAGATGAATAAAAAGTTTAATTCCCAAGGGATTACATTTACTCAATTACAATATAGTTCCAAAGATAATGCCTTAGAAATGCCAGTAGAATTTTGTAATGTTGCACATGGCATTTGCTGTACACGAGTAAGGTAAATTGTGCACTTCGCTCATGTGGAATGGTAGGAGAGGAAATAAGGTTTCTATTAAACCTAAGAGCTTCCAACATCATAATCATAGCATTGTGAACATAGTCATAGGCTATTGTACCTCAATGTGTATACACATTAAAGTTAATGAATATGTAAATTTTTGAAATCCCTTTTAATTATAAAAGTTAAAACATAGAAAAGCAAAGATGTAAGATTATATATTTGGGATCTTGATTTAACTTCAAGTTTGCATCTTTCTTATTTTTTTCTAAAACTTGTTTAAGGAACCACACAGGCATATTAGGTATATTCCATTTATTGTAGGTTGGGAACATTTCTATGCACCACCATGAATAATGAGTTCCTCGTATATAAAAAATTATATATATGTGCATATATAATGTACATATATATGTATATATATATATATTTTTTTTTTCAGATGAGTTCTCACTATGTGTCCCTGGCTGGCCTCAAACTCACTTTATAGGCCAGTCTGGCCTTGAACTTAGAGAGCCACCTTCCTCTCCTCTACATCAGAACTGAGATTAAAGGAGTGTGCTACCACGCTTGACCTCCAACTATATTCTTTATACTAAGAACTAGGACAGGTGTGTTGAACTGCAGAGGTTATTAATATAGGATGCTCATTCCCTGTAAATATGTTTCTGCAGCTTTAGCCTAAGGCTCAAGCACCATATAAATTGGAGGACTTGGCACTGTGGCTTGTTGGAGTTTTCGTTAGAGTAGGATGACCAAGGGTGGTCATAAACAGAGTCTGCTCTTTACTATCCTACAGCAGGTGTTGACAAGATTTCCTGTGAAAGTTCACATAGCAAGAATTGTTTGGTTGGTAGATTATGAGGCACAATTGAAGCTACCATGGAATTAACTTTGGTATGAGAGAAAGCACATTTTGATGAATATCTTATTGATGGTATTCTTTAAACGAAAATGACCATGGTTTTGCACCAGAGGTTTACTACTGAGACGCATGATGATGGTTTGGAGTTGTTAACAGTGTTGCTACCATCCTGGAAGAACTACGGTTTCAGTTTCCCACTGAAATTGCCCTTATTACAAGAAAACAGGAACCGCCTTCCTGAAAACTGGACAAAAAGTGAAGTGATCGGCAATCTTTTGAGACCGTTACACTAATCCTTTAGAGCTGTAAGATTTTGTTTAAGCAAAATAAATAAATAAATAAAAATAGATCATGTTCTAGAGTAAGTCTATGTCTGAACTTAGTTTAAGTGTTCACTAGCTGTGTAGTCTCATTTCTAACCAAGCGTCTTTGGAAGGTTGGGCTTCTATACATGCCACAACTGTTTAAAGATGAAACTAACTGATATGTGCATGAGATACTGTAATCTCCCGGGTAGAAATATTATGTTTTGATTTCTATTCCATTATTTAAACACTATATTGGTTCGTTAGCATAAATATTGTACAAAACAGACACCAAGCTATTGCTTGTTCATCTCTACCTTCGGGTAGACACTGTGTGGTGGTCTAGTCCCATCCATTATCTCCAAAGAAGGCACTCTCCCTATCTGCAGGGAGGACGGAGTAGTCCTCTGAAGGGAACTGAGTCTGACAACATAGAGTGAGCAATGAAGACAGAATTAAAAATGTCTCTTCTCTGAGGCAAGACAAGTGTGAGTAACTATCCCAGATTGTGGACTCTTCCTGGGTTCCTCTGATGTCTATGTTGTGACTGTAGAACAGTCTGACTTCTTCTCCTCATCTACCATGTTTTTCCTGAGATCAGTTCTCAAATGGTCTCAGTCACCACATCTCAAACCCTACTATAGAGCATTTTTAGATCTTCCCCAATGCTATCATTTAGATCTTCCCGTTTCATTGCTATCATAAAACACCCTCACCACAAGCAACTTCAGGGAATGGTTAGATTATTTTGGCTTACAAGTCTAGATCACAATCCCATAAGTGAGAAAAGTCAAGGCAGGAACTCACAGCAGGCACTTGAAGGCAGGGCTGCTGGCTGATCCACATAGGATATCTTCATCCAAGGAACCTACTTCATAGGCAAAATAGTACAACAGATTCTATGGAGAATGTTGTTTGCTACTTGCCTCACAAGTCAACTTATACTCTCTTAGCTTTCTTATATACTCAGTGCCACCTGCCTAGGTATGTTATGCCAGCAATGGATTATACCCTTCTGTATCCATTAACATTCAAGACAATCAGATCCACAGTATTTCTCAACTGAGTCTCTCAGATTATTTCAGGAAGTGTCAAGTTAGCAGTAAAACCTACCCAGAACACTTAGTACTGTTGACTTTCATAACTGGATTCATAATATAGTCTTTGTAAAAAAAGCATTTCTAGATGCAAAGTAAAACTGGAACATTGGGTTATTCTCAAATAATGCTCATGTTCTGATATGATTCAGTGATTCTCTCTGAAATGGAATTGAATAAAATATGAAATACAAAAATATTTGAAAGCCAGTTTTTACTTATATTTTGCATGATAACAAGATTTTCCAAAGTACCTCATAAAGGCTTTCTCAGTGTTGAGGTTGTTTTATTCTAATCCCCACCCACCACCATCCAATCTCACTCTCCATTTCACATTCAGGGAAAAACTAAATTGAGGGAAGTATTTGCAGTCTGGTTTGTACAAATACAGATGTGAGATAAAATGCTACACTTCCTTCAATGCTGAGCAGTGTCACTACTACTGACCTGGTGAATAAAGTTAAACACAGAGGACATTGTGATAGATTGTGATTAAAAACAAGATGCAAGCTAGTCTGGTTTATGACTTTCTATGGGTATAATGAATTGCTAGTCTATAGCAATGTTTTCATACTGCTGTGAGTCTCTTTATCTGGTGAAGATATAAGCACAAAACAATTTCCTGGAAGTACTGTTTTAGGGACTTGATAGATTGGGAAGTCTTGAGACAAATAAAATAAAATACTATTTTTTATGAAGGGATAGTCAGTGGATGGACCATTTGACTTGTAGTGGTAGACTGATGTTGATTAAATAATTAGTCTTAAACATGATCAAAGAAAACCTAACTGATGAAACCACATGCATGAAATAGGAAACAATGCATATGAGTACTATCATTACGTTTTGTCCTATGTCATGGAGTTAATGCCTACATAGCCCTGACTTTCAGAAATAACTGCTCAAGAGTATTGTCTCAGTCATTGCCAGGATAAGGTACGGAGATTCACTCTTCTGGAAGGATGGAGATTAATTTAGAATTCCTTCAGAGAGCATGATAATGAGTCATTATACAAAATTGGTTACAGCATCAGCTTTAGGCTTGTTTAACATACATGTTCACAGTTAGGTAATCTCACAAATCTCACAATCACCAGCTTCATCTGAGAATTTGTTACACAAGAGCTTTCTTGGACCGATTTCAACTTGTGGAATGATAAACGGGGTGGAGCACAAATCTCCTGTGTAAAAAGTTCTTTCGGAAATCCTGATGCCCACTAGTGTGGGAATCACTAACTGAAGTGAAACAAACGAACAAGTCAAACCAAGTCACTATGATAGAAAGACTTACGTGGCACTCCACAACATCAGGAAGCTTTACATATGTGCACATCCTGGCATGTTGTTTGTAAGATTAGTATCTACCAAGAAGTCATTCTCTCCATTAAAAGGTCCCCAAGCCAAGCAACAAAGGACAGATTAAGCTCAATAGAATTATGGAGCCATCCTATGAGAAGAAAACACAAGAAAGTACAGCATCTAGATGCCAAAAATAAAATCATCATTGTTTCTGAGGAGATTAGCTCCTGTGATTTTTACATCCAAGATGAATTCAATAAGTAAAGATGGAGATAGACTATTTGCAGAAAAGTTCACTGAAGAATTTGATTTGACTATATGTATACACACATACACACACACACAAACACACACACACACACACACACACACACATATGTATATATCTTTGTTCCGCAGGAATGTAGAGCAATGGTTAAGTGCTTCAATGCTATGATTAAGATTCTTGGCTCAACCCTCAGCCTAAAATTTTGAGTAAATAATAGCTAAATAAATAAGTCCTTTAAGGTCTCAGAACACAATCTAACATACAGCTTCTCACATTGATATATTACACAATACTTGCCTTTTCAAAACATTGGGGTGCTTCAAATGCATGGATATGAATGTATGTTAAACCCCATGCATTCTCTCACGAGTCATGTCTTCATCTTGATTCTTGCAGATTTTCCTCCAATGGCCAACTCTCACCAATTGGTTCTTGGTTCCCCATCTTCTTTTGATTGATTTTACCTGGTCAAGGAATGAGCAATCTTCCTTATAGAGGAAGAAATGTAGTCTAGCAGTTTTCAGAAATTCATTTCCATCAGAAGAGAAAATGAGTACATTCCCTTGCTAAGTTCTTCTATATCTTTCCCATCAGCTCTGCCTGGTATGGAGATTGGAGATGATCAAGGAAGCAGGTTAATGAAAGGAGAAAAGTGAATAAGATTCTTGTTCCTGGAATGTGGTGTTCTGGCCATCTTATAGTTGAGGATATCTCAAAGTCTGTAGTGGACACTGATTGAGACTTCAATTTTCAACACCATATTTTATTTTCTTCTGTGTTGAGTGCAATTGAGTCTTTTGGCTGTTTGGTAAGTACAATGTGGGTCTTATCAGATACAAGTCAAGTCTTTCTTATTTCTCTTGTGACATCTTTAACAGTTCTGCACCTGGTGACCCTCAACAAAACACTGAAGTTATAAGCTCAAAATGTGAAGTGAGTGGTATCTTGGTGAAACTAAATAAGCCAAATGATAGCATTTAAAAATGTGAAAAATAAACCAACTAACCACAATTTTTATCAACACGATATCCAATAATGTCATTTTTTTCCTCACCAAAGCAACATTTATTATGGAAATTGGAAGCTCCAACTAAGTCTGGAAATATTAGCATGTCTTTGTTCAGGCAGGGAAAATCAGCACATTATGTATAGCTGACATTTCTGAGTGCTCATTCAGTATCAAGTTCTTCGCAGGGAAAGTACTGCATGAAATGTTTCTGTTTAATTTCTCAGTCTCTTTACGAACCAATTTTGATTCTTTATCATCTGGACATTCACTTGTTTCAGTGGGTACTGACCAAGTGTCGTATTATCATGCAGCACTTGTCTACCTTTAGGGAGAAGGAAATACACAAAAGTCAGTGCTTTCAGGTTACCTAGCTTCCAGTAATGACAATTAATAAGAGATGGCAGTAATTAAACATCATACCCCCATACTTTGTAAATCCTGCAAACAAATATAAAGAATTCAGTCTTGTATTTCATTAGAGCTGAATATTATAAACATAGATTTTTTAGAAGAGAATTAGGTAAGGAAGAGAAAGAGAGAGGAAAGGAGAGTGGAGAGGAGAGAGAACATAAAATACTAAGCAGATAATCAAATTGAATGTTTTATAGATATATAATAAAGTACCACTTCATTGGGTAAAATTAACATAATATAAATAGTTCATGATGTCTAGTTGTTTTCAGACATTCTGAATATATTAACATTCAGGAAAAAGCTCATGAAACTACACACAAAATGTATTTTTTTGCTTCTTATGAGCCACCTATTTTCTTAAATGTCTGTTAAGATGAAGAATAAGCTACATATGATATTGTACTTATTCTTATGTCTAATTTCAAAGCAAACATAACATGTAACAAGCATTCTGGTGATAAATTCTTGGTTGAAAGAGCATTCTTTTGGCATTATGCAAGTTGTTTATAATCTTCAATTCAATGAACATGCTGGGTTGCACTATTTCATGTAAGAAAATAATAGATTATAAGCTTAACTATTACCATTTCATATTTTATGGTCTCGCCAGCATACTCAGAGGTTCATTTTTCAGCATGACCTCCAGTGAGCACATATAAGTAAACAGAATCTTAAATTGGCTTAGAAAATAAAAGCAAAAATGTGTTGAATTAAATCGTATTCAGGCAAAGTGGTTGGAAATGGAAATGTGACAAGCTCTCGAGTGAACACGAGGCAGCACCGTGGAATTACTGCCATCCATAACCCATCTTGCCGAGCTCACAGTGTGTGACTGCCTCTAAACATGCTTAGCTACGTACAGGTGACAGCAGCTCCTCCATGGTTAGAGATTGGAAAAAAAGAAGAAAAAAAAAAAAAACAAAACAAATTTAGCTCAATTTACAGAAGGATTAGGGTTCACTCAAGATCTTAGAAAAGAAAAAAAATGTTTGCTTTGTTTTTACTAGAAGCTTATAAGAAGTCTAACTGAAAGGTACACATTTTGGAACACTCAATATTGTACATACAATTGAGAAATTACAAGTAATTAGCAAACAAGATGCAGTTATGTAAGCAAGGGAGAGAAATATTAGATTCCAGTTTGTGATTTTCCAATTTTGATACTGAATAAAACATCTTTGAAGAAGCAAAAGTGTTTGCATATATATAAAATTAACTAGGAGCTGTGACGGTGAGTTTCCACATCTAGCCATATTAGCATATCTGGTACTTAGTTTTCTTGCTTTTAAAAATAAGTGCATAAAGTTGGACAATGTTTCTAAGTTATCTTCTCAGACATTAGACAAAATGCAGCACACTGCTGTTGTATTTGAAGGAAGGTAAATGGTACTAGGTAACACAGTGACTTACCATGGCTTTTGGTCTAGGCATCATCTCTCAGCCTATGGAAAAAGATAAAAAAGAGACAATAAAAATTAATCCTATTGGTTTTCCTAAGGTGATGCTTAACCAACTGGAACTAGGAGGGCAAGGCAGAAATGAGAGCAGAAATGTTCAAAGAGCCATCTCCTTAAATGGAGTTAGTACGTCCAATGAGTCTGTGACTACCTACCAGTATTCTGTCTGTGTGGTTGGGTTGGGGAAAGACCACAATGAAACAATTACCACTGGGTTCAAGGAACAAGTACAAGAGTACTAAGAATTGAACAACCTCCCACGTAGGCACAGGACTGGGAGACTGGTGTCTCATGAGCTAAGTCAAGAAAGCCCCTTAAACACATTTGGCTCCCAGTATATAAAATACAAAGGAAAAATCTATTGGGATATATGTTCTATTACTTTGCTAAAAATAAGGCAAGTGTATCCTAAGCTGGGTGGTGGCGGTGGTGGCACATGCCTTTGATCCCAGCATTCAGGAGGCAGAGGCAAGCATATCTCTGTAAGTTCGAGGTCAGCCTGGGCTACAGAGTGAGTTCCATGTCCAGGAAAAGCTCCAAAGCTACACAGAGAAACCCTGTCTCAATAAACAAACAAACAAACAAAGCCAAAACCAACCTACCAAACAAAAAACACATAAAAAGTATATCCTTATTTAAAAATAAGGAACCAGTGTGTTTCTTAGTTATCCAGGAGATTCACTCTGTTCATGGAGAAGAAGACCAATTCCTGTGTTGATGGCACTTTTTCTAATTTGTTACAGATTGAACTTTTTGTCTACTGTAGTTGTTGATACATAAATACAATATTAAACATGACCAGTTAACCAGTCATGACAGATTTTCTGCATGCACACTGAAATAGAAGAGAAAGACTTTGATAATAAGCAATTCCCTCCTCTACAACCAAATATGGGAGGATTTTTAATAATAGGCTAAGATAGGGAAAATTATTAGAAGACATTAATGAAAGGATTAGTCAATGTAGCTATTTGGTACTTGTGTAAGCTAGGCTTCTATCTTACTACAGAGAAGAAATGATTTCTCCATACATATGTGATTACTTAACAAATAAAGATAATCAATATACTTATAAATTTGTAGATCAGTGTGTTAAGATCCTAATTAGCAACAGAAACTCCATTTTGTCTCAGACTGCCATTCTGCCCTGAGCTGCTACCCACAATTTCCCGAGGCTTCGCTGCAGCTCCCCAAACCCTGCACACAGGTGTAAACCACAAGCGTTCCAACCCCTTCTGATTGGTTGGGTCAGACAGAGCCGGTCCTAACCACCAAACCACAGAACTTCCTGATGCGCTGAAAGTGTGTCTCCATGAAAAGTTCCCAACTGCTGCTTGCCTCCCTGTATTACACTATGATTGGATGGGACTCTGGAGCCATCTCTGTGGTGGTTTTTCCCCTTAAAACTGGCTGCTGCCCCTGCCTCGGAACCAGTTTAGAAGGCCAAACCTTGCTGCCTCCCTGATATCAGTTTTGTTTGTTTGTTTGTTTGTTTGTTTGTTTGGAAGTAAATTTTTGGTTTGCTTGTACCGGGCCTTCTGTGGTAGATTATTCCCAGATTCTCGGACCCTAACAAGTGCCTTGTTTAAATATCATCAGAAAAGCTTCCTCCTGCAACAGATGGAAACAAACACAAGGACCCATAGGCAGAGAGAGAGAGAGATCTTGGAACACTCACGCCTAAATGGGATCTCTCTATCAAATCCCTCCTTTCTGAACTCAGGAAATCCCTAAAAGAAGAGGCAGAAAGAATGTGAGAACCAGAGGAGGTGGGAATAGAAGACACCAAGTAAATAAAGCCCTCTAATTCAACACAAGCAAAGCTCATATGAAGTCACGGAGACCGAAGGAGCATGCGCCGGGGCATTGCATGCGTCTGCATCAGGGCCTCTGCATTGTGACTTCCAATTTAGTATTGTTACGGGTTTTCCAAACTAGTGAATGAGACTCTGACACTTGTTCTTTCTCTTGTGCTCTTCTCCATTTGTTGGTCGGTCTTTTCCAACTGTGGAGGCATAGGTTTGTCTGTTTGTTTTTTATCTTATTATATTTTATTTTGTTATGATGGGTTTTTTTTGAAACTTGTTTTTCCTAATGAAAGTCAGAAAGGGAGTGGATCCCCGTGGGAGGGAAAGTGGGGAGGAACTTAGTGAAATAGAGGGAGGGTGCCGGGCGGTTTTGGCGCACGCCTTTAATCCCAGCACTCGGGAGGCAGAGCCAGGCGGATCTCTGTGAGTTCGAGGCCAGCCTGGACTACCAAGTGAGTTCCAGGAAAGGCGCAAAGCTACACAGAGAAACCCTGTCTCGAAAAACCAAAAAAAAAAAAAAAAAAAAAAGAAAGAAAGAAAAAAGAAAGAAATAGAGGGAGGGGAAACCATAATAAGGATATATTATGTGAGAAAAGACTCTATTTTCAATTCAAGGAAAAAGAAGGAGGAAAGAAGTGGAAAATTGGAAATATTATTTCAAGGAAGATTTCTTTGGAAAATTAATTAATGAACTTTTTGAAATTGTAAGATTGTCACTCCACCTATAGGGGCATTAATTTTTATCTATTGGGATTCTATAAGAATTTTAATGTCATTCTTTTCAGGTGTGTTATGTTTTTGTTGTACAAATAGCAGTTCTCTCTGAGTTCTGAACATCTGGGGCTGTCTGGATCTTGGCTAGAAGTAAACAGCCACTGGTAAAACTCTTCATTAATTTTAATAGTTTGAAATTGTAAATAGAGTAATATTCCAGCATGGAGAAACACCTGTGAGAGTCACATATGACTACAAAGGAGAAACACCCCTCTCCAGTTTACAAGATTCTGCACTTTACACTGTTGTCTTCTTTAATTGTTTAGTTTTTTTTCCTAATCCCTCACTTTCTGGTGATTATTAAATATGCTCAGGCTGGAAAGCATCTCACAATATCCCCCTACCCTACCCACTGCTTCCTCTTTCTATAAACATAGTACATAATACTTAAGTTTGGAATTCAATAACTTATTGTTTAATAATTCATGTCTAAATTGATCTGATTTTAAAAGTAACTTCCCTACATACAAACACAGCAGTTGAACTTCATAAATCTGCTAAAGTCACTTTTAGCAAATACCATGAAAATACTTTTATTAGTTCAAAATCTTTTCCTGTCTCTCATTTATGCACTTGAAATATTTCTTTCCATCATTCCAGTATTGTTTAATATTGTTTTGATCCTTCCCAATAGATGATATTAAATAATGATAAGTTAAATAAATAATAATAAAGTGATGTTTCTCATATAGTATAGGCAATGGAAATAAGATGGCTTGTAGGAAGGTAAATTCAAGTTTCTTTTTTCTTAAAAGCCTAAATTTTTAGATATAAAGGATAGAAGCACAAACAAATCATCAGAAACTTAGCCACTGAAGGTACATCAGTTTGTGACTTAGCAATACAAGGAGCCTTGAATCCCAGACCAAGAACATATCACAGACTGTTAATGATGCCTCCCTCCCTCTGTGAGGCTTCTTTTCAGGAGAGAGTGTGCTTACCACTTGTCCTCCAATCCTGTTCTGAGTTGAAGTTTTCTTATCACACCCAGGCAGCACTTTAATCCATGAAAGACTGAGTACCATTTAGAGTCGGCAGCATTTTGAAATGTTCCCTATGGAATACTACGTTTTAGAAAACTCTCTGCAACATGCTTATTAAGTTATATCACACCCAACAATATTTCCTTGTGAATCTCTTCAGAAAGCCCACTGAGATTCTAAATAGAGTAAACCACTGATTAACAGGAAAACTCAATTAATCAGCATTGCTTTTTTTTTCCTTGTCTCAAGCTCCAGTAGAAGGATAAAAAAAATTAATAGCAATAACAATAGCAGCAACAAAAGAATTATATCAGAAGTGAATAAAGTGTTTTCCATGGTGTGACTAGGATCAGTCAAGATTAATTCTGATCTCTGGTAAACCAATTTTAGCCCTGAGGCCACTCATGAATCATGGAAAAATATAAATTAGGTTTTCTACAATGTATTGTACAAGGGATACACGGTCTATTGCTTTTAAGAAATATTTCAACCCATGAGTAATAGGAAATAAAAACAAAACAAACAAACAAAACAAAAAATAAAACATGAAGCTCAAAAAAATAGGAACTTCGTTTTGTAAGGGTGTGTTATGCCTGGGCTCTTCGACTTAATCGAAATTTACAATATTCTTTCTGTGCTCGCCCTACGCTTCGGGAAAGGTGATCAGTTTTCAGTGTGAACCTGACTTCACAATGTTGCCATCTAGTCTAAAGGTAGAATCCTATGTACTTAAAGACTCGGATGCGGTTCGTGAGTCAGGAGCAGATGCAAAAGGCAGGTAATCAGTGTCTTCCTCCCGCTGGTAGGTAAGCATGTGACTAGAACCAAAGGCACACATTCTCAGGCCCCCTGGGAGTACTCAGCATAGAGCATTGTTAGGGGGGGATGTTTGCTGACAGGAATAGAGAGCCAATAAGAGGTTAGAAGGACCCAGAGAACTAGAAATCAAGAAAGCAAAATCCTAGTGTTTAATGCTTTCTATTTCCTGATTCTATGCTGTCCTGGCTCCATATGACACTCTTAACTGCAAGTGTAGCGTGCTCCTTGAATGTGTTTGGTTTGTGCAAACTTTGAATATTTGCAAAAGAATACTTCATTTGTGCTCAGTTACAGTTAGGGCCTTTGCATCTGCATTCCCTGCACTCCTAAAGGATGTTTTCCTTATAGGGAGCTAATACTGTTTATAATATCATAGTGATGATTTCTGTGTAGAGAGCAACTAGATATGCTATTCATTTACCACCACGTTCTTCTACATACAACTACCACCTCACCCTTGAAAAATGAGGATAGTATACCCTGGAAGGCCATGGATTCTTCAGTAAGACCCCAATGGAACAGTGGCCAGATTCTAAGAAGTCTAATACTAAATGTCTCTTAAAAAAAATTGTTCAATTTTGGAATAAAACTGTAATATAATTTATATCCAGTCTATGTAACTTGAGGTAAACTACTACATGCAATGTTTTTATTCTTTTATCTATATGGAATACTCACCCATCTCAACTACGTTGGGATGCTGGTTCCATGTACAGACATTTATGCATGAAATTATTAGGAAAGGATTCATTCAATCTTCATTATATACATTTTCTTGGAACACCTTCGGTCACCTCATTTCCAAGTAAAGTCTGTGCTAGCACACAATGGCCATAGCAAGGTCAGTGGTAGCTACTAGCCATCCGAGTACTCACACACTCCGTGCTCTGAACTGCAGCCCCAGTTTGGACTTCTGCCTTCTCTAAGCAGACATCACCTTTGCACAGGCTCTCCACTCTGAGCTCTCTCCAGGGAAACCTAGTGAGACAGGGTGAATTTAAAAGGCCACTATAAACTGAGCCACGAATTACCAACAGATCCAATGGTTCAAGAATAATTTCCTCTTCAGCTTGAAATGTAAGTATGGCTCACTGAGAAGCCGTATTACCTCCTGATTCCAAGCAGGCCTGTCAAAGCAGAACCCACAGAGTGTAAAGTTTTTAAAGTGCATTTGTTATAGCTTGCTAGTCTGACTATTAAAGTGAAACACTACACACCGTTAAACCTTCAAACTAGCACTGCAAAAATACTTATCAAAAATACAGCCTCTGGGAGATTTGTTTACTCTAGAAATATGCTGTCTTTGCAGTTACTTTTTCCTTAATGAGAAGGCAGTGCAGAATTTGTCTTTTTCATTGGAGGGCAAAAAGCCAAATATAGGATATTGGCCTTAAAGTGACATGGCAATACTGAATTCCTAAGCAGGATTCAAGAATTCCCATGAAAACATGTTTGGAAATAAAGTTGCACATTTAAAAAGCCATTTATTTTGTCTCCAAATTTTGGTTTTGGCATATTCCTGATAGATAATATGAATAGCGGAAAATGTCAGCCTCAAAACAATCCTCTCCATAACAGATTTTTTTTTTTCCCAAAGAGCAAGAAGATATAAATTCGCTGCATTTGGAATAACCTTAAATTACAAACAACTTAGTCAAAGGTAATGGGTGGGATCTGAGCTGTTTTCAAACACTGCAGAAGTTTTCTTTACCACTTTAGAAATGGATCTGTCTCCAGTTGCTAGGGAATCTTGCTTCCCTTTGCAAAGCTGAGTATCCAGCCCTGTCCTTTGGCATGCTCCTCAAGTACAGCATTTGCTGGGAGAATGTGTGACCTGCCTTGTCAAACAATGCGGGGAGAGGAAAGGTGTAAGAAAATAAATAAATAATCAAACCTTCAGAGGCATTTTCTTGCTTTTCCCATTTAATTTTTCATTTGGGTTATAAATGGCGTCTCAGACAGAAGGAAGCCTCCTGGGTTTGTCAGGATGCTCTGTTGGCTTAATCACGAGCATGACACGTGTAGAAGCAAGGCACTGAGAGAATTAGTGATTGCTCGGAGAGGGCGAGGATGATCAATTATTCACCACATGCCACCAACTACTAGAAGCATGACCACTGCTTGCCTCTCATCTTCTCTCTATACACACAAACAAAGCTCTTCTCCACAGTCAGTGTGCCATGGAGAAAATTCCTCCATTCAAGCAATTCTCATTTTCATCAATGTCATTCTATTGGACTTTAAGCCTGGATAAGCGTAATTGTGGGAGTCAGTTCATATGCAAGCACTCTGTGACTTCTTTGCACTTGAACCTTTCCCTTTCTTTCTGTCTTCTTTCTTTTCTTCCTTCCCACCTTCCTCCCTCCCTCCCTCCTTCCCTCCCTCCCTCCCTTCCTTCCTTAAAGGGGGAACAAGAAGTGAGACCCAAGTAAGTGACCTTGAGAATAAATTTATTGTGTAAAACTCACCTAAGAAATGCCTGTAAGATCCTGAAGGCTTTGATGAATTCCTTCTGGTTTTCTGTGCTCAGAGACATTTTCTAACATGAAAAGAAGCTAGAAATTATGCTGACGTGAAACAACCTTCTAGCCACTTGTTTTCTTTATAAGTTCAGGTAGCAGTCATTCCATCTATAGATAAATGCTCTTGAGTACAGGAATACAGGCACCAAGGCAAGCCCTTCAGGGGTAATCATTGTTTGCAGCGTACATTTGTCATTTATAACATTTGTAATCTTTGTTAGACATTTCAACGTGTGCAAAACGAGCTCTTCCCATCTTCAAAGTTTTCTACCCTCCAGTAATACAAACTTCCTGAGATAATTAGAAAAAGTCATATGAGGTATTCCTTAAGTCCAGTGCCTCAATCGCTCAGCCATTCAGGTATGGAAGTGATATAACTCTAATAATACTCAACTGATACATCTCCCTATTACCTCTTCATCATATGTTTCAAAATTTCCTGCATGTTCACCATTTATCACAATGTACCATGGAAACCATCAGAAGCCAATGAACAAGACTGTGTGTGTGTGTGTGTGTGTGTGTGTGTAGACACATATACACTAAATATATGTGAGTGTGTATTTCTGTTTCTAAGAGAAGTAATTATAATTTTCTTTAGAATATCATAGTTCTACTGCTAAGTTCTGCATTAATTGTCCTTTTCTGAGTCTCCAGATGTCACATGAATGATACTATGTTATCTTTGCCTCACATACTCTTTTGTTTTTTTCTGTACTCACAATAATCTTTATGAACATGCATTAGAGTTTCCACATTGCAGAGACATAAACTGAAACTGAGAGAGAGTAGTCTTGGTCCCACATTTGTGAGTGTCCAGTCTGTACACTCAGACAGCCATCCTCACCTCCTTCTATGTGAAAACACAGCCAGTGTGGAGGTAAACTAATCAGCTGGTCCACCTGACGCTGAATAGCCAGACTAAAGAGCAAGGTACTAAGCAGTGCTGATGCTTTCTGTCCATGGAGGAGCACACTGGGTACAGCAAAAGTCTCTGCTCACAATTTTAATTTTAATTCCAGATAATGAAATTGTAGTAGATATCAAATAAAACCCAACATTTTAGTAAATGATGGAGAACGACTGACACTTGTTGATTTGTTCAATTCAACTTTTCTAGAATTAGTAATTAGTTTTTGGTTGGAGCAATGCCAGTTTGAGGGAAATCTGATTCTGTGACAACTCTTTCAACAACATGTTTCTATTCATGCAGCCAGGGCACTTGATATTACTGAGCCTGAGGACATTTTGGACTAATAAAGACTTTTGACCTCCCAATAGGGTAGGGCATGCTCCCTTTACCAGCTGGCTTCTTTCTAGAGAATTCTTTCCTGAATCATGGTTTTCTCTTCCTGGCCAAATACCAATAATCAAATCTATTGTGGATTCAGGTAAGGAGCCAAAAGGAAGAAATACTTACTTTTTGAAAAAAAAAAAAATGAAGGAAAGAGAAAATGATAGCAGAAAAGTGAGAAATATGGGAGAAAGAAGTAAGCCACAAAGAATGAGAAAGATTTTACTAAATGCCAAGTATATGCTTAATATCTCAATTAAAAAACATGAAAAAGCCCATTTTATTTATTATAATCTATTAATATAGTAATTGAGAGACCTGGGAATTGGTCTATTTTTCCACTTTGTTAATGATAAGTGTGTGATCCTAGGAAAGTCACTAAACTTATGTCTATATCAGTTTCAATTGAACACCCATTCCCAGCATACATTTCACTTTTTCTCTAAATTTCATTTGTATGTATGTGTGTGCATGAGAGACAATGAGACAGACAGACAGACACACACACACACACACACACACACAAAGACAGACAGAGAGAGACAGAGACAGAGAGAGGTGCAGAGTTTAGAAGAGGATTCTGATCCCCTAAAATAAGAGTTACAAGAATGGTAATCAGCCCAGTATTGATATAAAGAACTGAATTCAGGTCCTCTAGAACAGCAATGTATACTCTTAACCACTGGCCCATCTCTCTAGTCCAACATATTGTTGTTAAAATAACAGATGCCAGGTTTTA
Organism: Peromyscus californicus insignis; assembly: GCF_007827085.1. Classification (NCBI taxonomy): domain Eukaryota; kingdom Metazoa; phylum Chordata; class Mammalia; order Rodentia; family Cricetidae; genus Peromyscus; species Peromyscus californicus. The sequence continues at coordinate 83,826,489 of NW_026294551.1, forward strand.
GAGATGGTCCCATGGGCAAAGGAGTTAACACATGTGAAGGCCTGAGTACATATCTCCAGAACCCCAGCAAGGGGAGACATGGTGGCCCACTCCTCATCCTAGTGCTCTTCCTGCAAGATGGGAAGCCCTGGAAGTTTGTGAGACATCGGACCTGGCCCAAAGAAGTACAAACAAGGGGCCCTTTCACAAACAAGTGAAAGATGAGAGCCAACACTCAATACTGTCCTCTGATCTCCCCACATGTGCCCTGATGTAGGCATGCCACAGTCACACCCAGAAATGCACATAGAACCCACAGAATCACACACACACACACACACACACACACAGAGAGAGAGAGAGAGAGAGAGAGAGACAGAGACAGAGAGAGAGAGAAGAGAGGAAATACTGCCAGATATATTGATTTGATTCATTTATTTCTTATAACTTAAATGTCTATTTTAAATAATACAAGTTTCAAGAATATAGTATTAGTGGGCTAAGGATGAGGTACGGTTAGTAGAGTCCTTGCCAAGCTTGTACAAAGATGTGGGTTGATATCCCACACCCCAGTAACTGGGTGTGGTAGTGAAGGCCTGAAATTCCAGAACTGATGAAGTAGAAGCTAGAGGATCAAAAGTTCAAGGTCATCCTAAGCCACACAGCAAGTTGATAGCCAGGTAATGATTCATTAGACACTGTCTCAAAGTTAATGAATAGAGATAATACGGTGGTAGGAAAATAAACTTGATACCTATAGTTGAGGGAATTGTAGTCTATAGGACAAGGTTATTTTAGACACACACAAATGAAGTAATAAGTGTGAAAGGACACTGAAAATGACAAATGTTACATGTGTGTTAGTTTTACACACTACCTTCATGCTGAATAATTTAAGAGCCTTTTGAGGCCGCAGTGCTGGTCTTAGTAAAATCTGTGGGGATAACAAACAAAAGACTGCATACAGGAAAGGCTAGACCCATTTGACACATTCCATGTTCTAATCAGTCATGCCATGAAATGTTGGTGATAGACATGCAAAGTGGATAAGGAATAGCCAGCTCGATTCTTAGAAGAAACCTTAGCTGGGCTTTTTGGAGGATGAATTTCTCTGAGGTCTACCAGCAACACCCTGCTTTCTTAATATTTAGAATGTTTAATAAAAAAAATTTCTCTTAATATAGGTGCAGATAGCTCGCTGTTCCGGGATTTGATTTAGAGGCAATTTTTAACTATAAAGAAGAAAGGAAATTGATGGTTTTGCATGAAGTGTAGAAAAGTGATGCATTCCTTCTATGGACCCTGAAGCAGGTGTTCTTTTTTTTTTTTTTAATTTTTTTTATTTTTATTTTGCAATACAATTCAGTGCTACATATCAGCCACGTATTCCCTTGTTCTCCCCCCTCCCCACACCCCCCTCCACGCCCCCCATTCCCACCTCCTCCAGGGCAAAGTCTTCCCCGCAGACTGAGATCAACCTGGTAGACTCAGTCCAGGTAGGTCCAGTCCCCTCCTCCCAGGCCGAGTCAAGCGATCCTGCATAGGCCCCAGGTTTCAAACAGCCAACTCATGCAATGAGCACAGGACCCGGTCCCACTGCCTGGATGCCTCCCAAACATATCAAGCCAATCAACTGTCTCACCCATTCAGAGGGCCTGATCCAGTTGGTGACCCCTCAGCCATTGGTTCATAGTTCATGTGTTTCCATTCGTTTGGCTATTTGTCCCTGTGCTTTATCCAACCTTGGTCTCAACAATTCTTGCTCATATAAACCCTCCTCATTCTCGCTAATTGGACTCCCAGAGCTCCACCCGGGGGGTCTAGCCATGGATCTCTGCATCCAGATCCCTCAGTAGTTGGATGGGGTTTCTAGCACGACAATTAGGGTGTTTATTTTCTATCCTGTGTCTCTGTTTCATTTCAGTGTGGACATCAAGATTTTCATGTTCAGGTTGGTGCCAGTCTCTGAAGTTGATATCGCCTTGTGGATAAAATCCATTCATATTTTTCTTCCTTTCAACAATTATGATAAAATAAAATACACTTGAAATTGTGGTGAAATGCCTTAATGTTTGTTGAAATGTAAAGCAGTATATATTTCACTAAAATACCTTAGAAACAAAATCACTTTTGGATTGCCTGTGTTTCTTTGAAGATTTTGTATATTAGCATATATTAATTGCCCCAAATAAGGGCTTTGTTATGACACTTTCATACATGGATATAATGTGCTTTGATCAGATTCTGACTCAGTATTTTTTTTTTTTCAAATATCCACAAAGGCTTTTTAATGCCAAATACTAAATTTGAATAAATATAGATGACACACAGTAACCAAGAAATTCTAATGGAAAAAAAAGGGAAGAACAACAACATTAAAATATAAGCTCTGAGTTTGCACATGGAAACAGTTGTGATTTCAAATGTTTTTTGTATAACCATAGTAGTTACAAAACTCTAACCACCTATTAAGTTTATTTTGTTGCCATATTTAACCCCAATTACCCTGTGCAAGGGAATTCTTTTAAAATTTAATTCCCCCCCTCACTTTTTTTCCTGCTTCTGCAAGCCTTTTCCCCTCATGTAAATTGCAGCAGGTGCACAAATTGAAGACATCACAATTAAATGTAATCAAATATTTTAGGCTCTAATGAACTGCTCCAGGAAAACAAGTCAAAAGAAAAAAAAAAAGTCTATAAGTGAGTGGATTTTCAAACACCCAAGGCACCATAGGACCAATTAAGAGAGTCAGATACCAGGACACATACTGACATTAATTATCTTTGAGTTCAGGGAAATAAAAAATAAAAGCAACAATTATCATAATAAATCTCCACACAGTGCTTGTAAGTTGTGCTAATCTACAGCACACCTGGGTTTCAGATATTTAAGGCGAATACTCAATCAGTTTGGTAACGACCTCACAGGGGGCTCATGGGACACTTTTCCTTCCTGTGATCTGCCAATCAGAAACAGGGGCTAAAATGATGTCCAACAGCTATGTCTGCTTTCTTCAGCATCGCTCCTGTGAGTTGTGGGGCAGAAGCACTGCATAATTTATTCAATAAAGTCAGTCACAAAGGCGGTGTTCTCTTTAGGGGATGTTTATTCAAAAAAGAAGGAAAAGTCAAGAATAGACATTCAAGGTAAAAATTTGAATCGCCGAAGTCCCAAAGTCTCAGGATGTCTCTGTAAATTTATTCTCCCTTAAGCCAGAAAGAATCTTACTAAAGAGAACAAATATTTCAGTTTGGGAATATGGGTTTTCATTTTAAAAAATGCTCAGGAGGGGCAGAGAGAGAAAGTTAAATGCTACAAGCAAAGAGGGACAGAAAAGAAAGAAAATTGTCATGAAAATTCATCTCTGTCCTATTGATGATTGGGAATAATAGTGCAATATTGTAACCAAGAAAAGGCGGGGGGGGGGGGGGCTTAAAAGGTTGAGAGTTGCTAAATTTCTTCAATAAAATGAATTAACTTTAGTATTTATTATGAGAGATAACTATACACTTATTTTATGTTAAATAATCTCAGTGTAGTATTGATAGAAAGGTAAAACTTTCAACTTACAAAATTTTAGACAAATAATCAAACTTAGGCATACTTGTCCTTGAACATGTGATAGTAATAGATAAAAATGAGTAGAAAGATATATTTATTAAATCTTCTTGTCCCCACGATATACCTGGATTATTCTCCTGAGAATATATAGTAACTTTTCTTATGATATTAAAAAAATATTAACATTAATTTCACAGTGTGGAGCCATGGTGTTTACATCAAACACATGACTAATTCATTTTGTCTTCATTGTTATTTGAGCCTGAGCCTGATGCATAGAGTATATAATCTTTTGGATTTTTCCTTTTTTTTTTTTTTTTTTTTTTTTGGTTTTTCGAGACAGGGTTTCTCTGTGTAGCTTTGCGCCTTTCCTGGAACTCACTTGGTAGTCCAGGCTGGCCTCGAACTCACAGAGATCCGCCTGGCTCTGCCTCCCGAGTGCTGGGATTAAAGGCGTGCGCCACCACCGCCCGGCCCTTTTTTTTTTTTTAAAGACAGTATTTCACTACCTACGTAGCTCTGACTGTCCTAGAAGTCACTATGTAGACCAGGCTGGCCTAAATTAAGTCACAGATACCCACCTGCATCTGCCTCTGCCTCCAATGTGCTGCAGATTAAAGGCATGTGTCACAACACCTGGCTAGATCATTTATTTTTAAAATTTCTTTATTGCATTACAAAATAAATATTTATTCTAACATGGTGTATATAACCTTTAATATTAGACCTAGAATTGTTTGATAGGATAAGAAACGCAAACAAGAGGAAGGAAGAAAGAAATCTGTTTACTGTCTTGTCACGCCTGACAAAGGGGGAAGTTCTAACCTAACGCCAGGCACTCACTCATTAAGACACTGGCCTCAATATACCTGGAAATCTCACTCTAACTTTAACCCTCTGAAATAGCATTTTCATTTCTCTATGTGCCCTCTGATTGACTCCATATGGTAGAGCTATTTTAGGGTATATTTGTTATTGTATGTCATTGGCTCCATGGACAGTGGTGTGGTGAAATGATTTAGATAAATGTATATTTTAGAAATGCAGTCTTGGTCTCTGAAAAGGTTAGACAATCTAGAAAATATAAAATCTATCAACGACAAACATTACACTACATTTAGTGTGCACTCATATTGTAAGGCTGTGAAACATTAAAAATGAGAAAAAGGGCTGGAGAGATGAAAAGAGAGAAAAAGTCTCAGGAGTTTAGAGTATGGCTGTTCTTGCATAGGGCCCATATTGAGCTCCTAGGATCCACATAATTCATAACCACCTTCAGCTGCTGTATCACAGGGATCCCACACCCTCTTCTGGCTTCTTTAGGCACCTGAACACACATGGTATACTTACATGCATGCAGACAAAATAGTCATACATGTAAAACAAGTGAAATTACTTTAAAATGGAAAAATATCAAAACAACTATACAATAAGTGTTAACCAGTGAATAAAAATTCTTATAAGTCATTTTAAATATTTAATAATATCTAATATTATAATAATATACCATTAATTTAGGCTGGATACAGAAAATTGTGGCAACATTTATTAATGATTAAAAATAATGCTGCTTAACAGGTATGATATTTTGAAAATTGGAACAATTGCTATAATACTCAAAGTAATCATCATTAACAATTATTTAAAAATGTTTTTCAAATTTTTCACTTATGATATGTTTTATTAAAAAACAGAATCAGTTAATATGCCATAATTTATAAAAATGTGTTAACTCTATGCCCATTATACTAGTGATTAAAAAGAGAACTTCTCATTAAGATTAAAGTCTTTCAAATATAGAGGAAGAAACAGAACTTAATTACATAATATTATACCAATAAAATAATATATTTCTTTTAGAAAGTACGTGTGTGTGTGTGTGTGTGTGTGTGTGTGTGTGTGTGTGTACAGGGAATAAGGATATTTAATCAACTGTTACATCAAGTTCAGGGGTATAAGGGAATTGGTCTTAAACACAATAGTACCTAGGTTTATTTATGTATTATTTATTTTTTACTTAAGTTTCAACTAATACCCTCTATAGAAAACTATTGACTTTCCCATATTATACAGATTATTTGTTATATTTATATTATTAGAGAATAATTTTTCTAATTGTAATATTTCTATCAAAATTAACATTGAAATTATTGATTTATGTTTTTTTTTCTATTTGACAATATTAGTTGCTTTCTTTTGTGTGTTGCTTTGGAATTTGTTTCTGATGTGTGGTGTGTGAGTGTGTGTGTGTGTGTGTGTGTGTGTGACAAGGTCAAACTCTGTAGCCCACCTTGGCCTAGAATTTGCAGTGATCCTTCTGACTCTGCTTACCGAGTGTTGGAGTTATACAACTATGAGTCAACACAATGAACTTTGCATTATTGTTGGAGAGGAGAGTGTGAAACAGCATAAGTGGGCAAAAGGACAGATATACTTGGGGGTTCTTAGGGGTTTTTTGTTTATTTGTTTGTTTATTTCTTTTTTCATTTTTGGTTTTTTGAGACAGGGTGTCTCTGTGTAACAACCCTAGCTGCCCTGGGAACTCACTTTGTGGACCAGGCTAGCCTTAAACTCATAGAGATCTGCCTACCTCTGTGTGCTTGGATTATAGGCATGTGCTACCATGCCCGACTTTGGGGATTCTTTAAAGTGACTAAGAATGTAGTTATAACCTACCCTAGAAGCACATACTGGTAGTTAGTAGGCACAGAGACAAACTACTCACATGTCCCTACTCTTCTAATTTTAAGGAGGATAAAGAGTAACATTTTTCCACTTTTTTTATTGTTTGACAGTCTCATACATTGATACAACACATTTCAGTTACCCCCAATTCCCCTCTCCCATCTCCTTCCCACTCCTGATGAAAGTCCTCTTCTTCATAAGTCCCCCTCCTATTTCTATGTCTTCCTTTTGTGTGAGAACCATAAAGTTTAATTAGGGTTGCATGCATGAGCAAGGGTGATTTAATGGACCATATTCAAATTATCAGTGGTGGTACTACAGAAGAACATGAAAGCCATTAATAGCCAGAGGTCCCTCAGGTATGGTCCCTCCCTCCACCATGATGAAATGCTGATAGGTCTAATCTTATGCAGGACTTGTGCAGATAACCTCAGCTTCAGTGAGTTCGCGAATGCAAAAGCCAGGCCACATCAGAAGACATCATGATGCTACAGTGTCTCCACCTCTGAATCTTACAGTCTTTGTAACCTCTTGCTATCAATATTCCCTGAGGCTTGGAGGTGGTCATAGAGATGGCCTGTTTATGTCTGAGCACTCCATCATGCCTTATTCTCAGCACTTTGCCCAGTTATGGTTTTCTACATGTACTGCTGAGTAAAGCAATAAGAAGGGTCACTAGTTTAAATATTTCCAGTGCATTTTATATATCAAAGAGAATACAAAATACAGAACGAAAGCAGTTTGGTTCTCTCTACTATTGAACAGAACACCAACTGCTTACAGTTTAGTTCTGCGGTAAAACAAAATAGGTTTGATGGTGATTATTATTGCTTCTTTGTCTCCTCTTCATTAAAAGTAGATAACAGCTCATATGCTGTTTGACTGACCAAAATGTTTTTCTTCTAATTGAGTAGATATAGAATGATCAAGAGTTTTTACAAACACATCCAGATTTCCGACCTCTGAGTCCCACTAGACCTGCATGACAGAAACATAAACTTGGAGTGTAACAGAAAAGACGAGGCTGGGCAGGTCCAGTAGTTCTCTCTGTCCCCTCCCATTTCTGACATCCATAAAATAAGGTAATTCCCTGCTGCATTTAACTCATTTTTCTCTTTGGCCTTTCTTTTTTCATGTGTTTGCATCCTTGGTAGCATCTGCTCAATCCACTGTCAATTGTTGATACCCCATTTTACAAAGATACACAAACTTGACTTAAGTTACATATTATAATCAGATCCTGAAGTTCCTGATTAGACTTGCTCTTTCACCTGTAACTTCAGCCTTGTTCTGTATGCCCTCCTAATCCCTCCCAGAACGTCCTGACATGTGTTGTTACCTTGGATCTGTGTGACTTGGATCTGTGTTTCTTCCCCTCTGATGACTTGTTGTTCTTTGTCTTATTGACATGCTTTTCAAGGCTAAAATCTAGAAGGCTTCAAAGCTTTCTTCTATATGGTTTGCTGTTGATTTCATTATCTAAGAAATTCAGCTGAATCACTATCTTATAAATAAAATGCTTTTTTTTTTCCTTATGAAGGATGGTATTTAGAGGCATATCTATAATTAAACAAAGCTGAAAGACTGAACAAAAACATACAGTCAAACTTCAAAGTTCACTGTGTACATTAAATGAAAGGCTGCTGTATTTTTCTCAATAAAAGTCTAAAGGATATTGGGACATTTCGTAGTATTAAAGGCACACGTGTCTATCAAGCCTTCACTTTTAATTGAGGTTTAAAACTGCGTTGCCATTGTAAATTTTAAGAGCCTGGAAAGCATTTATTTTTTCTTAACAATTAACCATGCATCTTCTTTTAAAGGAAAAAACATTAAATACTTTTTATGACTTCCTACTTTGCTTTTTTGTTTTAATTTTACTCTCCAGTGGGCCACATCCTACAATCAGTGCTAGGAGGAAAGAGGACTGAGGATTAAAAAGAAAGGATTAGAGGGAGGTGTGTGGAGATACCCAGGATGAGTGATGTGTTTCCTTCGAATATTTTATTTTCTTAATTGAAAAAAAAGATGCTTAAGGCCCAGAGACACCAGCCAGTGAATCAATTTTTTCATATGTACAAAGCAAATCAGTGACTTTGTCTATTTATTCCTAAAACCACTTACCCCGTCAGGTGGGTAGATGACTGAAAACCTGCATTCTTTATCCTTCAATTGAAACTTTAGCACAAAAGGAAGCACAGGGGACACCATACACAGTGACATCTTTTCAGAAGCAAAGAAAACATCACAAGACTTGTTTTTCTTACCTTTTTTTTTTTTTCAAGTGGAAAAGATTAACTAAATTTGCAATGGAAATCTTAGGATACACAAATTTATCAGTAACGGTTTGCTTAGGAGAAGGGAGGTTGTGTGTGTTTACTAAACTCTCATTTCCCTAAAATCCTCTCTCTTTATCCCCCTCTCTCTGGCTCTTTCTCCTTCCCTCACCCTTCTTGTCCCTCTTCCTGGCACACAGGTACATTTGCAGCAACAATATCTGCAATATATTCTATAGACTCTGAAAATAAGTTTCCTTCCTCCCCGCTCCCCTTTTCAAAAGCTAAACTGATTATCTCTGTATGGTAAGATTTCCCAGTGGAATTATTACAACAGTTTTGTGCCAGGATTACAATTATTCCAATCACCTGGGATCCAAGAGAATCTCACAAAATTATGGATCTAATATATATGTGTATTTGTTTTATTTACTTTGTTATTTATCATAGTGAGGTAGGAAGTCTTCAGCATCTGGAATTTTACATTCAGATGTCTTGGAGAGTCCTTGAAGTGCATACCTTGATGGATATACCTAGATACATATCTTGACTTTTCCTGAAGCACTCTTTATGTCCTCAGCTCTTTAATTCATTTTGCTACCTAGTTGAACAAATTTAATAATGTACTCAGCTTACTCGTGTTCGCATTACTGTTAACACTTAAAAATAATGATTGCTAATTTATTATCCTCAGTTCTTAGCTAAAAATAAATTATCCTCTTCATACAATAAAAATGTAAAAAGAAATGATCAGATCCACTTGTTTAATTACTTCAAAATAAAGTGACTTTTTTTTCTCTTTTTAACAACTCTTCCTAAAGAAAATATCATGAGGTAGCTTGTATTAAATATCCTCTTAATATTTTGACTAAAAATTATGTTGTTTTGGATGTGACTGAAAGATTTAAAAAATAATTTTAGTTTATAGAAAAATAGCCACTGAAGTTTAAGTTTTGTAATCTATCGATTTCCATTTATTATGTTAATTCAATTTTAGTTAAATCCATCATATAAAATGCATTACTTTTATTTTATTTTTTTTTAGAAAAACCATGTGTTACCTATTTAACCTTAAAAATCAAAAGAAGTTCAGAATGTGATGCTTATAATTGGTCTCTTAGTTTGGAGGTTTTTCTTCCAGTCAAATGTTTATGCAGGCTACTTTGAATATAATTACAAGTCATCCTTGCCATTACACTTGTAAAACTGAGGACCAAGTTGACAAAGCCTATGCTCTTGCATAACTTCTTTCCTATCAGGTATATTATAGAGATTAGAGACTGGAATGGAAATGGTGGGACTGAGAACTTGAGGTGGAGGAGAGTGGCATCTCTGAGCAAATAATAGTTAATATAGTCTGAGATGTGGAGGAGGAAACAGATATAAGGTCTCCTACAGTATGAATAGTAAGTACAGGTTGGGATATTTTAAGAACTGATAGGAAGCTGTTAAGACTAAACTCAAGGACCAGTGAATGAAAGTTTTAGGTCTAGGTCTCAAGTTTAACAGTCTTTTAGACACCTTAAGAATTTTGAATTCTGAATGCTGATTTGTTCATATGTGTGCTAGGGGAAGAAGGTAGTTTTCTCTGAAAACTGGTGAGATCAGTGGGATATTATTCGGGTTTATGTAGTAAATTACAGGAAAACACACACACATACATACACACACAGAAAAAAACCACTAACATTTCTATCTTTGATCAGGTTATTATAAATTATCTTTATGGGAAGAAATAATCTGTAATGTTGCAAATACTATCTGTAGTTTTCAAATCCCTGGATTGACTGTCTATAATGGCATTGACTATCTGTAATGATCTTACCACATCATTAAGATGTGCTAAAAATATATAAAAAGATATATAAAACATGTGTAAAAGAATAAAGAATGTGAGCCTCCAAACTACATGAGAGTGTGGTGAAATATAATGACATTTATATCTGGGATTGCAAAGAATAGGACCACTCAAATTATATAAAATTTCAGAATATTCTGGAAGGAAAATTTGGAAATAGGTAAGCAGTTGGAACATTATCTAACAATAATGTTCTATACTCTCTATTGAAGAAATGTGAATATTTTTCCATGATTCATTAAGATGGAATAAGGGAGAAGCAAATGTTGCAGGTACTCAGGGCCACACATTTCATCCTCCTGGTTACTCTTCCACTTAGATGTTTACATTTTGAATTTGTATCTCCGATTTTAATTGATAGTATGTTGTGGATATTTGCTGATTAACAAACACCGAGGATAACATTTCTGGTGTGTTCTCCTTTTATATTTTTATTTGAAACTACATTGAATAAACTCATATCTATTAGGGAAGCCATATATTCTAAATATTTTTCATGATCTGGGTATAATTAAAGGTTTATAATTTTAGTAATGTATCGTTTAAAATAAAACAATACTTGGTCTCATTTTCTTCAATTGTGCCATGGTAATTTCAGTTTGAATACCAGTGACTATATTTTTTCTGAATTAAATGTATTATTTATAGCAGACATTTGGAAACAACAGAACACAAGGAGTATATAACAATGAGAAAAAGCTGCATGAACTGATTGGATTATCTTTATCCTCTGTCAGGAAAAATATAAGCAAATTTTCTTACAAGATAAGATAATCAGGGATACAGATAATTGTGAATAAAAATATCCTTTTGCTAACAAACCAGTATTTTAGATACCTTTCTTATTAATTGAAAAAGAAAAGTGAAGTACTTGACTAAATTATGTAAATTTTCACTGGTGTTTTAAAACACTTTTATTTATCTCCTATTCTTAGTGTAAAGCAACTTGTTATTTATCATTTATGTCTATATACTAGTTTAACTAACCCAATGACAATCTATAATAATCTATAGGATTAAAATTTAAAAGTTTCTATAAAATATTTTCCTACCCAAATTTCAGTAAATATTTACAACACATTTCATCTGTTTCTTGAATTAGAAAACAGTATACATCCTCTCATAAAAAAAAATTATACCATGCAAAATTAGAACACTTTTACTTAAAACACGATTGTGTGTGTTGTTTTTCTTTTTTCGTTTTCTTTTGAGTGACAGTCACTCTCTCGTGTGGCACAGGCTGGCCTCAGATTCACAGTACAGGCAAAGATGGGCTTGAACTCCTGATCCCCAACCTTCATATCCTGAGAATCAGAATTACAAGACGGCATCACTGTGCCCAGTGAATGTGGTGCTAGGAATCAAACGCTGGGCCTCACTCATGCTAAGCCAGCACTGTACCAAGTAAGCCACACCGTACACCTGAAGTACAATTGTATTTATTATGCCTGTGTTTTAAAGGATTACAAAGTGAACTGCTCTGATCAGTGCTAATAATTCTTTATTTCCTCTAAGCAAAAGGATGGCTGGGAAAAAGGAAATTGAAAATCACAGACCACATGGATTTCCCACTTTGCTGTTTTAAAGGAGAAAAATCGATATATCAAAAAATGTCCTTGGTGTATCAGTAAGCCTAACACTATTTAGAAGATGACAGGGACTTCAATTTTAGTTTTAGTCTTATACCTGATTAAGTTTGTTTCATGTACTTCAAATATGTTTGCGTACATTCAATCTATTTTAAACACACCTCTGTGCATACATCTGTCACCCTCATAGGGAAAATACCTTTTTTTTAATCTCCAAGAAAACATTAACAAGTTTTCTTTGTAACCAGTTAAAAGGTATCAGTATTATACATTCCTCTAATTAAATACAGAAGTATGGATGGTGTTATCTATTGCCATGCATCCAATACCTTGAAATTTTCTCAGCTTAAAAATGACAAGCAATAGTAAGACATACCACCTGAATTAAAAAAAAAAATAGGCAAAATATCTGTGATCTGTATTTCAGTAGTCATGTATCCAAGGAAGACATGGGATTGAGTAATAAGTGAAAGATACCAATTTAATCAGTCATTAAGGAAATGAAAATCAGAACCCAAATGAAATGCTACCACGTGTGCTCATCAGGATGACTGATGTCCAAAGACAGATAATTACACGTTTGGAACAATAGAGAAAACTTGGAGACATCACAGACTGTGACAGGCATGGAAATGCTGCAGCCGTTCTGAAAAATAGTCTGACGTTTCTTTAAAAATGTAAAGGTATTTACCATATGATACAGCATTTCGTCCCCAGGAATATACCCAGAAAAATGGAAACATATGTCTGTGCAAGCTTGTACCAACGAATGCTCTCAGCATAATTCACAAGTGTCCAAAAGTAGAAACAAGGCTTTGGCAGCTGATGGGTAGATCAATAAATGTTATAGTTTATATGATAAAATATTACATGGTAATGAAAAAATGAAGTAGAAAGCATATACTAAAACAGATAAGCTTCAAAAATATTAAGTGAGCCCAGTCATAAGAACAATTTTTTTTTCTGTTCACTCACATGACATGTTCAAGGTGGATATATTTATAAAGATACAGGAAGGTCAGCAGTCAGCTAGGTTTTTGGAGTAGGAACCAGCAAGTAGGAGAAAAAGCAGGAAAACTGACTAGTTTGAGATAAAAGGTCCTTTTGGATAAAAGAAAATGTCCTAAAATTGTATTATTAGGGGTTGAAAACTTCATTATGTGTAACATTCATCATCTGTCATATAACGACTTTCACACCAGCAAGGGATCTCATACACAGTGTTCACCTGTCCTATTGTAAGGGAGGTGACAGCCATCTATCTATAGGGGTGTCACGGCATAGTTCCCACAGGTGTGTAGCTATGTTTTTGTAAAGGAATCTGCTGTACTTCCAGCGACACAGGAATCTGGCATACTTAACATGTGTACTACATACTCCTTGATAATGATGATGAGGAAACACAAAGCCATGCTCTTCTGACAACACAGCTCTTTCCACGGGGACAGCTGAAAACTGTCGTGATATGACAATGGGCTTCCCTCACAGGGCTACTGCTAGAGAGGAAAGAGTATCCAAATGTCTTTTATGGCCATCCTCAAATATACAGTGTTCAGAAAAATCATCATTGTAAAAATATACTCCTTGGACTGCGGAGAAACATTACACAGCTCAAGATAGAATTTATTTTATTTTCAATTATGTGTCTGTGACCGTGTGCACATGAATGCAGTCAGGTACCCTAAAAGGCCAGAAGAGCATGGAGTTAGATTAATAAGCAGTTGTGAACCACCTGATGAGGTTGCTGGGAACCAAACTTGGGTGGATCCTCTGCAAAAGCACTCCATGCTCTTACCCACGCAGTTCTCTCTCCAGCCCACCACCTATATTTTAATGTCAAATTAAAGGATATTTATAATGAAGCATGATTTGATGTCATGATCGTTACCTTAACTTTGAGACATAAATCCTTCTATTTATTTACAATGCATTTTTAAGCCACACTTTTCAAATTCACTCTTCAAAAGGAGTTGATTACGTCATGTAATACTTACTGTGAAGAGATCCTAGCTTCCTAACGAATTTCACAAAGACCTTTTAAGGTAGCTGAGCTATGCAGATCATTATTAACTATTAAAGGTTGTTTTAATTGGACAAGATAACAAGGTCACTTAAGATAGTTGTTTCTGAGTTTCAGTGCTCTAAGAAAAGCAATTATTTATCAGGGGTTATTTACATATTGTCCCCTGTGGTTTATAGGTTGAAAAGCTGCTGGCATTTGCATTTTTATTGTGTATGCTTTTTTGGTACTTGAATTTAGTTTAGAATAATGGAACACATAGAATCAAAGGTACCTAGGGTATACATATGCATCATCTTCAGAGTTTTTGTTCTTTAATGGTGTTAACAAAATAAAGATACTTTACATGCATATGTTTAACTAAGTTATAAAGTGCATAGCCTCTCTGATATTCTTTTATTATTTTCTTTACATTGCTGAGAGCTGACGGCATCATCTCCCATATTGCCATTTAGTTGGTCAGTTTCTGTCAGCTTGACACAAACTAGTTACTTGGGAAGAGGGAACCTTAACTGAGGGATTTCCCCCTATCAGAATGGCCTATGGGATTGTCTGTGGAGAATTTTCTAGATTAATTCTTGATAAGGGAGGACTCAGCCAAGTGTTGCCACTGGGCAGGTGATCATGTGGTATATAAGAAAGCAGCCTGGAACAGCCATAGGGAACAAGCCAATAAGCGATATTCCTTCATGGTCTCTGTTTCAGCTCCTGCCTCCACATTCTTACTTGAGCTTCTTCCCTCACTCCCCTCACTGGTGGACTGTGATGTGGACCTATAAGGAAAAAGGAAAAAAAATCATTTCCTCTTCCAAGTGGGCTTGATACTGTATTACCACAGCAACCCAAAATAAACCAGGACATCATCCAAGCTTTTATTTTCTCCTTTTGTTCTCTACCATTTTATTAAATTTAGCTGACTAGTTTGGTTTACCATCTACAGTGGAGCTTTTTGTTGTTGTTGTTGTTGTGTGTGTGTGTGTGTGTGTGCGCGCGCGTGTGTAGTGCAAGGTTGTGGCTTTATCTAAACATGGACAAACCTAGTGGGATGCCTTCAGAGTTAGATATCCAGGGAATGTGAGTAGGATATGTACATTTGAAAAGGGTGCATTCTTTTAACATGCTGCATTAAAGAGGAAATGCCTTCTATACCCAGCCTGGCAGATGACATACACTTATGTTTTGATACCTTCATTTTTGAAGAAGATGTTTGGGCCTTATTAAAGAGTTCATGGTAAATTGGTAGACTTTTCAAAAATAAGAACTATATTAAACTATAAAATATGCCCTTTTGTTTTATCTCAGGTGCTTGAGAAGCTTCACTGTGGTCTCAGCTTCACTACTCACACGTTGAACTTTACACGAGTAGTATTCATCTTCACATATTCTCTATGAAGTGTTAGATTGAGTTGAAAACAAAACTACTCTAAACCTGAACAAATCACAGTAAACAGCTACAGAGACAAGTCTTTGATATGTGACTCAAAATCTATCCATATCAGTCAGAAGTGCTTTCTCAACTCACTCTCAGCTAAGATTTTACCACTGAACTATTAGCAACATCTATCCCTTTCGTACTTTCTCAACTACTCTTTGGCTGATTCTAACACTAGAGAATACACCTTCTTGATGGTGTCAGGAGAAAGCTTAGCAATCAATGCAGTGAGAAACACATACAAGTTCCCAAATGCTGTCACCAGATCACAGAAATAAATTATAATAAGTTTCAGTCTTGGAGTTTTGTCCTATACAGTAACCATTTCATATTTAAAGTAGCACTTGTTATAGAAATCATCCTTGTGATGTAACCAACATCACTCCACATCTTCAGGAGAGGAAAGAGTTCTGACATAGTTATTAAGAGTAGAGAAGTTCATTGTAATGCCTATGATTTATAAACCACATCCATTCTGGTGTAATCGTATGTTTGACTCTTACACAATAGCTTCCCATACCTTTCTGGTTGTCCTCTATGGAATGCCCAGAGTCCAGGTCAGATGCTACATCCGGCAAGAGATATCTGAGAGAAAAAAAAAAAAATCTACCTACACTATGCTCTTAAATCTGTTAACTTTATTCCTCTAAGACAAAATTCCATCTATTCAGCTGCAGCTCCATCAGGCATTCAGGACAAGAATAAACGTAGATACACCAAGCTCTTTATCCATCTACTTTATTTCTCTGGGATGAAATCCTGTCTACATTGTGAGACCAAAATGAGCCATCTTAGAAATAAGACCAAAATGCTTTCACCCTAAAATTAAGGCCTAAGATTTCTTCTTTTGGGAATAGGCCATTAGTTACTGAAACCAGTCAGTTCAGATTCCAGAAACCAGGAAGTGTAAAAGTACAGAGTCACAAGGTAGTCACGAGGTAATGCCTGCTGGACTATGGAATGTCCTCTCCCTGGTTTCCAGGATAACTGACCATAAAAATACCCCCACCTGAGGGCAGCCAATGAGAAATGGTGGCGGGCAACCACTCCCTTAGAAGTAAGATTAAGCCATGATTTCTAGAAAGCCCCTAGAAGCGAGCCAATCAGAATTGTACCCATACTAGCACCCCTAAATGATGTAACCTTGTGATTTTTCCCTTTAAAAGCTGAGCTTGCAGATAGGTGGGCACTT
The DNA here is from genome assembly GCF_007827085.1 of Peromyscus californicus insignis. NCBI lineage: Eukaryota > Metazoa > Chordata > Mammalia > Rodentia > Cricetidae > Peromyscus > Peromyscus californicus. The sequence continues at coordinate 83,843,081 of NW_026294551.1, forward strand.
CCTCCAGCCTCCACTGCGTTAGATGTATTGGACGAAGTCCCTGCCTAGGCTTGTATTGCTTTTGAATATCCAGAATTAAACCTTGCTTTTGCATTCTGGCATGCTCGTCTTTGGTGGTCTCTCTGGGGGTCACGATCTGGGCACAACACATAGCTTTAGTTCCATCTTGACACTCAATTCCTCTTTGTCCTCTTTTTTACTGTCCTCTCAAAGTCCTACTAACAACTAAGCTCTTATGCTTCCTGCCTCATCTTCGTCCTCTGTTTCTTCTCCCTCCATCTCTACTTGCTCTCTACTCTTGGCTCTGATGAACTCTACAAGAGTCCTTCCTTACCATCTACAAAACCTCTGTGTTCTTCTCTTCTCCTTGGTATTCTCTTCTCCATGTCATTCTGTCCACTCTATGTTGTTTCTTTCTTCCCCTCACCCATCAGTTCTCTGCCTCCTCAGGAATGTTGCTCCACCCTACCTTCCACCTTGATATGTAAAAACCTCTTTTGTTCTTGGTCAATTGCTAGGCAGAGCCACTAGGCCTCAAGGCAAGGGATGATCAGAGCTTCATTAGCACAAGAAACAAAGCTATGTGTCTCCTGCCAGCTTGTCTTTGCCTAGGTGATGCTATCCAGGTACTGGCTTGAATAGGGAAGTTCACACACACATTCTATGGGAATTGTGAGCACAAGAAATTCATAACAAGGCACAGTTGAATATTAAGCTGTATAACACCAAATAGTCCATGCTAGATGGTTTGCCACTTGATTGGCCTGGTCAAGGTATAGCCTTAATAAACAGCTGAATCTCTATAAAATGTTCTTGTGGCTCACCATAGTCCTCTCCCATATTTTTTAGACCTAAATCATACACTAAGCCATTTATGCACAACACATCTATTGGGATGAGGAACATATAAAAAAGGTTGCCTCTAACTGAAATGCATGGGATGGGTACCAGTGCAATTTAATCTTAAGAAGATCTTCATTGTCTAATGGAACTCTAAATATGACAAATTTAACATATTTATCATATTTTCATGATTAACATATTATTCTTATTCTCATGGTTACAGAAATGGATACATTTTAGAGTCATCTACTACTCCTGTTCCTCCCAATATCTCCTTTGGTTCACTGAAAAAATATATTTTATCAATAGTTTTAAATCTCCTTTTTTTTGCTTCTACCATATGTTCAGTTGGCTTCCTAACATACTTGGAGATATACATAAAGTAAAAGAAGAGATTCATTTTGAATTATTTTGTGTTAAGAATTGCAGCAATTGCCGGGCGGTGGTGGCACACGCCTTTAATCCCAGCACTTGGGAGGCAGAGCCAGGCGGATCTCTGTGAGTTCGAGGCCAGCCTGGACTACCAAGTGAGTTCCAGGAAAGGCACAAAGCCATACAGAGAAACCCTGTCTCAAAAAACTGAAAAAAAAAAAAAAAAAAGAAAGAAAGAATTGCAGCAATTATCAGCATGTATAAGTGTCAAATATTAGTTCACTTTTACTAAGTTGTTTGGCTCACTCAATGTCTTGGAGTCATCATGATCAGCTCCCAAACCACTCATTCCCTGAATTGATTACAAAAATGAAGGCACCAGGGGAAGACCAAGTTCTAAACCTGTCTGACTCCAAGTGCCTGCTACTAACCTATATAAATAATAGAATCATTTTAGGGGCAAGGGAGATAACTCAGTAGGTAAATGTGCTTGATGTCTAACCTTATAACCTGTCCACCTTAATTCTTGTCCCCTTAGATTGGCATGGTGGTGCATGCCTTCAATCTCAGCACTCAGCTAACAGAGGCCTGTGGATCTGAGTTTGAGGCCAGCCTGGTCTACAAAGAGAGTTCCAGGACAGCCAGGGCTGTTAACGCAGAGAAATCCTGCCTTGAAACACACACCCCCTCCTTGAAACCAGGTTGTCTAATTTTATTCCAAATGTGCGTACGATCAGTTTGAGGGTTTAATAAACACAGTTTATTAATACTTTTAAAGTATAAAAAATCATGTATAAAAAGAAAAAAAAATTCATAAAAATTCTAAAGACTTGGTTTAAATCTTATCACCTGTAAAAATCTTCAAATGTCTAAACTGGCCCATTTTATCAATACAGAACAAAACTTATTCAAGTTCTACATTCTGTAAGGAAGAAGAAAATGTTCTGTCAAACCCAACAACCAAGGCATTACATCCGTGACTCACACCACACTTCAAGCCATTATCCAGGTCTGGTTCCTTCTTAACAATTGTTCCCCTTGCTGGGGCTCAAACCCAGAGCTTCACACATGAGGCAAGCTCTTGGGAGTTGAGCCACACCATAGCCCCGCTAATGTTTTCAGCCTTCTGCTGGGAAGGAGTGGCTGCAAGTGTGCTAGAAGTCACACCTACAGATGACAGGTTCTGTGTGCCTTCCCTGGTAAGGAAGACAGGCAGCATTTCCTGAGGTTCCCTAGTCACAGCTTTATCAAGGGAAATGAGAGAACAATCAGTGACTTAGAAGTAAATGATTTAGGAAGAGGCTGACATTAGTGAGTCAAACAAAATGAATGTGATAATTGGTGAGGGACATACAGTTTATCAAATCTGAGACACCATCAATTCTAAGACATTATTTTAGGTGCCAGTCAGAAAGAAAATATGTCTTCAATTATGCTATGTCAGGCTGATAATAAGACACACTCATTTCTGAGATGTTATAGTGAGAAATTACATAAAGGATTCAGGAGATACATTATTACCTTACGTTCTATCACGAACGCTCTGAAAAGTCATAAGAAGAGCAGCTTCAACAATGGTATTGAATCTGCATTTGAAAGAAGGTTTGTTGGTAAACATTATGTTAAATATTATTGTCTCAAATATTATCCTTTCTGTGTGTGTGCACACGAACGTGTGCTCGTGTGTGTGTGTGTGTGTGTGTGTGTGTGTGTGTGTGTGTGCGCGTGCGTGCTTGCGTGCGCTTTTGATATTGTTTTAGATTTCCTGACTCCTTGTCCAAATTCTCAGATTCTCAGTCAACATATAACTTTGGTACTTATTATCATGCCTCACGTGTCTTTTTTTTTTTTTTTTTTTTTTTTTTGGTTTTTCGAGACAGGGTTTCTCTGTGTAGCTTTGCGCCTTTCCTGGATCTCGCTCTGTAGACTAGGCTGGCCTCCAACTCACAAAGATCCGCCTACCTCTGCCTTCCGAGTGCTGGGATTAAAGGCGTGTGCCACCACCACTGCCCAGTGCCTCACGTGTCTTTTATCACTCATAAATGATTGAAATAAATTGCAAGTAATTTCAGAAAAGAAATACACAATGACTAACAGAAAGTCAAACTTTAGACTAGCAGTGAAAATCTGGGTGAGAGTGCACACATGTGCCCTACAGAGGGGATGATGAAGGGCATCATATATAATGGAGAGTGCCAAAGCCAAGGAGTTAGCACAATTGAAAATTTCTGTTATCAGTTCTGGAGTGAGCATCATTTGAAACTAATGAAGGATCCAAGAAACAGAACTTAAAATGAATGTAGCACAACAGCATAGATACGACAGAATGGAACATTAACACAGTAACTGATAAAATGGGTACTGGGGTCAAATATTCTGGTGTAGAAATGATAGTAATTTGTTAAGGGTTTCAACTTCTTCACTGGATCCCCTTCCAAGAATTGTTTTAATCAGAACAACAATAATGCCATCTTCAGTGATCCTCAAAGGTGAATGATTCCAGGATCTCTCCACCCTTTGACATCAAAATACATGAATGAACAAATCCCCTGTATAAACTGGAGGAGCACCTTCATGCCACCAATGCATCTTCTCTCCATTACTTTAACTGATCTCTAGACAAATTATAATGCCTAATAAGATGTACATTTTTTTGTTTGTTTGTTTTTTCGAGACAGGGTTTCTCTGTGTAGCTTTGCGCCTTTCCTGGGACTTACTTGGTAGCCCAGGCTGGCCTCGAACTCACGATGTACATTTTATATAAACAGGTGCCGTGACGCATTGTGTAGAGAACAGCAGTAAGGAAACTATTTTGTATAAGTTCAGTTGTAAGGCTGTATTTTGTCTGCAGTTGGTTGAGCAGCTGGTGTAGAACCTGCAGCTACAGACCACTTATTTGTGTAGAGAGTGTTATACAGCTTTGCCCATAGAAAGTCCAGCATGGAGAAGGAAGATGAAGGTGATGATAGCATAATGAGTGTTAGCAGATTTCTCTTCGACAGTTCAGGTATTGTGTTCCTCCTGTATTGTCTCCTGACGATGCTTGTCATTAAATAGCATGCCAAAAAGACAGTTGCATACATAATTAAATTTATATATTATGTCTATGGAGAATAATACATGTATCCATGTCTTAAAATAATCTCAAAATCCAGAAAACCAACATAGAATCCCTGAGTTTAAGTTCCTGTGTAGTGGCTGGAGAGACGGCTCAGATACTGAGTACTTGCTGCATAGTCACGAGGATTGATAATTCGATCCCAGCATCCATATTACAAGCTGGGCTTCTCACAGAGACCTGTACCTCCAGCTCTGAGGTGGGTGGAGACAGGATGCCTGCTGGAGCTTGCTGGCTCCAATCTGACAGAAATACATCTAAGCCTAAGGAGGGATCTTGCCTTATAGGAATAGAGGGAAAATAATAGGGGCAGAATCCCAGTGTCCTCCCTTGGACTCTGCATGAACTCACATGTGCATAAACATTCAAACTCATAGACATAAATACACACGTACATACACACAGAGAGATATAAATCAATGATTTTTGAAACTCCTGTAAATACCACTTACGGTAGATAATCTCAGGCAATTTTCTTTAGTATACTTCATTTACTCACCTCTACAGTGATATAATTTGGGGACTCTTAGAATTAATTTTTCAATATAATTTAGGTAACATATGTAAACCATACACAGCACATTCGATGTGCATGACATGTAACTAGGCAAAATCCCTTTCAGTTTTTCTTTAAATACAGAAACCTCTGACATTGTTTTTATCTAATTCAGTGGTTCTCAACCTTCCTAATGCTGTGATCCTTTAGTACAGCCCCTCATGCTGTAGTGATCCCAACCACATTATTTTCGCTGATACTTAATAAGTACATTTTGCTACTGCTATGAATTGTAATGAAATTATATGTGATTTCTAGTGGTCTTAGGTGACCGCTGTGAAAGTGTCATTCGACACCCAGGGCTTGCGGCCCACAGAATGAGAACCACCGTCCTACTTGCACATCTGCCTGAAACAAACATCAGCAGTAATCTAATCTAACTTATATTCTAAAATAACAGACACATTTTGGTGTGTCCTCTTTATAAAACGTTGTAATATTGAAAGTTAAATTTAATTTTGAAATATTCCTGGGAATCGAATCACAATTTATAATGTACTCTTGTAGACAAATTTTTATCTTAATTCCTAATACTCTGTTATTAGAGTAAATTTTGTAGCACTGTCCATCTGTAACTTGGAGTACTCCCAGCCAATATAAAAGTACAGGTTATTAGATATTAATTTTATCATAACATTTGATTGCATACTCTGAGGTTTTTGTTTTTGTTTTTGTTTTTTTCCAAGACAGGGTTTCTTTGTGTAGCTTTGGAGCCTATCCTGAAACTTGCTTTGTAGACCAGACTGGCCTGGAACTCACAGAGATCTGCCTGCCCCTGCCTCCTGGTATTAAAGTTGTGCACTACCACCACCTGGCCAATACTCTGAGGTCTTATCTTATGAGTCACAGGCTTTCCATAATTGAATGATCCCAATAAAATAAGATTATAATAAAGAGGCCCCCACTATGAGAAATGAATATCATGTTTTATGGATTTAATGAGTTAAAATTTATTTTTCCTTATACAATGTTAGGTCAAATACAACAGAAGTCATCAGGCTAACCTCTAACTTAAAGCATCTATGGCCAGCACTAACTACTCAATTACGACTCAACCACTGAAGACATCAAGAACATTCCCACTTTTTTTCAGGAGATTCCTAGTTAGGTCTGAATATGATAAATAGATGCATCTTTAATGTAGTCAATGAGAAAAACACAGGCATTTACATTGTAAAACTTTTAATCTTGACTCCTGGATAATGAACACACACATACAACCTCCCACACACAGACACACACACACATGCCCTACTATTATACATAGTGGAAGTCACCATGATTGTAGCTTATTACCAAATAAAGACTTTAAGACTTCACAAGCACTTGTGAATTTTTAATCACTATTTTTAGTACAGAATCAGTTAATTTTAGAAGGCAAATTTTGGAAGATAAGACATTACACTGTATTTACCAAGTAGAAAGTGTTATTAGTAATGTATCAAGCACAAGAAAAACTCCTGGACTTTGCATTCTGTGTAGTATGTATTCATCTGGATCACTATAAAAATCATGATCAAACTTTATGCATAAACATTTAAAGTCACTATTTTTTCTTTTCCCAGAAGTCTATTTTGGCTAATACAGAATGGTCCAAATATCCAGATCAATCATAAGTATTTCCTTGGAAGGCCTATAAGACATTGCTTCTAGCACAAATATTGCATATTTATCTTACACTATCAAAGAAATGTTCTAGTGAAATTCCATATCCAGATTCGTGGATATAGACTAAACAATTGAATAAATGTTTTTAATGTATATTTTTATTTGTTTAGTGTTTCCACTTGTAAACAGCTTTAAAACTCATTTGAATCTATCTGTTTCAATCTTCTTTCTTTGGAATGATTGTTTATAAAATCACATCCTCTCTCATTTATTATTCATTAACTATCTCGATTGCTTCATCCATTCCCCACTTCTTAGCTCCATCCCATTTGGCAACTTCCCACAATACTCTAAATTTTTACATTTGTAGCTAGTATAATTTCCAGTATAAGATCTTAAGAAAGGCTGTGGACACTCTGTCTTCACAATAAAATCGTGTCAGTATTCACAAGCTTTCTCTGGCTATTCCATAAGTCAAACCAGTTACTCTATATATTTCTTTATACCTCAGAATTGCACCACCATATTCATATATATATATATATATATATATATATATATATATATATATATATATATATATATAGAGAGAGAGAGAGAGAGAGAGAGAGAGAGAGAGAGCAAGCTCTGGGAAGGAATCGTTTCATGACTCACGTGTTAGGTGGGCATTGAAAACATTATCTGGCATGAATCTTATTGTATAAGATTTATTTGTGTTGGTTTTACTTTTGATCATTCAAGCATCCTTAAAGCAATGAACAAACCTAGAATTAACATTCCAAACTAGATCCTATGCCTTTTCAAATTTGCATAGTTGACACTGTGCTCTATACAATCAATGTTGGGAAATTCCTACAATGTTCTTATTTCTTGTTTCTATAAAGAATATTTGCTATACTCATTTATCTTCACATTGTTTCAAGTTCATCATGAATTTCGACTAATACAGAATTTTAAATTAGTATTATCCTATCTCAATTTTACTGCTAATAATTAATTATGCTGCTTGGAAATCTATTATCTCATTGTATAAGATGGAACCTTTTTTATTATTCATGTTAACACATTATAGTTGATAAGAAATAAACCCTGGTATATTCTTATGATTTGCTATGCACCAGGTACACAGTTTACAGAACTTAATATGAAGCCCCAAATGTAAAATTACAGGAACCACCCAAAATAATAGTTGTTAATATCCCCAATTTAGAATGCGAATGACTAAAGGCTAAATATTAAATTATAAGTCTGAGCATTTACAGAGAAAAACTTTTAGAAGTTAGGCACTATTGATATAGAGTTTATGCCCATTGTTAGTATTATATGACAAAATTTTTAGAAATATACACTATCCATAATTATCCATAGACAATTTTAAATTAATACAGATGTGATCACAGTTCCCTCGAATTTGACTCTATAGGCATTCCTTTACTTTAGGGGATACCTAACACATACTCTGTAATGTCATGTTCCTTGTCATTGGGTATTGAATGAACTGGGAAGCAGAAATGGATGGAACATGAGGTATTTTGCCTGCCTTAGGTCAAAAGAGTTTAAGACTACAATATTTCAATGATAGAGCACAATGCTTAACAAATGTCATCTGCACCTATCTGTGACTTGGGCCATCATTCCTTCACCAACTCACTCTAATCACCAATGCAGGAAATTCAACCACACACAAACTGTTTCTCTTTCTCTGTTATTTGGAGTCATTCCTACATCTTCAGCCTCTTTTCATCCTAGTAAAATGTTTGCATGCACCAAGGGTAGGGATGATATTCTATAATTTTTTACTCATATTTGACAATAAAGCAAGGCTCTAATGATTTCTTTAAATACAGTAATTGAAATAGAGCAACATAATTAATGATAATAATGCTAAGAACAATAATGAATTATGGTTTACCAGTGTACTGAGAAAAAGTAAATATTAGTGAAATCACAGTCAACGACATCCAGGCAAGCTTTGTTTTAATGAGAAAGAAAAATATCCTCTCCTAAAATATTACTTTTCTATTAGTTTTAAGCATCTCTTTGAAGGAATCAATAGAGGCTGAATTCAGAGTTTCTCAGGTATGAATGCTTTTGTCACTCAAAAGCACTCACAGGTGCCAAAGCCTGCCCTTCATCATGGACAATTATCTCAACTTCTCAACAGCCGAGAGCAGAGCAACTGGAGAGATTTCATCAAGTTTCCCTGGGTTTTAGGAACTGGGCTAACAACCCTCCACATCTGAACAGATAGAGTGAGTAACAGTAGGAAAGTCAGCATTTTTTTCAGTAACTGAATAGAATTGAAAATGGTAAGCCTTCTTCTTCCTTTAAAAGCAACATGTTGATGTTTGGACAACCTTTGCTCCGAAGGATTCTGTGGGAAACATCTTTGTCACCCCTGCACCACCCCAACGCCCACGTCATTCTACTTGACTGTTCTTGACTTGTGTGATCTGTGCTCACAGAAGCTAGATTAAGCAAGCTATATGGTTGAAGTCTAAGAACTGTTTAGAAAACTGTCAAATGTTTGCCCTGAGCTCTTCATTATGAGGCTCTGAAAGCCTTCGATTTGGTGAGCGGTGAACCAGGAGATTGATCAGACCATAGTATCACTTATTTTCCACTTTTTCTTTGGAGGCTATCACTAAGGATAACAATAGGGGAGCCTTATTTTTGGAAATATGAACAATTATTCTTGAAGAAGGAAACTTGGCTCCACTGACAAAAGATATGACAGCACTCAGCCTGCCCCTTGAACTGTCTGACACTTTGTACAAAAGGCAAATCTGTTAAAAAAATATTTTTTAAATACGTGAAATTCTCTCCCAACGTTTCCTAAAGTGCCAAAGAATGAAATACCAAATTTTGAAAAAGAACAGAAAGGCTAACAAGCCTCACAAGAAAGCAATTTTCTGAAAGGAAAAAAAAGTAGTTTTCTAAAATTGAAGAACATTATTCCTTCAAAGAAAATGTCTCAGTGTCCTTAAAAAAGTCCTTGTTAAAATCAAATTGTATCATTTTTACCAAAGTAACCATAGATTTGTCAATTTTGTAATTGGTTTGGTTGGGTCATTCAACTTGATGCCTGTAGGGAATTTGACCACCGGGCATCCTTATCAATTTTTAATAAATTCCACAGATTAAGAATTGTAAATAATAAATGGTGGAGAACTTGCAAAGCCAATATTTAGTTCGATGTAGTCTTGGGGAAACTTACACTATGCACGCACATAATTGGTCTGTATTTAAAGAAATCAGTGTCTTTAGTAATGAAAATTGAAAGGTATGCCAAAGATATAAAGATCTGAAGAGTCACAAGACTGTACACAAGTATACACCTTACATGACTGAGGTTTGGGTTGGTCAATTAAGTTAATTCTTCTAAGTAAACTTCATCAAGAAGCTTATCTATCAAGATAATCTTTTATTTATTTATTTTTTTAATTTTTTTTTGGTTTTTCGAGACAGAGTTTCTCTGTGTAGCTTTGCGCCTTTCCTGGATCTCGCTCTGTAGACCAGGCTGGCCTTGAACTCACAAAGTTCCGTCTGTCTCTGCCTCCCAAGTGCTGGGATTAAAGGTGTGCGCCACCACTGCCTGACCTATCAAGATAATCTTGATAGAACTGGGCCATAGGCAAAGAATGATATTATTTTTTAACTACCATGGATTTTTCAACATGTGTATTCAGACGGCAAAGGGTATGAAGCAATAAAAGGTTATTAAATAGATTTGTGAGCAAGAGGAGATAACTAATTACTGAATTTGGAAACATAGAAATTGGGGACATACATTCTGGTTTGTTGACTACAAACACTTGGAAAGTGCTGATGTCACCAACTTCAGGGCTACTATTTAATGTTACTGCCATTAAAAAGCCCAAGACATTCAGTTTAAGGCCTTTGTTAGGGATTTTATTGCTTTGAAGAGACACCATAACCACAGCAACTCTTATAATGGAAAGGCATTTAATTCAGGCGGCTTACATTCTCAGATGTTTGGTCCATGAACATGCTGGGACATAGTGGTGTGCAGGCAAACCTGGTGCTGGAAAGGTAGTTGAGAGTTCTACACCTTATGAAGGCAACAGGAAATGGTCTATCTCACTGGGTGTATCTTGAACCTATGAGACCTCAAAGCCTGCCTTGCAGTGACATACTTCCACCAAAAAGACCACACATACTCCAATAAGGCCATACCTCCTAATGGCGCCACTCCCTTTGGGGGCCATTTTTTTCCAACCACCACAGACTTATTGAATCTGCAAAATAATTTTCCATGCAAAACAGGATTTTCTACTAGCTGAATTCCCTGGAAGTACAAAGGTAGCATCTATTTAAGTATATCATTTGTGGTGGTAGCTTTAAATGTAAATTCACCAAAACTTTGAAGGACCTGAGTAGGAAGCATCAACTAACGTATTATTTTGAGTGCTTTAAAGGACACAGGAAGACCTACCTAGAGTGATATACCACCTTCTGATGGCAGCTCAGATCAAACATGGCATGGCTGAGGTTCCTCTCACTTTCTGGAACTTGCTTTTGCTGTCCAGTTCTTTGGCTCTGTTGTTGATAGGGATTCCTTCCCTGAAAACAGAATTAGCATTTCCAGACTTTCATCATTGATTATGGCCAGCTTCCCTCCAGGAACCTTCCATGTTTTCAGTGCCAGACCGGGACTGCTGAGACATTCAACTTCCTGGACTGATCAGCTAACATGTTGTGGGCCTCTCAGATGTGTCAGCCACCATGCAACTACTTCTGAATGCTGGGACACCCAGCTTGTATGTGGAGGAAGTAACAAGTCCTCAGACTCTCAAGTGTGAGATACTTGTTGCTACCATTTTAAGATACATTCATTTAATTAATTCTTTATATATATATATATATATATATATATATATATATATATATACACACACACACATAGATATGCATGTATCTGTACCTATGTACTCATCCCATCAATTTTGTTCCTCTAGAGAACCCTGACTAATACAGCATGTTTGACTACTATGTTTCATAAGCTAACGAAGCAGCACACTATGTCCAAATCTTTAAAAACATATTCAAGCATCAAATGGGCACAGAGGAACAAAAGGTCAAGTGAAATTAAAATATTGCATCTACAATTAACTCCAATATTAACATAGCACAACTCTCTCCCAGGGTCCTCACTCCAGTGGTCACTGAAGTTTGTACAGGAGATATTAATTTTAATTAAATTGGTTGTTTTGCTTTGTTTGTCAGTGTCCATATTGAGAAAAGCAAATCAATTCTTTCTCAAAGTTATGCATCTCTCTTTTTTACTACTTATGGATTTTTTATGTTGAAACATTTATTGAAAATTTAGAAAGGAAAAAAAATATAACACTGATAAAAAGTGTAGAAACCACTAAGACACAAGATGTTTAAGATCATTTGAAAGGCAGCAGTACTGACCTCCTACCTATTGGTTCGAATCATATGTAGAAGAAGGAAGCCTGTGTAAAAGCCATATTGAATTGCTTCTCATGGGACTTAGGCTCTGACTGAAAATTCTTCTCACAAATGTCCTCTGTTCCTATACTGACTCATCCCGAATCCTCCCCCTCAGATACTCTTTTCTCTCACCTCAGTGATATATACACTGTGGGTTGTTCTGCAGCCCTCTGTAGTAAATTTAGCCATAAGAATTTTAATGCCAAGATAGACTAAGAGTCTTTATCATGTAAATGTGGTTTAGTGCCCCACATATCATAAAAATGTAGGCAGCTGCCTATAGCTTGTGCACACAGGGGTCCTTTCCAGGGTTTATGGCTGTAAACTGAAGAGTAATTATCCCCCATAATTTGGATGAGTAAAATATAGTGAGAGAAAAATCTAAGTCTATTTACACATAACTAGATCCACTTAGTGGCCAGGAAACAAGGCAATAAAAGATTGTCAGTGACAAATATCCATTTACTTCCCAACTGTGTCAGTGTATCAAGACAAAGTTCCAAGCCAATGCTGTGTGCGAGCCTAGGAAAGGGGCACCAAGTGGAGGCTTTCAGATGACAGCCGGCCAGACAAAGGAGTCAATTGGCAGTCAGGCAGGCTCATGCCTTGCTGGCTTTCCAATCCTGCAGGGGCCTTCCTCTGCACTGCAAGCAAGAGGCAAACAGCATTCCCTACCTGCTCCTCTCCAAACATCTATTGCTTCTCTGTACACCACATCCAAGCTTTTCTCTCTGTCCTGCAGCCAGAGCTGCTGAGGACTTCCAGTGCCATTTCATAGCTTAGGAATTTCTTCCCACCCTTCAGATGCTGCATCAAGTCCAACTCACCAAAAAAGCCCATGCTAATCAGAACTTCTAGCCCTTAAGGTTGATTTCTTCATGGCTTTTTAATCTTCATGTCGAAGTGTCTTCATCACATGCTTTCATGTTTATTCACTTTGCTTCCCTGCTTCGTTTCATTGGGTTTTCTTTCTAGAATATTAACTCAGTGCACGCCAAATGATTTTAGCCATTTTTCTATGTTCTTTTTAAAAATGTGACTAACAGGCCAGGCAGTTGTGGCACACGCTTTTAATCCCAGCACTTGGGAGGCAGAGCCAGGCGGATCTCTGTGAGTTTGAGGCCAGCCTGGTCTACAGAGTGAAATCCAGGACAGACACCAAAACTACACAGAGCAACCCTGTTTCGAAAAAACAGAAAACAAACAAAAAAAGTGACTTATAACAGTAAATGTACTTAACTTAATACTCACTGATCAATATTCAATGTCATATATACGATTGCATCAATTGAATGTCATATATAATACTGCTATGTCCCAATGTTATGTTTAAGTTTCTAATCAGTGAGTATATCTCACTGACACAGAACAATCTTATGTAGTAGGAATGGGAATTATTCTCATTTCATAGGTGGAAAGTTGAGGCTTAGGAAGACTAACTTACTCTCCAAAGATCAAAAAGCTGGTAAGAGATAATGGAGGGTTTAGAATCCAGACAGCCATATTCTGTAAATGTTTTCTTGGCTGGACAAAGTATTGACTGAATCACAACTCTTATGAGGCATGCAGAAGACCTAAAAGTAGAGGATACGTGGCAGCTTGATCTATAGGAGGGTGAAATAGCTATTTTACAAGATAAAATGCTTGAATTATGTGGCTTCTCTGAGAACAATTTCCTTTCGCATTTCACCTTCAGTTTGTAGGATAATTTTTTATGCCCTTCATACTCCTACTCTCTGATAAATACTTAATAGTACTGTTTTATTCAGGGAAGTGCAAAACATCTAAAGTTAGTATTTCTTAAATTATACTCAGAAAAACACTAGTGTCTCAGGGTACCTAGAGAGATAGTCCTTAAATAAGAAATGAGTAAATAAATTCTGTGATTAAAAAACAACTAAAGGTAAATAATAAAAGGTACAAATAAGATTATTTTTAGACATGAGAAAAAAAATGTAATTTGTGTAAATTCACCCCAAATTGTGGGGCCATATGATGTTTACTAAATGTTGTATTCCTGTATTTTCAGGGTCTTTTATATTTATTAGAATGCTTAAGGCTAAATTGAATTTTGAGCATCAAATGAGGCAGTAAGTGAGTCATTTATGAAATTTTTAAAGAATTAAAGACTGCATTTAAGTACTACTTTAAAGCTTTTTTATTTAAGTAAAACTGTCAGTTTTTCTTACTTTACCAATGGTGGGTGGTAATTTACAGCATTTCCCCATAGGATGTTTCCACTCCGCCATTAAAAAAATACAAATGCCTAATGGTATTTTCTTTTTGCTTTTTATTTGAAAGAGCTCGTGGGATCATTTTGCTCAAGGCCAAGGGAAACTGTCAATTCCATATAATGCAGAACTAACATCTAAAAATTATGCCCTCTATATCCAAAATGTAGCTCATCAACACAGTTATTAATCAGCCTGTTGTGTCCTGATATTTCCACATGACATGAATTTATATAACCTAAGGAATGCACACCAATTGAGGGATGGAGTGGTGGAGGGTAGAGAAGGTATCATCATCACATGTGGGCAAAAATATAAAGAACTGAGTGACTAAACATTTAGGTTTTCCAAACTGGCCAGAGATCAATGTGCCCATGTTCTCTCCCCTTCCCTGCCTCCCCCTCTTTGTCCTTATTCATCACTCAGTAATTTTCAAGTAGAATGGGTAATTTTCCCATCCATATTAGTATGTCCACTCTTTTAACTACCGTGTTGAGTAATTGGACGGGCATGAGGCAATTTGTTTCTAATGTGAACCAAAATAGAAACTGGAATTTTCTGCCTTTGGAATTTAAACTTTGGTAAGATACACTGAGATGTGAGAAAATGCTAGACATGCCATCATCACAGTTGTGATTGAAAGGGAGAATTCATATTCAGCAAACATTTGGAGCCTATTTACCCAATTAAAATATCTCCTTTGTTTTGAATTTGAAGTCTCAGGGTAGGATCCAAATTATTTTTATTTTGTTTTCCTTCTGTGTCTTCTGTCGTTTACACAACAGTGATGTTCTCTGACAGTCTTTATTTTCTTTTCTAACTCCTATTACTATTGTTTTTTCTTCTTCCTCTCCCTAATATTCTCCTCTGTGTCTCTCTTTAACTTCTGCATCTATGGATATAACTGGGCTACAACAATAATCTGTATCAAAATCATTATTTGATAGTTATTCTGCCTGGATATTGATAAGTTTTATATGTTTACATGCTACACAAAACGAACCAGCCACATTTTTTGTAGATCCTGTCCTTTCATCTTTTTTATTTGTTGGTAGAAGAAACATGGTTTTTGCTTAAGTGAAAGAGAAGTAACCGAGGCAGGAGACTCTGTGATGTGTATTGAATAGATAGCACTAATGGTTAATGAAACGATGTCATGAATAGCTCCAAATAATGCCAGAATGATGTGGGATTCTGACACAATGAAAAAAAAAAACATGATTGACCACAATGAAGAGTCTGAAATGTGGTAGTATCATGAAAATACCATTCAAACAAATTCTGCAAAACCTTAACTAATATGTGTTGGTCAGCCAGATGCAAGTTTTTCATTTCTGAAATATTATTTGGAAATAAATCCATTATGAAGAAGTGGACAAATCACTTCATTTGGGGAAATTTAGATTTTTCTATCAGTAAAGTAATAATTAAGCTTTCTGCATGGATTTTTGAGCATTAAATTAAATTATACATTCAAAACTCTTAGCACAGGATAAGGTAAGCATTAGTAATTATTATCACTAATGAACAATACATAAATAGATATAAAACATTGTGGGCAAGATGAAAAATACAAAAATAAAAGTGTCTGTCCCTGCCCACAAGATGTTCTTAATGTGGTTAGGAAATAAAATATATTAAAAACCACAAAACAGCAATTGGTGTGTCATGAAGTACTCAATTATATGGTAGAAATGATAAAGAATATGATATAGATCTGTGAAAAAAATATTGATGATACATTATGGAATGGTGGTCATTGCAAATAGGTCCAGTAGTTCGAAATTATATAATTAAATAATAGAATAATGCACCATATCCTGGATGTTTTAAGTGAGTCAGATAGAACGCTGAGTTGAATCCCTCAATACATCCAATCCTATCTGGATTCCTTTGCTTCATCATGTAAGTCTTGTGTCTCATTCAAACATAATTGAGTTCTCAATAGCCAGGAAGTTCTTCATTGTGAAATATAAACAACTTCTCTAGAAATTTAGAATAGTATCCATCCTATTATCATAGGACAACGGGACCTGGGGTCTCCCTGCTCCCCCTGCAGTCTTTCTGTCCATACTCTCTCTTACTTTCATAGATGGAATCACCCTCAATCACTCTTGAGAGTATGTCTGATTCTTCTCTGTTTTAAGGACTTTTGCATTTTTTGTTTCTTTTGTCTTGAAAGAATATTGCTGACATTTCCTCATAACTCTACCCTCATCATAAAACTCTCCAGGCCTGCCTGCACTCTCCCACCCCTGGCATCCCCTGATATTGTTCCCTGTTCTTTCTCTCTCTATTTCTTACCTTCAGAATATCTGGATGGTATGCCATTTATTTGTTAACTTGCTTATTTTCTTATTATTGTTAATTGTTGGCATCTCCCTATGAGGGAGATGACAATTTCTTAAAAGTAGTGAATGTATCTGTCTCAGCATTCATTGTACCACTGTATATTTACTTTAAAATGAACAATATATATCTCATACATTTTCCTCAATATTTCTATGTTCTTTTGGATGTATTTGAAGGAGAATTAATCCTAACGAGGATCACATTGTGAACTTGTCTTACCTTCTTCCTCGTTGGGACATTGTCTCTGTTCTTTGATGCCCTCCATGAAAGCTCTTTTAATATTCAGAGAAATAAGACAGCTCTTCTCCCATTGAGCACCTTATATTTTATCAGGTTTTTTTTCTATTGTTTGTACACATTTGTACAGAAGTTTGCTATACTGATGGCTGAAACTATAATAATAATGAATAATTTTGAAAAATATGTTATTGTTGAACTAAATTAATTCCCCATCCCCCCCCCCAAAAAAAAAGAGAAGCAATTTTTTTCTTTTACACTTGAATCCTATAGCATTGGAATCTGACTTAATACATGATTAGTAACAACATTTAAAATTTAGCATAATATAATCAGACTTTAGAGGCATGAAAGAATGCAATCCAACTTCTATACCTTATCATGTACTACAGACTCAACATCTAAGTTTGTCCATGCATTTCCGTATCTGTCCTATTTTAGGTTATTTCACGCAGAGCTATTGTGTGGCTTCAGTAGGACTGTTTTCAGACCAACAGTATGTATTTGAAAGCATGTAACTAAGTCTAATCCAAGAATATGGATGACAAGCATAACTTAGTGTAGAAAGTTCACTTATGAGAACAAACCTTATCAATGGAATCAACAAGTCACTGTACAATGAGTACAGTACACTGTCCCCCTCTGTCCACTCCCTGCAGTAATTCATCCCTAACACTTCTTTCTCTCTGCTGTTTAAGGCACAAGACAGTTTCATCTTATTTGAACCATCAAGGTGAAAATCAGGCCCATTAGGGACTCTCTCTCTCTCTCTCTCTCTCTCTCTCTCTCTCTCTCTCTCTCTCTCTCTCTCTGACAGGAGTACAGGAGTGTCATCTGAACAGTTGCCACTGCACAAGGCACTATGAAAGAGTCCTCTCTTCGCTCTGTATTTCTCTAGAAATTTAGTTGAAAGACCCAGTTTACATAGCATATCATGCAAATCCAGGTTTTAAACCAACAAAGAGCGTGATAAAGTTGATTGGCGATGCTCAAAACTTTAGATCCAATGGGTTTTATTCCTAGGAATACACTTTCTGAAATAATTTAAAAATGGCTCTTGCATATGTTCAATAGATAGAAGTAGCTCATTTTGAACAAAATATATATACATATATTAGAGTTTCCTAAACATGCTGATTTGCCAGATTAATTTTTATGGCATAGTAAAAATGGAGAGAGAGGGAAATGAGAATATAATATGTGTGCACACATATGTGCATATGTGCATGAATATTTATGTTTGTGCATATATATATATATATATATATATATATATATATATATATATATATATCTGTGGACACAAACTGGTCCATTTGAAAATGGACCATCTTATTAGCATGCCAGCCTAGCCAATCCAAAGACAAATCTGTTTCTTTGTTCGGTTAAAAATATTATTTAAAGCTGGTGGGCAAGCAAGAGGGATAGCAAGAACCTATTTTTATTTGTGCGTGGGGGGGTGCATCTCTTGCACTTCTCTGACCCACAACTCATGAGGCAGATTCCACATCTGGTAAAAGGACTTTCGTTTATTCAACCAAGCTTTGAGGAAGGACATTATCCCGCACTGCAGGATATCACCCTTATTGAGTGATAGTGAATGGAGAAAGTCATATGTGCACAAAGCTCTGAGAATTCCTGAAGTCCAAGTGCTTAGTCCTAAGCAGGATACTTACAACACTCTTTTTTTTTTTAAGGCTCATGGATGTTGGGAAAGAGGAAACAAAAAGAATTCAAGGGGCAGAATAAAAGAAGGACTGTGAATTTCCACCTTCTGAACATGATAGAGCCATGGCATTGATGATGTCACAGTGGCCTACACTGAGCCTATACCAGACAAGATCTAGCAACATTCAGACATAGACTGGTGAAAGGCTCAAAGAGCCCCATCCCTCCCTGCTGAACTACTGGATATTTCTGAATTCTGGGAATGGATACTCAATGTCTTGAGTTACATAACTGTAGATGAACCCACTGAGATGAAATACATGTAGAGTTCTAACACCATGGTCAAACACATAGATGACCCTGGAGGCAATCAATATAATTAGGAGGTTAAAAAAAATGAGAAGACAGACATATAATCCAGTCACTTGTATGGAATGAAGGGGTAATGAAGGGGTAGAATGGTATGAAGAAGATAGCAGAGGGTGCAGAACGAGAGTAAATGAAACACACGCGCACATGTGAAATTATCAAAGACAAATATATTAAAAATAAAAACTGGCATTTAAAAATGACATATATTACACACATTCATTGAGCTACATAAATGCACATGAAGTTGAAACTCTTTAAAAGTAGGTTTATACAAATTAAATACATTAGTTAAGACATTTCTGTAAGATTCCCGATGGCATCCAAGGGGAGAGTAGATCTCTTCTGTTCATTGCTTATATTCTCCAATCTGTTTGTGATTTGCACATTAAGTAAACTTCTGTTTAACAAAACAGAAAAACAAGATGATGGTTTTCTTATTGTTGTGGAATTGAGTCCTTTATGCTGTCTTCCCCTTCCTGTACCCTCTTTTCAATAGGTGGTTGTCAGTGTTCTGACTTGGCTATCACAATAGTTTCTCTGTTCTCTGGTTGGAAACTGTCTTAGGTTTATTTATTTATTTATTTATTTATTTATTTATTTATTTATTTATTTATTGGCTCTGATGAGACACCAAGGTAACTCTCATGAAGGGAAATATTTAATCGGTTCTGGCTTACAGTTCAAATGTTTCGTCCATTATAGTCATGTCAGGGAAACATGGTGGTATGCAGTGAAACATGGTACTGGAGATGTAGCTAAGAATTCCACATCTGGATCAGCAGGCACCAGGAAGAGCAAGCAACAATGGGCCTGGCTTGAACATCAAAGTCTATCCATAGTGACAAACTTTCTCCAACAAGATCACATCTATTCCAACAGGGCCATATCTCCTAATAGTGCCACTCCCTATGGGCCTATGGGGGCCATTTTCATTCAAACCACAAGACTTCTGGGCATTTTATACCCTTGCCAAGTTGAGAGAATAGAGAGCTTCCAGCATAGTTCTGAGCATCCACTTACCATTACATTCCTGCCATTCTGTAGAAGCTTTATGCTTAGGTGTTCATGTTGTGCCCAGCAGCCCTATATATTCAAGAAAGCATAAGTCACAGCTCTCTGCTTTGTCTGTAACTACATAGGGTGATCTGTCCCTGAAAATGCACTCACTGACACTGTTCAACTGCTCGCTCCCCTCAAACCCACCAGTTCCTTCTCAAACAAAAAGACAGCAACATCCTTGGTCACAGAGACACTCAAAAGTTACTCTCAATATTTCCTTGCCTACAGTAAAACTCAATGCTTTTCTTTTATTTCCCTTTCACATACCTTGAGTCTGTCTTGGCCTCTCCATCCTGTCTCCATGTTCTGTAAGTTGACTGCTAGAATAAGAAGTTTCTGTTTTATATTCCTGAGCACACTACATCTGAAGTAAGTGCAAGGTGACTTTGCTGTAACTCAGCAGGTTTTTCTAAAATGTCCCCTTTTCTCCCTTTCTAGGTCCTAAGAACACTGTCATTATAGATTGAAAGGTGAATATACTTAGACAAGAAAAGAGCAGACATGGACTCTGCAGAAGCTTAAGCAACTCTAGACTGCAGGACATTATTGTCTTGGTTCCAAACATCAGAAAAGGTGTTCTTTGTCACAGGTAGGTCCATGGACTCACATTTAAGATTTTTTTATACACAGATCCTTCATAAAAGTGTTGTATTTTTTGCTCATCTCTGAAATGTAAAACCATGCTTAACTTCATTTCAAGGAGAGAATTTACTCATGGCCCTCTTAATCAAAATAATTTATTCGTATAAAGTGAGTACTTTTTTTTTGTTTTTTTGAGACAGGGTTTCTCTGTAGTTTTGGAGTCTGTCCTGGACTAGCTCTGTAGACCAGGCTGGCCTCGAACTCACAGAGATCCACCTGCCTCTGCCTCCCAGTGCTGGGATTAAAGGCGTGTGCCACCACCACCCGGCATAAAGTGAGTTCTTATTGTGGCTATCTTCTGCAGGAATTCCACAGGTGATTTCTTATCATTTCTGGTTCTAAAGAAAGCCCTCTTTAAATGGTGCACTATGATTCTACCCACTGATTCAACTGTGTATCTCTAGCCACTGAACCTCTCTGGATGTTAAAATTCTGATTTTCTATAAAGAGGTGGAGGAGTTATTTTATGGAAGGGAAAGTAGATATATTTAAACCTATGCAAAATAGATAGTAACAATTGTTATTTACTCCTGACCTATCATTTCCTTAATGGAGACAAACTCACTCTCATCGAAGCTTAGGTAGATCATACTTTATGTTCAAGCTTGCAGAAAAACCGTCATTCTGGAATTACTGAGATTATCCATGTAAGGGACATAGACATTTAATGATTGTAATTTTTATGTTATTCTATTTTCCCTCTTCTTGGTTATTTCCTGACAAATTTGAAAGTTGTCAGAAGTTATAGTGCTATGATCTTAAAGAGAAATGAAACAGAGTCTATTGAAGGAGAAAGTAAGCCTTCAGGGTGTACAAGAATCCCTAAGGAAGTAGAAGGATAAATACTATTCAAGCCTTTATGACGTGCAAGACAACTGAAAGAGTTTTACAGCATAAATTAAGGAATATGAGTCACGGATCAATTTTGTGCAGGCTCACCATGTCAAGTCATTGAGCTCAAGACTGAAGAATTTATCAATATAGGCATAGCATTTATATATTCAACCATGGCACAGCATATACATTTGTAACATGGAGAATTTTCAGTATTATTAGTATTCTGTGGCAAAAATATTTATAGAGATACAACATACACACACACACATACACACACACACACACACACACACACACACACACACACACACACACACGCACACACGCACACACATACACAGAGAGAGGAGGAGGGTGCTTTTACTCACCTTGGGTGAAGAACTGACACTAGACAGTGAAGGGTAAAGGGTTACTAACGAAAAAAGAAATGGCAATAAGACAGCTGCATTACTGAAGCACAACCCAGCATGCATGGCAGCTCATCAAAGCAGAAAACCTGAAGCACACTGCACAGCCTGCAGGTAGTTTAACAGGCTGAAGAGTGTTCATTTCTCAACCTCTGCTGGTCTTTGTTTCTTTCTGGCAGTCAGGCTGGTCTCCACTTCTTCCTGGGGTTGGGCTTGTATGATTCTCTTCCTAGTAAATGTGTCTTGCCTTTGCCTCTTTCCAGCAACTGGACATGTCTGAGAGAAAACATTATCACTCTTTATTTTTTGCTCTTGGGGAGAGAGGGAACTAGTGAATCTAGTCAATTTCAGGGACTTCCTGAAGCTGCTTTGACCTATTTACTTCCTGCTTTAGTGAGCTTTTCTGCTGGATGAAATGTTTCCATCTCAGAGGAAACTGGTATAAAACAGAAAAATGGAAATTTTCACTTTAAATTTTGTGCCATAGAATATGCTCTATCACCTTAAAAGTGAGTGTATAACCTTTACTGTCTTTCATTTTGGCTTCACTTTGGCTCATTCTATAGGGCAAAAATCTAGAAAAATACATCTTTACATATTAAGAGAAATATATTTTATGCATTGATGAGCTATTCCTCGACATGAGTTGACCATCTTTCAGCATTCTTTGTCTTTTCAGTTTTACTGGCATCTCCTTCTTACAGGATTTATGTCATTATAGGGATGTTTTGATCCCTCACCACTTCTCCTTTGTCTGCATTGCATGAGTCACATCAAGGCTTTTCAACTTCATTGCGGAGTCCTCCCACTACTTGACAGTTTTCAATATTTCACGGTCTGAGCTAGAACACTTCATTCTGAAGAAATCTCTGTCTCCCCACCCTTGAACTGAAATTCAGCCCTCACCCAAGTAAACTTAATTGGATTCCTTAAATAGCACAGCTCTTGTTTCTACCAGTTCATAAAATTTTAGATGCATCCCATTACCTTAATTTTAAAATTGAGGTACATAAAGTTCTCATCTTTGAAACCAGGGATTATAGCTGCATGGCATTAGAACGGACATAGGTGAGTGGATCATGAATTAAATTATTGCAATTTTTAAGAAAGTATTTATTTTGTACATTCGTAAATGTGGGTGGATATGGATATTTGTGTAATTATGTGTATAGGTACATGCCATTGCAGGTTCGTGGTGCTTAGAGGACAACTTATGGCCCATTCTCTCCCTGTGGTCCTCAAGATCAAACACAGGTGGTAGCAAATAGCCTTGTACTCTGAGCCATTTTGTCTGCTCAAGTCATTACATTTACAATATATCTATATTCAGGTGATTGTAATACCCATCCTGTATGTTAATTAGCATTTGTAAAAACAAATTCAAAAGGCTTGTAGTTCTCAAGGCTCTGCAGAGGTGTAAAGGCAAGAGATGCAATGTAGAAATGTAGAAACCATTGGTGGTGGGTGTGAGATTCCTCGTTAGAAAGCAAACCTCTCTAAAAGAAATCTTTCCATCTAGTAAAAAGAAAACAAACATGTACTATTATAGCACAGACTTGAAAGAGTTTCTAGACTAGTTTGGGTTGATTAAATGAGTAACAATATTCCTTTAAAAAAATTCAAAGGGGAAACTTTCCTGGTGGTTCTCTCACCTGAAGGAAAAAAAGCTGCCTACCTGCACAGTTTCATCCCTGGCTTCAGGGCATTATAGTTTATTTTAGCCAATTAAAATAACAATTACTGCAGGAGATGCTTGCTGGAGCAGCCTTCTGCGGCTTGACTCCCCACTTTTCCTGGGTTCATTAAAGCCCCACAACTCCAGATTTTCATATTGCAATGCATACTTTGCTTCTTCAAACAATCATGTCCAGTAATTTGGGAAAACATATTCAATTCACCCCTTCTTCTTCAAAATTTATTCTCCTGAAAGTTTCATGGATGCCATTTCCACATATCATATTACTGCTTTTTTACTTTTATAAAAAATTAGTTGGAAATTGTTTATCCCAAACAAATTATTATTATCCAGGATCCAACACCAGGCTTGCTTCGGTCTGACATGGGGACTAAAGGTTGTGCTGTGGTAAGTGTGTTTAACTGTTCCCATAATGGATTCGTGTGTCAACAGATTCGTTGCTGACAGCAAAATGATGAGTCCCAGCAACCTAACTTGACATATGAAAAATTTCAATGATAATTTTAACATATCTTTTGCATTTAAATGACTTTGTTTTTTTAAAGAGAAAAAATGTGCATTTGCTAGGTTGTTTGCATTGTCAAATAAACATGTATTAGGATGTGCAATCTAGTAATTAGGTACATTTCTTTGTTTCTGACACTGCTGGAAATAAGTCTGAATGAAGACTCAAGAGACAAAATCTTTCTATTTGAATAATCTTCTCAAAAACCTGACCTCCCATTGGAAAATTAGTGTTTATGTTTGAACCTAAGAAGCAAGTGTTTGGACATTCTGCTTAAATGTATTCATAATAAAAAGTTCTTCTTAGTGGTATGTACATTGCATATCCTGATATTTTTCTCTTTTTGTGTCCTCACCTCATTTATTTGACATTAAATTGATATAAAACTAGTTATGATGACACATACCCTGTAATCTCAGCATTTGGGAATTGCAGGCAGGGTACTCTAGCTTGCTTGCTTTCTATTGCTGTGATCAACGCCATGACCAAAAGAAACTTAGGAAAGAAAGGATTTCTTGGGCTACACTTCAGGTCACAGAACATCATTGAGGGGGAGACAGGCAGGTACTCAAGTCTGGAACTGGAGGTAGGAACTGAAGTAATGCTGCTCACTGTCTTGCTCCCCATAGTCACTCATACTAATTTCTTATACAATCCAGGACCACTGACTGGGGGTGGCATGTCCAGACTGAGCTGGGTCTTGCTATATAAGTCACTAATCAAGAAAATGACACATAGATTTTACTCTATGCCAAAATTATGGAAGCGTTTTCTCAGTGGAGGTTCTCACTTCTCAAATGGCTTACTTGTTTAAATTTGACAAAAAACTAAGCAATATACCATGTGATCAGAGTTCAAATGCAAAACAAAATAAGACAGACAAAGGTATAAAACTTATATTTGTAGTTCTATCTTCTTGAGAACCTTGATATATAGAAACTATTAGAACATACTTGTTTTGTCTAGAGTCCAAATGAAGGAAGGTATAAATAAAGCATGTTTCAATGAGGCATTATAGTTTATGGCAACACATGAATGTGCACACATGAGGAAGTTTCTAGCAAACATAGATTTTAAAAATGCCTCTTATTTATTATACACCTTTAAAATTTGTATTTAGAACAATTTATCACATGTTTTATGTAATTTGTGTGTGTTTGTGTTTTTGTTCTCTCCTTCCTCTGTGTATTTTCCAGGTCCTCAGGCTTGGTTGAAAGTTCCTTTATTCACTAAGTGACCCAGCAGACCCCAGATATTGTTTTACATAGTTAGACATCATAACTGATTAAAGTATATATTCTTTTCATTAGAATGCTATAATCTTACAATGGGTATGGCTTTCTTTGCATATAGGCCCATTTTATTTATTATTTATTTATTGTGAGCCTGTTTGTGGCATTTGAAACTGGGGCTTAAAGAATATAATAAAGTGCCAACTGAGCACTCATCAAATTCAACTATTTTAGAACTTTGTTCTTTTCGCTGCCTAATTCTTATACTGTTTCACTTTCTAGCCCCCTGCTCTTGATACCTTCCCCTTTTAAAAATACTAGCATAATTGACTGCACTGTATTCAAACCAGGCAAATACTGTAGCTGACTCCATTTTACCAAAATGACAGCAACTAAAAAAGTGAATTTATCTTTCATTTGTGAAGAGGAGGATAGATCAGGAGAATAGTGGCTTTGTTCTTGGAAGGATGGGAGTGGATGGAACGTCAGTCTGAGGATTCAATTATTATACAGAAGGATGGTTTGTCAAGATCTGGAGAGGACAGAGAATGGCTGGTGAAGAAGGGCCAAGGAAGATTAGGAAAGTGGAAGAGAAGCAGGAACAAAAGCAGAGAGAAGGAGTGACAGAAACTGCGAAACAACAATCAAAACAGACGGCTTGCTACGTTAGGCATAACACACCTCCTCCACGCATGTCTTTATGAAGCCGTCAGTTATAGAAATTACTCCACAGTGCTATTGGCAGAGGAATTGAAATTTGTATTATTAGTTTGGTTATAAATGCACACCGAGATGGAGGAAAGACCAGGTGGAGAGCAGGGCAATAATTTTATTATACTAAATGACTAGATGACCTCTCCTTGCAGCCTTATAGCTGTAGATTTCACTTCAGTTGAGAAGCCAAGGGACATAAATTTGTAATATATGAAAATGCTTTCAGAATTAATACAACAGGTTTTCTTTTTTAACCTCCCTTTCCAGTGAAGTATACAGTTTTGTGGATTTTGAAACTGCTTTCCTTGTAATTTTGAAAAAAAAGAAGTGCTTCTTCTGAGATCATGGTCAATTATACATGTAAGGTAAAAGAAGAAATATAACAATGATAATTAGTGGTTATACTTACTATGCCTTGAAATTTGTTTTCATATCAGACAATCAAAGAGCAGTAGGAAATTTAAACATGATAAAACATATTTAATAACATACAATACTTTGAATATCTTCCTCAGTTGTTGTAAAGGTCTTTTGCAGTATTTTATATGAGCAATTTCTCTGTTATTTATTAAAGCTAAATGAGTGCCATTAAATGTGACTGTGAAAACACTTGAGAATAAAGCCATAAACACATACGGTTTTGTTATATAGTCCAAGAATAGACCGCCAAAAACTGCATAGCACCCCTTTGTAAAAATTAGATCCTTAGACTTACTCTAGCTTTATTCTTTGGGAATTAGAATTTGCAAATATAGAGTCTAGGGAGTTAAAATCATATACAATAATGTTTGACCAGCAGCCTGCACCTGGAACAATTTCAGGTGGTTTCAGACAGCGATCGAGGAGATAATTTACAACATTGTCTTTTATCACAGCCTGGAAATACTGTCATTTAATACTGTTTCTGGGTCTAGAGAAAATTCCTTACATTGTTTTGCCTTCACTGGGGAGGATTCTACCCTGGCACAAGACTAGCCACTAAAATGGAATAACAGCAACATCAAAGGAAGTAAACCAAACAAAGACAGTCTTAATAGTCTATAAATAATCACTCATTGAACACTCATTAAGGGACTAAAGCCCACATAGCGGTGTTTTAGCACTGTGTTTTCAGTATTGAGGGTAAAATGACTGACATTCTCCACCACTCCATTAAAAATAAAGCTTGAAGGTAATTCATTCAATAAACACCTGCAGAGTCCTTAATTTTTCCGATACTTGGGTCTAAAATATTGTTTTCATTGATTCTTCTGCAAAATACACTCAGTAATCTTTTCTGAAGTAAGGGACTCAAGAGACTCTTAATGTCTTGGGAAAATGGAATGAAAACATAATTTTTAAGTTATTTGGTAATTTAGGGAATGCTTACCTACAAATTATGTAAAACAATTGGTTACTCACTTTATTCTCAATTATATAAGACTTAAGCAAGACTTGGCAGCAGCTGTTTATAAATTGAATTTCCCAAGTATTTTCAGTTTTGTAGCCTCCATTCACTATCATGCAAAGCGGTATTTTTAAGTTTATAATTATCCATGCTTATTCTCCTAATACCAGTGAGTATTTATAAAACATCAAAAGACACAAATGTTGGCATGGCAATTATCTATAAAAAACTATTGCCTATGGTGCAGACCTTATGACCTTGTTGCTTTTCTATTAGGAAATGTGGCTTCAAAGTATTTGTAGACTCCCTCTTTTATTTACTAAAATTAAAATAATTTTTTACTATAATCTGTTAAAAGTCTTTTTGATACTTATTGTAAATGGTGCTTAATGTTACCAAGAATAATCTATATAAGGTTCCAGGGTCTTTACACCAAATACTAGAAAGAAATCAGCTCAATATTTTGCACTTTTATGTGATGCTAAGTATACCAGGAAACAGGAGTAATAGTGGAGTATTATGAAAGAGAATGAACTGTTCCTAAAGTACAACAACCCAAATCAACCAAATCTATAAGAACTGCATGGAAAAGCATTGTGAAGAAATAATAAGCTATGACTTACCTGAACTTTTAAGAACCAAGTGTTAGTATCACAGAATTTAATCATCTAAATACTTTATCAATTTACTTCACACCTTAAAAACATTCATATGTAAATGTTGATATATGTTTAAGTTAATTATAGAAAGCATGTTGAGTTGAAATTAAAGCAAAATATTTAAAGACATAGTGAAAAATATATAACAGACAATTAAGAATTAAGTGGGAACTTTGCAATAGAATTTTATATGAAGTGTTCACAATAGCTTTGTTAGAAAGACATAAAATGCCTTAACTAAATGTCCTAACATTAGAACAGCATTTTCTATAAGAATAACTAGCTTATTTATTTTTGTCTACTTTCCAGCCAATGATAATGTGGGTCTTTAAGTTTTATCCTTTTTTGAAGACTTTAACTACTACTATCTCCTATTGTTAAATTTAAAAAAAATGGCATTCTTTAAAAGGCACTGTAGCTCAGTTCAACGATTATCAAAATGGTTGTAGAGCTACTGGGACAGGGTTCTATATAAGGAGACTGAATCTATCAAGCAAACAGGGAGACTAATATCTGAAGAGCAGGAGTAGGGGAGGCAATGTACAGGGGATGGAAACCTGCTAAGAGAGCAACGCAATTCTTTTTAACATGACATGACAGAATTCCTGCTCAGAGAGGCCAGAGTGGTCCAGATGAGCTAGAAGATGGGCAGGACTGAAAAGGTTGTTCAAATATCAAGGGCAGTAAGAAATGGAAGGTAGAGGATTCCACTCAACAGCCTCAGGATATTTGTTAAAACTGCTTTGCAAACAAGGAGCCCACGGACTGGGTCTGATTTTTAAAAGAGCTTAGAGTTTGGCTAAGGGAAGACTCTTAGCTAATGCTATGCAAATGTTGGTGCTCTGGATGAACTACCAGAGCATTGTTGAACATCTGTGCCTTCCAGAGGTGCCAGGGATGAGCAGACACTAACATAAGCAGTTCTTCTGACACCAAGAGGAAAGCATCAAGTTTCTTCAGCATCCAGCCTAGGAAATGTCAGTGCTGTCTGTCTCTCTTCCACATCCTCATCTTTGGATAACACCATGGCAGTTTTCCTCTGAACCATAACTCTTATCACATTTACCTGTCTATGGTCAAGTGCCTTGATCACACTGTGGAACTAAGGAGCAAATATTGAAATGGGTCTTCTTCAGTGAGGTTGACACAGCTTTGGTCATTCATCTGCTTTGTATAGACATTCTAAACCTGGATGATCAGCGCCTACATAACCATACTTGGTTTGACAGAATTGCTATAAACTGAAGAAATCTATACCCTGCAAAGAAAAGAAAACTAAAATGTATGAAGTATGTTTAATGGCCTCACTAAGATTATAAAATCCTTGAGAAAAGAAATGTCCAAACTCTTGTTTTCCCAGCAACAGGAACAGCACAGTAGACCTGCGTAAACGTTGGTGGGTTAATAACCCACTTCATCGTCAGTAATTGGGTTTTTATAATTAGGAGTAGGAGACATGGAATCAAAGCCTTCCTGAAGCCACTCAGATACATCAAATGTCAATGCACTCGGATAGTGAAGAGTATCATAAAGGGGCTGGTAAAGCAGACAGCAACATTTCCTCCTTGGGGAAGTAGCAAGCACTTAAGTAAAACAGCCAACAACCTGTGAGATTGGTAAGCTTTTCAAAAGAAACTCAAACATCAAAAATGCTATTTCTTAGTACTCCTCAAGTCTTAGCACAATATTTCAAACTTTTAAGAAAATTTGCCAAGAAAATTTCCTGCTTGGCCTATCACACGATCACCTGTGTATGACCTTAGCGCTCCATTTTCAAATCTCCCATTGTTGTTTGCCATAGACTTTTCTTCTCTGTTAGGATAAGGAAGTTTGTAAGTTAACATTGAGTCTTAGCCCCCCCCCCCAAATTAGTTACAGACTGAAAAGAAAGCCACAGGAATTCAAAGATTCCAACTATCCTTTACATTATTGAACCTGCTACTCTTTGTAATTAGGAGATGGCATCAATCATTAATTAGAGAAGGAACCCTAAGTGAACAGTGTGAGGTATTTCCATGGGAACACTGCTGGCTTACTCTGAATGACAGTGAATAAGAAGGGCATATGAAAACTGATTTAGTGTGCACCTTGGTAAATCTGATTTAGTTAACCAATGTGTGTAAAAAACAAATAATTCACATTTTAAATTCTTGTGTCTAAATCAATTTCCTCTTTCAGCCCTTTCTCTTATGTCTTTGGTGATGTGTTTGTGTTTGAATGTACAGGCTAATCTACACTACTCATAGCAGTCAAATGTCCTCCCTACCTGTAACATAAGATACTGAAACAAAAGAACAGATGTGCAGAGGTCATTGTGATTCACTGGAAAGTGCTACTGTCCTGTAGAGTGGGTGACAGTGTCCTGCTGCCTTCTCATATACAGAAACCTTTTGGCTTTTGCCTGTAGACCTGAACAAGCCTCTGAAGAGTGAGAGTGAAAACTAAATGCATTTTTATTGTTACTGTTGCCAGGGGAGACAGTTGTTAAGTTGTATAATAGGATGAGGAAGAAGGAATTAATGAAGAAAGAAAACAGGGAACCAGGATGGACTTAACAGTCTGGGACTTTTCTAACAAGCTGTCGTGTGTTTTTTCCCCCATCTGCTGGGAAATTTGAAATACCACCTTGCTGCTGAAGTGCATAGGAAAGAAAATGCTGCTTGTACACCCCACACACACCGTTTACACTTCACCTGATATTTGAGCAGCAACATTTACACCCATTTTTATGACATAATATAAGCACTTTAGATCTTCATATTAAATCCTGAGAAAGCTATACGATGTGGGCAATTGGAGATCATCTGTATGTAGTCAGGGAAAGGAGAATGAATTTGATAAAATTTGTGAACATAAGAGCTTGAAAAACACAAGCAAATTCCCTCTCCTTGGCTAGATTAATGCCTTTATTTTAATGAGGAATGTAGTCTGACAAAGGATTTTATCCTCATTACAAGGAGCTAAGTTTATTCTGTGCCAGACATGATGTGCTAAGGTCTTAATGCAAACAATCTGATCTATGCTTCCTGGAAAAAAGGAACTATTGTCCATATCTGTAGTTTCCCAGGAGTATTAAGTGGAAAAGTATCACCCAGATAACAGCCATCATTAACTGTTATAAATAACAACAATAGAGCAATAGTAGCAACCATGTGCATTCCAACTGTTATGACACAGGAACTACTCTAAGAATTTTATATATGCCTATCTAATTTTATCCAATCATCATGGTAGCCTTAGAGTTGGTATTTATATTTGACGGGTGAAAATAATCACAGAAATACTAATCAGATGTCCCACATCTCTCCAATACTTTATGCTTATGAGATATAAACCAAAAATAAAACAAGTCTTTCAAAGACAAAAAAGGCCACATAACATATTACATTTACAAGCTATGAAATAACATCTACCTGGTATCACCAACTAATATTTGCTATAGGAAATTATTATTTCCTTTTCACACTCGAATCACATTTTCTTTATCAGTAGTTTTTGCTTTGTGAATGTAGACCCTGGAAATAGTTACTTAGGCTTCATTTCCTGGCTGTAATATCAAAAATTGCCCTACTGTCATCAACTAGAACAATTTATAAGTCAAGTTACCTTTATGACTAATTCCCACAGATTCTTTGCCTAATTGATGTTTTGTCTTATAGGTGTTATCCTTATAGCTCGTTTGTTAGTATAGCTATAGGTACTGAATTATTCTTGCATTCATGCAAAGATACACAGACACACTGAGAGAGAGGGGAGAGGGGGGGCGGGGGAGAATATTGGGTAATTGTTAATGCATCCCAGAAACATTTTCTTATTTAAAATAAACATGATTAAAAAGCAAGTCAACACCCCTGGAGTATGCAGAGTGAGAAATAATCTAAAATCCACCAACAAAAGTGTAAATTGCAGATCTTGTCATACCTGCTCCAATAGCTTGGACTTTATAGATTCCTTTTCATGAAAATAAATAAGTCAGCCGCAGGCTAGACCTAGAGTGATGAATGTAGCACAGCAAAGGAAATGTGTCCTTTTCTCCTACTTAAAAATAATGATAGGTTCCCCTAGAACCTGCTTAAGTAAGTGACACTCAGAGAAATAGATTGCTATTCTGTGACATATGGTGCACTGGCATTGCAGTTGTATTGTAGAGATTATTACTGGCAGCAAGATTTTATAGTTATTGCCTTGTCAAAGGTGGTGTTTTAATCACTATCATCAGCACTGTCTTCATGTTTTACCCCATCCCCTACCCAGAAATCCAGACCCGTGTGTCACCCAAAGAGAAGCGCGTTTGTGCTGTCCCATTATTTCATTTAGATATATGTTTCAGCGGGATGGTGAAAGATGGCATTAGGAGAAGGGGAGGAGTACTCATCCCGGGGAGTGGAATTTAAAGACTGTAATTATTGATCCAAGGAGGCTTAAGAATGGTGAAATCATGAAGACTCCCAGAAAGCTGCCTTGGAGATGAGCAATGACTGAGGGTGCAGGTGCTTCCTCTTCTTCCTGAGAGCAATTAGAAGACCAAATTATTTCCACTGTTACCTAATAAGGCAATAAGTATCACCTGATGAAGTTAATTCCAGGTGCTATTAATGTAAACACAGCACCGCTGAAGAGGACCAGCATTGCTCAGAGGTTGCAGAGCAAAGCAACACAGAATATAAACCACCCATAACTTTAAAATTCCCCAGACAAGGGAAACATAGAAATGTGTTAAGCATCACCTGTCATTGGACTTTTAGTCATGTTTATTTTATTAACAAAAAATAAAATCAATTAACCGTTTTCATAGGAACCAGATCCCCTTGCCATATTCCCACAATTTCTTGAATTCATTCCGATGCTTGTCTAATCTATATTTTTACTTGTTTTCTTTGGAAGAAAACGACACTATTTCCTCCAACCTTTTCCTGCCTCCCAATCGAAATATGTCTGGTTGAGAGGTTTGATGGTAAAAGTAACAGCTGTGGGCTCTTTTCCCCTCTGTTTGCTACAATTGACCTCTTTCCCAGCACATTAGATTCAGACTCAAACTTAAATTGCAAGGTGTTGTGAATAACCTGTGCGTCACTTTGGGCTTTGCTGGTTAGAGCTGTACTTTCCCAGCATCTCAGCACATCGCACCTCCTAAAAAGCCCAGAGAGACAAATTTCTCATTTGTGGAGCGCAGCAGGTCAGCCCTTTCCATATGCTCAAGATTTGTGGCTCATGTCATAGGCAGACTATTCTCATCCTTCAAGTCCTAACAGTTCAGGAGCCTTAAATCCCTCTGAACCCAGATTAAATGGGTTCTGGAGAACACACCACAGTGTTTGTGAGCCTGTATTTTCCCGAAGTACAGTTCATCTGGAGCCCTGCTAGAGAATCACTTGATGATCCGAAGTACCAGCTTTTGGTCTATTTATCACCAAACATGGTGTGTGGGGGTGGTTATGGATATATGCATATGTATGTATAATTTAGATGCATATTTGTATCATTTTACTCTCTTGGCAAGCACAATTCAAGACCAGGCTTTCTCAGCCAAAATAAGATTCCTGATATAAGTATAATGCCACATCTCTTTCTTGCCAAGTATGGGGAAACATAGAGATGATATCTCTATACTGAGCTAAATCTGCAAACTCTTTATGACATTCTCAGTGCAATGTGCTCTGAAGAGAGGAAGTTCCCAATCTATGTAATCATTTAGAATCCTTTGCACCAACATCCATATTTTAGGAAGATATTCCACATGCGCTACCTCACCTTTAATATGTTCCATGTTTGTGGATTGATAATCTTAGTCTCTTTTAACAT
The DNA here is from genome assembly GCF_007827085.1 of Peromyscus californicus insignis. NCBI lineage: Eukaryota > Metazoa > Chordata > Mammalia > Rodentia > Cricetidae > Peromyscus > Peromyscus californicus. The sequence continues at coordinate 83,876,856 of NW_026294551.1, forward strand.
TTATACTCTTCTTCATTTAAGGGTTATTTAAATTAATTTCTAGATTAGGGTCTTTAAAAAAATAGTATTAAACATGTACTACATTCTCAAGTCTTTTAAGAGTTTAACCCCCTCTGTCCCTGCCACACCTTAGAGAAAGTCCCTCTGATCAATCTCTGCTTGTCTGCACTCCCCTCATACTCTACCACAACAATGGTTAAGAATGAAGGGACATTTCCCTTCCTTGATATTTTCTGTGATTTGTCCTGACCAGATGCTACATTAATTTAACTTTGTGTCAAGCTTGAGAGTTTTCCATTTTGCGAATCAGTCCATTTCTGTTTGTCTTTTTGAGTTCCTTTGCTATTGTGAGTTGAGCATTTTTTAAAAAATATTTTCCTGTTGGTTGTTTATGGTTTTTTGTTTGTTTTGTTTTGTTTGTTTTCGAGACAGGGTTTCTCTGTGTAGCTTTGGAGCCTGTCCTGGATCTTGCTCTATAGACCAGGCTGGCCTAGAACTCACAGAGATCTGCCTGGCTCTGCCTCCTGAGTGCTGGGATTAAAGGCATGTACCACCACCAACACCACCACCACCACCACCCAGCCAGTTGTTTATGGTTTTTAAGAAGCTAGGTAAGGGCATATATTTTCAACTTTTAACTATTTAATTTTTAGCCATGAAAGATTCAGGTTCACTCTTATCAGTGTTTAGGACTACAGTTCTATCATCTATGTATGGGCAGCAGCTCATGAAAACCAATGATACATTTTTTTTTCAGAATTATATTTACCATGTTCTCAATCATTATGTCTTATAAAAACTGCCTCCATCCCAACCTACTATGAGCGTACCTTATGCATTCTCATGCAGATTCAAATCAAACATTCTCTATCATGAGGAATGTTCTGTTTACCTTGACAAGTTCTATCTCCTAAGGGAAAAACTGTTCCTCTACTCAGCCCTTCTGACAACACATATGAGAGTCTTTCTTTTTTTCATACCAACTAACTTTACAATTCTTTGAGCGTAACAGAGTACTCAATGGTTCAGACACACAGGGGACCACTGTACTGATGTCTAATGTTGTTCTTCAAAGATTACTTCTATTTATAAACTTTGCTTTTGTGGCTTTTTTAGCATAAGAGTATCTTTGGGAGAAATATTTCACACAAGCACACAGCTCTTCTAATCTCATACAACAGAGTATTATATATGATCTTTTAACAAATTATCTCTTCCATTGCTGATGAAATACACATTGTATAATTGTGGGTATTATATGAACCTTTCATGTGTGTGTTTACACATTTCAGTAGTGCACTTTCCTAGAACTGTGAAACATGTGGTATTTTCAAGTTCAAAATTTTTGAATTGTTCCTATTCTCTTTTGATTAACTGCTATGGGAAAACTTTCTGTAAGCTGTGAGTATGTATTCCTCCTATTGGTTAATAAATAAAGCTACATTGGCCTATGGCAGGGCAGGATGGAGCCAAGCAGGAAATCCAGGAACGATACAGAGAGAAGAGAGGTGGATTCAGAGCAGACACTGAGCTGCTCTCAGGAGAAGCAAAATGTGAGAGAACAGGTAATGTCATCAAGTCATGTGACAAAACATAGCTTAGTAGGAATGGATTGAGTTAAGTTGTAAGAGCTAGCTAGCAAGAAGCCTGAGCCATAGGCCACACTGTTTGTAATTAGTAAAAACCTCTGTGTGTTTACTTGGGACCTAGTAGCTGTGGGACCAGGTAGGACACAGAGAAACTTCCCCCTACAATTAACTTGTTTAGCCTATTTAAAATGTATCAACATACAGCAGTACTTTTATCCTATCCTAAATAAAGCTAAGATATTAGAATGTGTCAACTCTAATTATTTATTTTTATTATTATGCCTTACATTTCTCTCTATTATATTAATGTTTCAAAACATGCCAGTGTTAGTCTATTAATTATTTAATTGAATTCACTCATATACTTGTAATTTCTACTTTTATTCTTTTTATTTTCCCTTATTTCTCTTAAGAACAAGTATTTTGAAATACATATGTGTGTGTGTAGGGGGAGGGGTACATAGAGAGATGATTCAGCATATAAGAGTAGTGGCTCATCTTCCAGAGAACCTAGGTTCAATTCCTAACAACAACATGGCAGCTCACACACTTCTGTGTGCAATGACATTTTGCAGTCCCAGAGGATCTGACCCTGCCTTCTGCACTCACTAGGCATGTGTGTGTTGCATAGAAATAGAACAGTGAAACATACATTCATAAAGTCGGGGAAACTCTTAATGTTTTAAAAAGATTTCTATTTTATTATAGAATTACTTTATTTTCATTAGCCATGAAATAGTGATACATGAACACGTAATAGAAGTTTAAGAACTTCAATAACTTTAAACCTCATATATGCATTATCAAGTTAGTTGGTTGCCTTTATTAAAAGTAATTACTGTTGATTCTTATGAATGTTAAAATTATCATGTGTCCCTAGGACACTGAGGTATAAGCTCACTAGTCCTTCCATCTACAAGTTTATCTGTCAGTACCCATATTTCTGTGTATAAATGGTAGAATGCTACATTCATTGTTTGTAGTCATTTTAAACAATCAACTTTATGGTGATGTACTTCAGCAACAACAGCATGTGATCCATTAAACTTTTTCATTCATTTTTGATGGAGGGATTATGTTCAGGGTGCTGACTGACATGGTTGGATTGAATCACTATTCCTGGTTTTATGTTGTTGATGTCTTTGTTTTACTTCATGAAAGGAAAGTGAGGTTGACCAAGAAAGCTCCTAACCTTCACACATATTCACAAGCAACTTGGTTGATGAAGTAAGTCTAGGACTTCCAGGAGATGATAAATGATGATGACAGATGTTCTAGGTAAGACTCACTTGTTCCTGGAGGTCACAAAAGAATGAGGAAGTCTTTAAGGTCACTGGTGCCAAAAATGGAAATTCCCTGTAGCATCAGTAAGGATGGAATTCTAAGAATCATGTGTGCTTAAAACACCACACAGTGTCACTGCTTTAGCAAAGCTTAAGTAAAATTTCCTCAGCAAATATTTCATTAGTGGTTTTATGTTGCTAAATCAATTTCAAAGATATCCAGTGATTGGGTGGTTTTTAAAACATGTTTCCTATACATTGTCTTTGCTTATTTTAATGGGAACTAAATCTGTATAATTCCTGATACAGTTGTCCCCAAAGTGAGAACACCAGGAAAAACTTCAACACTCTATCTTTAAAAGATACTTTCAGCTTCCTCGGTTTGAGTAACTTCTCATCAGGCAATGATAGATGCAAGTGTAGCTGGGAGTTTTCCTGTGTCCTGCCTGGTCTGCGGTCAAATCTCTCTCACTCACAGGTCCTGCAGCCGCTAGGACCCAAATAAACACACATATGCTAATACTATTTTAAAACTATGGCCATGCCAGGCTTCTTGTTAACTAGTTCTTATATTTTAAATTAACCCATTTGTATAAATCTATACTTTGCCACATGGCTTGTGGCTTACCAGTACTTTTAAATCTTGCTTCTCATGGCAGTGGCTGGCAGTGTCTCCTCTGCTCTGCCTTTCTCCTTCCTTCTATCTGTTTAGATTTTCTGCCTGCCTCTAAGCTGCCTTGCCATAGGCCAAATGGCTTTATTTATCAACCAATCAGAGCAACATATTTTTACGGCATACAGAAAGACATTCCCCCATCACTTCCTCTTTTCTTTCTAAATAAAAAGGTTTTAACTTTAACCCAGTAAAATTACATATATCAAGCAAGAATTACAATTATAGTATCTATTCTATTTGTATTTGGCAAAATTAAAGAAGATATACTATCTATCCTATATTTGTGAGTCTAAGGTTTCATATCTACCTACCTTGTCTCTTATCATAACCAAGAAAAACCATAATTATAACTATCTAGTCTTCAACTACATCAAAGACTTCAGAAGGATACAATATTATCTAAGTAAACAGGAAGTACATTGTAAGCAACTTCCAAAAATCTAGAGTGACAGAGACAGCTGGCTGCCTGGACAATCTCCTAAAGTTCTTCTACAATGTTGGTGCTATGGGATGGTCTGTATGTCAAATGTGTTGCTGATTGGTCAATGAATAAATCACTGATTGGCCCGTGGCCAGGCAGGAAGTGTAGGCGGGACAAGGAGGAGAATAGAGCTGGGAAGTGGAAGGCTGAGTCGGGGAGACACTGCCAGCCGCCATGATGAGAAACAGCATGTAAAGATGCCGGTAAGCCATGAGCCATGTGGCAAGGTATAGATTAATGAAAATGGATTAATTTAAGCTGTAAGAACAGTTAGCAAGAAGCTTGCCATGGCCATACAGTTTGTAACCAATATAAGTCTCTGTGTTTACTTGATCGGGTTTGAGCGGCTTGGGACTGGTGGGTGAGAGAGATTTGTCCTGACTGTGGGCCAAGCAGGAAAACTTTAGCAACATGTTGGGGCATCCATTTTCAGCCCACAGGCCTAGAGTCTCTCAGTGGCTTCTTCCTGTGTCCTGTAGAATGTCTGGGAGTTTCTTCTGCAAAGAAGGAACCTATAGGACCATTTCGACTTGCAAAGTTCAGTGGTCACCTTCCTATGGGTCCTGCATGTCCAGTTTATACAACATACTGTCAATCAGTTGATGCACTTTTTTGCCTAGTGGCTAACTTTTGCCACAAAGAAAGCAAACACCATAATGAGTTTCTTCAATGCCCATTATCTTTTCTGAAGTAGATTGGTGCTGCCAGGAGCAGACATGTCTCAATGTCCAGAAAAGTCTAAGTTCTTAAAACAATTTAAATGTCATATTCTGTAGGTCTTTGAAGTGTTTGAAAATTACCTACCAAATTGAATTATATCTATGTATACCTAGAAAACGTAACATGACTGTAAGTTTGACTACCATAGAGACTAATTATTAATCTATATTTCTTAATTATACATTACAATTTTAAATGAGTTCCATAAACATAATACCTTAAGCAAGAGTAGAAATATATATACAGTGTAATAAAATTAACTTTGAATTTGTATCAATAAACTAAAATCTATAGCAATGTAAAACATTTTAAACAAGCTGTTGCTCTTTAAAGTACATTCAATAATCTACCCTTTCATCTCATCATATCTATATCCTATCCCCCTCTTTTCTTTAGAATGATATTGACTATGACCAATAAGGATTTGTTACCAATCTCTAAACAAAGACGAATATCCATATTCCATTTTTTGGAAATGTGAGCATAGTTGTCTAGGCTACTTCTTGCTGATAAGGGGCGCTGGCAGTCTTATGGGGATCCTGAGAAATTTGAGGTAATAGTCAAGTCTTGGGAAGACCGGCTATAACTTTGTTGATAGGTATCATCTGCTAAGGTTCAGGAGGTCTGGCTTGATCAAATCTGATCCTTAAACTTAACCTCGAACAAATCCATTAGCCTCTTGCTTCCTGTGGAAACAAAAACAGAGTCTCCTTTCCAAAGCAACATATCCTTAGATCCAAATTTTGAAGTCAAGATACCTTTAAAATAAACATAATGGTTTAACTCAGCAGCCTTTGTAAGCAAATGTCTTTCTGCATTTAAAACTCACAAAGACAATAATATCCAGACTCTCTGTGTGATTTCCATGTTTACATGCTTATTTTTTATATTACTTTTGCTGTCTCTTTAAAGACTCTATTTTTTTAAAACTTTCTATTTATTTATATAGCTATCTATATTCCCTTTTCTCTCTTTTCTAAGCCTACATATGTTTTTATACACACTGTAAACCATTTAAAGTCTTAGTCCACCTGAATCTATCTTATTGTGAATCTATTGCTTTAAACTGCAGCATTACTAAGACTGCAATGGCAGCTTTGGCTGCTGGCTCTGCCCACCTCAGTTTCCCAACATGGCAGAAGTATGTTTACCACCAGCTCTTAGAGAACCATGTTCAGTTCATCACTGAGTCTGTGAAGCAGTGGGTCTATGCTTCCATCCAGCAGTGTGTAGCCCAAAAAGCTTTTTTTTTTTTTTTTTTGTCTGTACTAGCAAAAGCTATATCCACTGTGCAGCTTGGAGATACCTCTGTGTAACGAGGCAGGAATCTGCCTGCTGTGGATATCGTTCTGTATAAATAAAACACTGATTGGCCAGTGGCCAGGCAGGAAGTATAGGCGGGACTAACAGAGAGGAGAACAGAGAAAACAGGAAGGTGGAGGGAGTCACTGCCAGCCGCCGCTATGACAAGCAGCATGTGAAGATGCCGGTAAGCCACAAGCCACATGGCAAGGTATAGATTTATGGAAATGGATTAATTTAAGCTATAAGAACAGTTAGCAAGAAGTCTGGCACGGCCATACAGTTTGTAAGCAATATAAGTCTCTGTGTTTACTTGGTTGGGTCTGAGCAACTGTGGGACTGGCAGGTGACAGAGATTTGTCCTGACTGTGGGCCAGGCAGGAAAACTCTAGCTACATTTGCCATGCTGCAATTCTGCCATGCTGCACTCAAGTCCACATGCTGCTGCAAACCCTCAATACTGTAGCTCACGGCTGGCCTGAGAGACACAACTAAGAAGCTGTTTTTAGTTCCATTTTAGAATTTTTTTTTTAAAGCTTTCTCTGCTTTTAGGTGGAAGCTCTTGCCCCATGCTTTGGTGCCATTTGTAGCTAGACGTTGTTGATAAATTTATTGCTTGCATATATTGTGTATAGTTATTGTACTTATTGTATATAGTTTTTCTTATATTAGTTATAAGATTTTTTATTTATTTTTTATTTTTATTAGACAAAAAAGGGAAATGTGGTGATATTTTGTTTGTGCTGAAATGTGGTGATATTTTATTTGTATGTTAATAAATAAAGTTTGCCTGGAGATAAGGGAGAAAAGACCAGTCATTTTAAATAAACAAGAAGTCAGGTAGCACATGCCCTTAATCCTATTACTTCGAAGGCAGGGTTTATGTGTGTTCAAGGCCATACTAGGGAACTGAGTCAAGCATGGTGACACATGCCTTTATCCCAGTACCAACTAGAGACCTGGAGGTCTGTACAGACAGACAGAAAGTGACAGAGCTATGTACAAAAAGGAAGTGAAGTAGCTGGGCTAAGATAGCCAATGAGAGGGCAGAACAGCAAGGCAATAAAGGCATGTGTAGACAGGAAGTAACTTGCATTTGGAAGCTGCAGAGTTGGTGAGGTAAGGTTTGCTGGTGGCTTTCCCTATTTCCCTGATTTAAGGCTTTCACCCCTATATTTGGCTCTGTGTTTTTTATTTAATAAGGCCATTTAGTAATTTGTCTACATTCAAGAGTCATGGATTTATGAAGTTAGTAAATAACTGCTGTGATTCACAGGGGAAATGACAGTGGATTGAGTTAGCATACAACACTGTGAGTAATGCTACACTTAGAACTGATGTAGTAGAATTGGAGAGTTTTGAAGCATTTCTTTTCTTTTAAAACATACTTTGATTCTATTTGTATTAGTGTTTTGCCTGAGTGGATGTGTATCTTCTGTCTACAGAGGCCAGAAGGGTATGTCAGATACTCCAGATCATGAGATATTCATGATTGTGAGCCACTATATAGGTTCTGGGAAGTGAACTAGGGTCCTGTGTCAGAGCAGCAAGCACTCTTAAATGCTAAGCCATCTCTCTAATTATCCCTGTAGTTTTTTCTTTGATTGTTTTTGTTTCTGTTTTATGTACATAGTTTTGATGAAATAATAAAAGAGATTTGTTCATAAATGACTCCATGACATTCGTTATCAAGTTGTAAAAATTAAGTTTTAAAGACATGGTAAGGTATAAATCTGTGTTATAAGAATACCCCCTTTCTGTTTCACCCCAAACCCTAAACTTAGTAGGTTCTGATGGTCTTTGTGGCAAATGTGGTTGGCAGATTAAACACTTGAAGGAATAATGTATTTGGCAGTAATTTGGTAAAACTCATGGTGACAGGTTTTAGGTTCTCTTGCCACAAACTCAAATGTCAATAATAATGAACTAATTATCATTTACCATTAATAAATATTCCTGACAAAGAAAATTTAAGGAAAAAAATGTTTGCACTATCAAGATGCTATGAAAATAGTCCATCAAATTCTACAAAACACCAAGTACTCACAGACAGTAACTGTTTAAAAAAATTTTAAAAAATCATATTTAAGAAATAATGTATATGCCTAACTTTTTATGCAGTCAGTGAATGTAGATAAAGTCATTAGCCCTTCTTACAAACTTAGTACTCAGTAATTCTATTTGGAGAGATTGAAAACAACAGAGAAAACATAATCAAAATCAAAGGATCCAATCAGTAGGAACTGAATGTGAGGCAGAGTTTGCCTGTTATGACAAGAGGTGAGGGAGTGTGCATGTTTCTGTATTATAATTAAGAAGAAGAGAAAACTTCTGGTCCTAAATTCTACCTTTCTTTGATCATGCCTACCTTAACTTGCAATTAAAAAGATCACACAATAAAGGATTTGATGTTTCCATTGACTTGCTAATCAATTGTTTATTTGCCTTAGACATACCTTCTTTTTCCACAAGACTGACCTAATTTTCATAGCCTTGATTAAACAGAACCAAATGAAAAGATTTGTTTTCTTCTTTAGTTCTCTACATTAGACTGATGTAGAGGTGAACAAAAATAGACAGAAAACCAAATCCATCTCTGAGTGATATTTCCTTGCCAGGTTTAAGTATTTGTCAAAACAAAATCTGCTTAACATGTGTCAAACTTGTCCATTATTCTTACCGTAAAATGTGAAAATGGACAGAGCTTAATGTACATAAGCAGAATTATCATACCCAACATTTACTCAGCCCTCATTCTTTTCACTCGGATCACGTGCCTTGTGTACCTTCTCTGCTCACCCCAGCCCTGGGAAGTGACTGGTATTGTTATCTGTGCTTCACAGACTGGGTGAGTAATTGGCAGAGAGGGCTTACAAAAGTTGCCTAGAGTCACACAGCTTGTACATAGGTGAATGAAACACTCATTCCTGTCATTTGACTTCAGCTCCCGTGTGCAGAAGCAGAAGTTCTTTGTTTTTGAATGATTAAAAATGGTTTTGTTATTTTTCTAGTTCATTATTGGAGAAGGAAAGAGATACATGTGCTCTCTAAAATTTATGTATATTGTCACCACCCCCAAAAAATTGCATTTTATCTTGCTCATTTTTAAGTGTTTAGTGCAGTCAAAATGATGATGAGATTCAGACAAAAGAACCTGGCAAATTGGAAATCCAATTGTTATTTTCAAATGATTCTATACGTTAAACTCAAAATGGATTAGAAGCTAACCTATTAGTCTATTTTAGACAGTGCGATGTTCTCATCCCAAGTCATCTGCACTATTGGCCTATTTATTTTGTTTACTGTAGAAAAATGACTCAAATCAACCATGGAAGAAATGAATCAGTTCTATCAAGACACTGAATCTATTCTACAGCCTCTGAAACTGACCCTCGCCTGTAAAAAATTTAGAGAGTTCAAAATGATAGTAAAGAAAATGCATTTGGATTCCCAATAAAATGTCTGTCTCTGTAGGTGTCTGTGTAAGTCACTGCTTCGTGAGCAGCATCTCTCCAGCTCTCTCAAGTAGCTATCCGAAGGTGTTGCATAAACTGTGAATTCCTTTGTATCACATGAAAATGCCTGTTGGATTGATCACAAATGCTTATCCTCACAAAATCTGAGCTAGACGCAGTATTGTCAATCATCTGTATTTGCATCTAGATGAGACAGTGTGCAGGACCAATGCTGAGAAGCAGGAATTGCTGTGTTACTGTATCGTCCACATTCTTAAGCTTTTGCAGTTTAGGGGTCTCATTCACTATGTACCTCAGTCTTAGTCGTGCAAGTCAGTGAAATGATACTGCCCGATGTCCTCATTTTCCTCCAAAAATACAGTCTCTATTCAAACTTAGAGCTAATTAATGTGTCTAGAGGTTAATACACTTTCAAAGAAATGTTCACATCATTACATTACATTGCACTGAAACAGTATAGGGGAAATAATCACTCTATATACAGGCACTATGCATCAAATATTAATTTAAGTATTTGTGTTGTCAGTTATATTCCAAATAAAGAAACTGGCCTGAGTGGCATTATATTTCTTATCCAGGATCACTTGGCTCCTGAAGTAAAGTGAGAAATTTATGGTGTTAACTTTCTAAAATAGGCATGCTTCCATCGCTCTGAAATCCTAATCCTCAAAATGACTCTGATGGCAGGTTTGACTGATTCCATGTCCTCTGAGACAATGGATATAAAGAGCAATACAAGTGTCTCTGGCTACTGTGACATGTTTGTGGAAGTATTCCTGCTAAGTCCAGCTGGCTGGATTGAAGCCTCAGTCTCTTCCCATTTCAAAATGAAAACTGTAGAATATTATTTTCTCTGAACCGAATCTATCTTCATCTAGGGTGATGATGGATATTATTAGTACTTAGGGACTTACTGGCTTCCATAGTCAAATTACTAGCAAGTTCCATTTCATAGCAATTCTGTAAAACATTTATATTCAACAAAAGCAGTTTTCAGTAAATAGAAAAAGTACTTGAAAAGAAGTCTACATGGGATCTCAAACACAAATATTAGCACAGTCAAAACTCAGTAAGCATGTCTACAGAGATGGCCCAGTTGGCAATGACCTTGCTGTACTAGCATCAGAACTTGAGTTTGATCCTCCTCACACACATGGAAAACCGGGTATGGAAGCACTTGTGTAATTCATGTGCTGGGGAAACACAGGGAGGAGTAAGATAAGCTGGTTATAGTTACTCACAGAGAAGGGACAATCAACTGTTCCCCAGGATACAGGGAATCAAAACCTCACAGCACATGGTTTGCAGAAATGGCATTAAATTTGGTCAGATGAGAAAATTTAGAAACTTCTCAAAGCTAAAAATAATGTGCCACAAAGGATAATACTATGTATCACAGCTGAATAATGAGAACCACTGGATGCTGGAAGACAAAGAAATGATGCTTAAAAACTGTACACTAAGATAAAACAGAAGTCAAAAGTCAAAGCAAGAAAAGCTTCAGTTGCATTACTAAAAATTCTTACCACCTACAGACATTCTGTAAAACAGTAGGGAATACATATTAGCAAGGGTAATTTAAATATTCCAAAGATATAGAATGTACAGAATAAAATGAGTAAAGCACAGAGGAAACATTAATATATCTATATATAAGGTCGTGTCTAGGTCAAAATACCATAATCTGGGGGGGAATCTCAATAAAACAATATGTCAGAAGAGGAAAATTAAAGTCTTGCAGCCAGTCATCATTCCTTAGTGTAGATCTGAGAAGTATTGACAACTCTATCACCAGTTTATGGATGGAAACACATAGAACTAAGTGCAATGTATTTAGGAGAGATGAAAATAATGACAGAAACCAAATATATTTCTGTCCAGATTGATTTTTGTCCTTTTTTCCTAACACAATTATTCAAAACAGCTGTGTGATAACTACTGACAACTTTGTTATAGAATTCATTATAATTTTCTGGATGCCAAAAATATTTAATGACATGGCACCCAAGTGTGCATAAAAACTTAAATAAGGAAATAATATTCCATGAATCATAGACTTAAAATCTAATACTGAGTTTATTGAAATTCATTTAAAAAACAAAGTTAGAATCCACAAATATAATATACACAAAATTTTCCCCATATACCTAAAGTGTGCAGAGTCATCATATCAAATCTTACAAAACAAGTCCGGAGTTCCAATAAGTTACTCATAAAAGCAAAGCTACTTAAGTTGATAATGCACCTGAAAATTCTATGGAAATCAATTAGCTGCATATAATTCAAAGACTCCATGAAAAAGAGTAAATAAATAAAGGTAATATTTAATTCACAAATTTGGATGAAATGTATATTTCTTTCTAGGAAAGAGAATATATAAGCCTGGGAACATGAATAGAGTGCAAACAGGAGAGCTGAGTTTATTACCAGAGCCTATGTAAAAAGTTGAATATGGAGCCTCAACCTTAAGTTTCAATTCTGGGGAAGCAGGCAAAGGCTCATTAGACTGGCAGCTCACCCTAATAGGCAAGCATCAAGTCCCATTGAGAGACCTTGTCTTAAAAAAAAGAAGGAGAGCCGGGCGGTGGTGGCGCACGCCTTTAATCCCAGCACTCGGGAGGCAGAGCCAGGCGGATCTCTGTGAGTTCGAGGCCAGCCTGGTCTCCAAAGCGAGTTCCAGGGCGCAAAGCTACACAGAGAAACCCTGTCTCGAAAAACAAAAAAAAAAAAAAAAAAAAAAAAAAAGAAGGAGAAGTGGGTAGAGGAAGAGGAGGATAAGGGAAGGAAAGGAGGGGAGAGAGAGAGAGAGAGAGAGAGAGAGAGAGAGAGAGAGAGAGAGAGAGAGAGAGAGAGAGAGAGAAAGGAAAGAAGGAAGGGAGATAGAGAAAGAGAGACAGAAAGAAAGAAAGAAAGAAAGAAAGAAAGAAAGAAAGAAAGAAAGAAAGAAAGAAAGAAAGAGAAAGAAGGAAGGAAAAAAGGATGGATGGAAGGAAGGAGGAAGGAAGGAAGGAGACAGAGACAGAGACAGAGAAAGAAAGAACAACTAAAAATAATCTGGGTGTTTCCTGAGAAACCTGAACTGAAAAGCCCCAGTGAGATGAAACTCTGGCATCTACACTTCATAGTATACAGAGAGGCATGCACCTTCATACATACAAACATGTAGACATAGCAACAAATACACACAAAAGACAAAAACTGAGAATGCTGATGCACAAAAGAATAAAATATTCATTTTTATTAATCTGTCAAAAGATGCTTGAGTAATCAGGACATGCAAATTAAATGAAGATTATTTTGCTTGCTATATTTTCCAGAATAAACAAATATGGTTAACTGTATTAATTTTAGTTAAATTACAGGAAAACACAGTATCTATTAGCAGTAAAAATGTGCAATTTCACTGTAACTGTCAAAAATGACAATTTACCTATCTATTCATCCACCTAAAATTATATTACTATGCATTTAGCTGAACACAATATTACACATATGCACAAAAGCTCAGGCATTTGAAATTATAAAATAGCAACATTTTAATAGCAAAACTGAGTAGCACCGATCTTCCCTCCAATCTAGAATATTGAAATATCACTGAGACCTTAGTATGGCTTACAAAATAGCAAACTAAAATAAGGGAAGTCCATGTGAATGCAGGAGAGATCATTTATAACTGATGAAAACAATAAATTGACAAACATGATATATGTCACCATTTCTCTTTAAAAATATGAAATTAAAACTATATGTTTCTAGTCTTACATGTATATTAAGTATCGTGATTTAAATAACTAAATAGAAATTTTGGAAAAAAAACTGAATAAGCTACTTATAATGATTTTCTGTGAGAGGGATTTCCACCTAGGTTAGGACAGTTTGGTGCTACTTATATTTTACTAAGTATACTTTCTTATTGTTTGCATGCTTACCATAAGAATGAACTCACAAATACTGTTTAAGTAAACATATTTATTATTTATTAGAGCAAATGGTTTGGCACTATCTGGAGACCCTCTACTTTTCCTTTGAGGAACTTATATAATTTTTAATACTTTAAATTACATGAGCAAATCTCTGTTTAATAACTGTAGTCCCCTTGGCCCATCTCTTGTGACAGCTTTAAAAGCTTCAGGCTTCATATCCACGTTCAGGGGAAGAAGAAAGTAGAAAGACACAGTATTGGCTGCATCTGCCCCTTGTATTAAGGAAACAAAAATTCCCCAAACCCAACAGAGATCCCTTCTTTGCATTTTACTGTGTATAACTGTGAAACATGAACAACTCTAGTGGAAAGAAGGCCGGGAACACCAGTGATTTGTTTATTATACTTTGTCTTTTTCTTTCTATAAAACAGCAAAGTTTGCAAAAGACTGTTGGAATAGCATTGCTTGAAATCAGGCTCTAATTTTTTTTTCTGTTTTTATTAAGAAATTTTTTCATTCATTTTACACACCAATCCAAGATTTTATATGCTATTATAAGTGACTGAATTCTATTGATTATATTTAACTGGAAACATAGCATATGTACTCCAGAAGTATCAGTTATATATTTTCTATGTCACACACTACAGTAATCAATAATCCACACAAAGTTCAGACTAAGAAGTAAGTTTAACAAAGCTTTCCTGAAGAATGTGGCCTGCACATTACAAACACAAGTTGTGGTTTGCATGTAAACCACCCAGCTGAGCACCATGCACCGCCCTCCTTCTTTTCCTTTGCTTTAAAGTATCTTTAAATTGCTTTTTACAAATTGGTCTTGGCAGTGATACCATCATTCATTCATGAAGAATATTCTAAGAAACCACCCTGTGAAACTAATTACTATGTTTTCTTACAAATTATATATCTGCAGTGCTACAGAATATACAACTGCATCAATTTAACAATTACTGTGTTTTGAAGTCTTGTTTTTTTTTCAAGGATGAGCATTACTTTTACTGTGAGATTGTATTACCATCTATGACATGATTTTAGTGTTTTCTTTTTTGATATGCTATGATTTTGTTACCTGTTTCAGATATTTGCTTTTATAAACATAGTTACCACAAACATCCTGGTCATCAAATCCTTTTGACCCGTATTAAGTATTCCCAGAAATAGATCAAAGGATAAGGCTGGGCTTGAATCTTTTAATTGCAAAGACATGGAAGTTTAATGGAGGTGAATGACATGAATTGCTGAAGTGGAGTCACAGGATATTTTATTTGATGGAACTACAATAATCAAGGAATCAACAGTAAGCTTAATGCATGATTTGGCACAGCAAGTTTATTGATTTGGTGTGATTTTAATATCGAGAACCAAAGTTTGAGATATGTAAAATACAGAGATAAGCAAGAGCACAGTTTGAGGAGTGATAAACAAAATGTTCATCAGAGTTTGGATGAGCAGGCGGCATGTGAAAATAGTAGGTTTGTGTTGTCACTGGAGTAGCCGAAGGAAGGTAATGAAGAAGTAGACTTTGAGGAGGCTCAACCTGTCCACAGCACCTACAGTGAAGTTACGTAGGAAGTGACAATTCAAGAGTTTTACTACAGGGCTACTGGGGTAAAAGACACAAAATCATCGTGTTTAGTATCATATTAAATCACATGAAAATGCCAAATTTGATTCATTTTTTAGTTATGTAAGATATGAACAATGCAGAAGGTGGATATTTATCTTTGGTTTGAGTAATCTTCTTAGACAGTCTGTCATTCATAACTCAGTATATGTAAGTCAATGTATGCATCCATAAATATGGAGGTCCCTATCTATTGTTACATGTACTTCTAGCACAAATCTTAAAAGGTCTTATTAATAAAAACAAACCTGGAACCAGGTATTGGGGTGAATGCTGAAAGATCAGAGAAGCAGAACAAGCCACAGCTACTTCACCTTGCCAATTCCTCAGCTGATCCTGTTTCCTCAGACTGGAAGCTTCTGAGTCCTCATCTGAATGAGTCTCAGCTGAACTGCTGTTAAAAGCCTAAAAGCTGAACCAGCTCAGTTCCTGGTTTTCACGCCTTATATACCTTTCTGCCTCCTGCCATCACTTCCTGGGATTAAAGGCTCTTGTTACTATGCCTAGCTGTTTCCAGTGTGGCTTTGAACTCACAGAGATCCAGACGGATCTCTGTCTCTGGAATGCTAGGATTAAAGGCATGTGTGCCACCATTTTCTGGCCTCTATATCTAGTGGCTGTTCTATTCTCTGACCCCAGCTAAGTTTATTAGGGTGCACAATATTTTGGGGAACACAATATCACCACATCTATATGTACTAAAGTATAAACTTTTATGTACTATCTATCTATCTAATCTATCTACCTGTCTGTCTGTCTGCCTGTACATCTATATTGTATTTAATATTGATTTTCTTCTTCATGTACATATCATCCCAATAATCCAGCAGACTTTTATTAATTTGTCTATAATCTTACATTGTATAGCAATCCCAGAATGCAATCAGTATATGTATTAGTATTCACCTCATTTCAAACTGTTTCCCATTATGAACAGCACCACATACATGCTTGTATTCACCTGTTTAAGACCTTGCTTGTGGGGCTCTCTAGACTGTCCTATCTCCATTTGTCCTTTGTACCTCAACAATCAGTTTAGTCTGTATTTCTTTATTACTAGTATTTTATTTTTAAATTAATTCTTATTGAAAATGTTTTTCATATAGCATATTATGATTATGGTTGCCCCTCAACTCCTCCCAGCTTCTACTCACCTCTTTTTTTTTTTTTTTTTTGGTTTTTCGAGACAGGGTTTCTCTGTGCAGCTTTGCGCCTATCCTGGGACTCACTTGGTAGCCCAGGCTGGCCTCGAACTCACAGAGATCCGCCTGGCTCTGCCTCCCGAGTGCTGGGATTAAAGGCGTGCGCCACCACCGCCCGGCCTCTACTCACCTCTTCATCAGCTCAAGTCAACACTCTCTCTTTCATTAGAAAACAAAAAAGCATCTACAAAAATAAATAAATAAAATAAAATTTAAAAACAAAATAAGAATAGGTCAAACAAACAAAAGAGCCAAAGGAAAAAAAGCACAAGAAACACATACAGATGCTGAAACACATACATTGGCACACACAGGAAACCCATAAAAGCAATATAGGAAACTGTAATATATAAGAAAAATATCATACAGTTAAAGATGAATGCCCAGATAGAGCATTGTGAGACAAAAACAAAACAAAGTAAGACAACAGCAACAAACCCTCAAAAATGATTAATGAATTGATTTTGTGTTGGTCATCTACTGCCGGGTAAGAGACCTGCCCTTCAGTGAGGTTTGTATAACCCAGTGAGATGCCGTTGGAGAAAACTAAGTTTTCCTTTGTTGACAGTTATCAATGGGAGATAACTTCTGGGTTCGGGATACGGGCTTTTGTCCACTTCCCTTCAGCACAGGGACACTTGGGTTTAAACCTGTGCAGGCCATGTGTGTGTGGCTACAGTTTCTGTGAGTTCCTATGTGCATCACCTTCCTGTTTCTAGAAGACCTTGCTTACTCGGCTCCTTCCATCGCCATTTGCACTTACAATCTTTCTGCTTCCTCTTCTGCAGAGCTCCCTGAGCCCCGTGGGGGAGGGATTTGATAGAGACATCCCAATGAAGAAGACTGAGTATGTCTTACTCTCTGCATATTGTCCAATTGTGGGTCTCCGTGGATGTTCTCATCTCCTGTGGGAGGCAGCTTCTCAGATCCTGCTGAGAAGGGCGTGGATCTATGGGTATAGCAGATTATTGATATGTGTCGTTTTATGGCTATGCTCCTTTAGCAGAATGATAATATTTGGTGTTCATCTCGGTCCATGGCCTGTATAGTCTCAAGTTCTTGGCCCCCTGAGCAGCGTCAGGCCTGGGTTTCATTTTGTGGTGTGGGCCTTAATTCCAATTAGAAGTGGTTTGTTACTCCCACAGCCTTCGTATCAGTATTGCACTTGTGTATCTTGTGGGGAGTTCACCACTCTACGTCAAAGCGTTAGTAGCTGTGTAGGATAATGGAAGCCTGGAAACCAAGACAAGGGGACAAATCAGTTACTTTTTTCCTCTCCAGCTTCTATGCCTATTAACAGTGTAACTGAGAGAGAACAACTGTGTAGAAGCCACTTAGGGATGAGGGAGGGGCTCTGCTTTCCACAAGGCTGGAGGTAGGTAGGTCAGGAACATACACCTCTACCCATTCCTTCCTTGTATTCTCGGTTTTCTTGGTCCCTTTCATTTCCTTTCAGTCTAATGGCTCCAAGGTGTTATTTCCCAAAATACTAGCCAGGAAACATTGCCTCAGACTCTGTTTCCAAGAGAAGTAAGCCAAGGAGAAAATCTTAGGTATTAGGTGCTTAATTTTATAAAAAATATTTTCATATATGTGTGTGTATAAATTCATGCTTCCAGGCTACTTCCCAAAGAGATGTTACATATTACCCCATGCATGTTTGTGTACCTCCTTTTTCCGTATACCTTAGTTACAGTTCATTTAAAATTTCTAATATCGATTGGAGAGAATGTTCAGCAATTATGAGCCTTGGCTGCTGTTGTGGAGGATCCTGGTTTAGTTACATATATATATATGTTTCCCTTCTTCTTTAATGTTTGTTCATATTACTCATACTTAAGTAAATTCTGTGTTCTTGTTACTTTGTCAAATGCAAAGGCTTATCACACTGATAGCCTTTAGTCTTCTGATATAATTTTCTCTACTTCGTTTAAATATGAAAATTTTAACAATATATTTCTCCAAATAGTAAATTTATAAAACTACTTTTACAACTTTGGTCCTGTTTTGGTCGTCCAATCTAGAATTACAGTTTCACAAAATCTATCTTAATCCATGCATTACTTTACATTCTTCACTAACTATATTGATTTTCCTATGAATAGCTTGATACTTCCTGTTGCTTAAATTTAATATTAATCTAGATATATTATTTAACTTTATAATTGTAAATAAGCATAGGAAATTTTTCTTTTTAACTTCATTCTGTAAGTACAGCAGCTTTGCATATATTGTGGTGTGTGTGTGTGTGTGTGTGTGTGTGTGTGTGTGTGATGTGTAGTCTATATGCATGTGTATGTGATTGTAGCCAGATGCCAGTTGATGGCTTTGGCTATCTGGTGCTGTCACTTCCTGCTTATTCCCTTACATTGAGGTCCATTCCTGAATGTTGGCTTTCAAGTACAGGTCACCTTTCTGTCTCTGTTCCCCAGAACGATCGGGTAGAGGCACTAGGAGGATATGCCCATCTCTTTATAAATGTGATGGGGATTTGAACCAAGTCCCTAAGCTTGTACAGCAAACTCTTTTATCTGCTGAACCAGCTCCCCAGGTCCCTGCAGAGACTGCTGTCACATACATATACAAATCTCTGCTTGGTTCTTATGGCCCACTCATATTTTCCTGTGACAATGCTGCTCTGAGTTGAGTGGAAATGTTTTACATATATATTCAGTTATATGGACAAGTCATCATGTCTTAGTTTGCTTTTTCTTATTTTATTTGCCTACTTACTGTTATGTTCTCTTTTATTTTTTATTTTAAGAGCAATATTACCCAATGATCTATAAAAATAGTCTTTCCATGGTGTTTCAAAAGGAATTGTATTGAATTTATATATTCTCTATTTTGGAGAACTAGCATTTTTAAATGCATGCATATTTTACATAATACATTCCTTTTGAGTGTTCTTAAAATCTATAGTTTTATTATTGTGAAAGAGATTATTCATCTGGATTTGAAGTATGTGTAAGAATGTAGGGAAGATTCTTGATGCTTTTGTGTTTTACTTTTATCTAATCATCTAACAGAATTTTATTAAATTTTGCAATTTTTATGAGAATCCTCAGCTCATCAACAAAAATAAGAAATTAATATATTTCCAGTTATTAATGTTCTTGTGTTGTACTTATTAAAACTTTCAACAAAACATTCAATACAGTCAGCTGTCATTCTTCTTTATCTGTCTAAATTAAAGTGGACCTAATATCTCAACAAACAGAACAATATTTACTTAGAATTTGGAACAATTGGTCTTTGTTTGTTAGGGTAATGCAAAAGGACACACTCATAATAGGAAAATAGTGTACCACTGAGCTGTATGCCTAGACTGATCTTTATATCATTTAAGCATTAAAGTAATTTCCTTGAATATCCATTTTAATGAAAGTTTTCACAAGTAATAGTCAATAATTTTTTCTAATAACTTGTTTGATATATTGTTATAAAAATTTTAATCACAATGAGTAGTAGAAATTTTATCACAATATACACCTCTATGGTATCTGGGTAGATTAAGCAACTATAACAATGTTTTTTTTAATACTTTGCAAATATAAAACAAAATATTTAAGATAAATTTTAAAATGATCATTTGATAAGTTAATATTTCCCAATATTAGGGCAGGCAAATTCGCTGGTGCTGGGAAAGCTACATTATCTTTTTATTCCTCTGTTATCAGACCCCCAATGCAGTAGCAAATGATGTGTGGGTTTCCCCAACAACAATCAACTCATGCTATAGCAGACACCTTTAAGGTATTTTCTAATCCAAATATTTTTTAGCACTGTCTGTCTCAAGACAGAAGTAAGGAACACAGTCTGAGCGCTCACTGTCTAGCACTGTTCTAATTTCAGCCCTATTTGCAAGTATAGACCTAGAAATTCCATTAAACATCTAGACATTGACTTTCTATAACCCTCTCCTATGATCCTTCCAGAGGGGCATACAGAACTCAGAAACATAGTATAATTACATTTTATAGTTTTAAAAATGACACTTTAAAGGTCACTAATAATCATCCAAAGGAGAACATTCATAAGGAAGGTTCTAGAAGGTTCCTCCGGTACAATAGCCTCTATGCTTGTCCTAATCTAATCAAGAGAACTAAGAGTGGGGCATCATGGGAAGTATCTGGCTGGTACTTCTCAGAACTGTCAAGGTAGTTGAAAACATGGGAAGCCAAAGAAATATTTGCATTCAGAAGGAGGCTAATGTGACAAAAATAGCTGAAGAAACCCCAAAGAGATCACCAACTAGTGAAGGGACACAAAGTAAAAACTAAAGCAAAAATAATAAATGATGAGGTTTAGTTAATAATAGAAATTAATCAATATTATTTGTAATAGTGACAAACGAAAGCTATTATTTTGACATTAATAAAAAACACTGGTATATGGAGTGTAGAATAATTCTGACATAGTTTCTCAGGTTTCTCCAAATCAGTTGTTTTGTTAGAAAATCTATTTTAAGTAGACAATAAACATAATTTGCCACAAATGAATATACGTAGAAAAAAATAGACGGCTATCTCATTAAATGTCAAAAAGCACGGATAATGTGCATTATCTATTGGGAATAAATCCTCATCAAACAATAAATGAGGAGACTTTCCTGATGTTAATAAAGGGCAGTTATGGGAAACACAGATTCATAATATACCATGAGGAATGTGTGAAAGTGTATGTTTGTTTGTGTGTAATTTGTTTATGTGTACATGTTTGTATGTGTGGGTATTGTAGTTGTGAGTGTAGACACCCAAGGAGGCAAAAGGTATTGGCTCACTTAGAGCTGGAGTTACAGCGGACTGTGAACTGCCTACCCTGACTTCTGGGAATTGAACTCTAATCTCCAGAAGAGCAAGAAGTGCTTTTAATCATTGAGCTGCATCTCCAGCCTCGAGTTGTATATTTTTTATGTAGGAATGTCAACAAGACAAAGCTATAAGTTCTCACTGTTCCTTCTCATGATATGGGAGAAACTATCTGATGTTGGTAAGTCACAAAGAAAAGAAAGACATCCCAACATATAAAGAAATAAATTTGCTGTAAACAGACCATGTTATCATTTATGCTTAAAATACCATGGTGTCTTTTTAAAGAAAAAGCTATTCTAAGCATGTTTACCAATTCAATAAAATGTGTGTCCTATATTATGAAAATCCAGCATATTTCTGTAGACTTAACAACAAACAATTCAACAATATAATTAAAATATCATTATGAAAGACAAGAAATAGTTACAAATAACTGTAAAAAAGAAAATAAAAAGACTAGACTACCAAAATTTAAAAAGCATTGCTGGGAGAAATTAAATAGGAATTAAATAAATACAGTGATATACTGAGTTAATGGACCAAAAACGAAAGACTCAATATTGTTGAAGAAGCCAGTTACTCTCAAAGTAATGTGTTGATTCATTAAATCCCAATAAATAGGCTACAGTTTTAATGAAAAAATTGACAGAATGTGTTCCTGTATGTAAAAACATCTACCAATTTTCATGGAAGCAAGTCTAATCAAAGTAAATCATACATGTATGTGCATGCAGGTGTGTGTGTGTGTGTGTGTGTGTGTGTGTGTGTGTGTGTGTGTGTGTGTGTACATTCATGCATGCATGTGAGCTTGTGCACACACACACACACACACACACACACACACACACACACACACACACACACACACACCATCAGAATAGAAGAAAGCCTTGTCAGGAGGAAAGGGTTCCAGAGGGAAAAGGAAGGAGATAAGCGAGACAGATCACAGATGTAAATGAGCAAAATTCATTACATACATGTGTGAAACTGTCAAATAATTTAAAATAAAAGAACATTTATTTAGCCTGACATTTGTAAAAGTCACTTGTAATTGCAAAATATTTTTTTTAATTGGACAATTTTGAGGGATCCATATTCCAATATTTCTAAAGCTTTCTTAAAGAGTCCATGTAGGCAACAGAACAGGTTTATTTCAGTCAAACAGAATAGACAATTCATCAGTATAGCTTTATGCACAATGACAAAAGCACCACAATTAAGAAAAGACGCAGGGCTGTGGTGGTGCACGCCCTTAATCCAAGCACTTGGGAGGCAGAGCCAGGTGGATCTCTGTGAGTTCGAGGCCAACCTGGTCTACAGAGCGAGATCCAGGACAGACACCAAAACTACACAGAGAAATCCTGTCTTGAAAAAAAATTAAGAAAAGACAGTCCTTCCAGCAATTATTGTGGAACTATTATAGATTCGCTTGAAAAATGACAACAAAAACTCTTAGAGAAAATCTTGTACTGTGTACATCTTGTACTCATGCAAAATTAGTCACAATTTCAGTATAAAAGATAAAAACAGGAAACTCATGAAGCAAAATATAGGAGAAGATTTTTTAAAATATGTATTTGTTTTTAATTTATGTTATGAGTTTTTTGCCGCTTGTATGTCTGTGCACCAAGTGTGGACAGTGCTTTCAGAAGCCAGAAGAGGGCACTGTTTCCCATGAAATTGGGGTTACAGAGGTCTTGAGCAGCCAGGTGGGTCCTGGGAATACAACCCAATTCTCTGCAATACCTGCCAGTGCTCTAACCACTCAGTACTTTCACAAGCCCAGTTAAACATTTTTAACTATCATTTTGGGAAACATTTAGTTCGTTCTGTAAGAGAAACATGTTTATAAAATGTTTTATATTGATTTAAACTTATTTTTCACAATCTATTCCATTTTCTTTACTGAAAATAGATTCTTCTTTCATCCAATGTATCCTGACCACATTTTCCCCTTCCTCCAGTCTTCCCAGCTCCGCTTCTCCACTCTGCTCCCCTCTCCCCTAGGTGCACACCCTCTTCGTTTCTTTCATAAGGTGCAGGCCTCCAAGAGACAGCAACCAAACACAACAAAACAGGATACAACAAGACAAGGCAAAAGCCCTCATATTGAAGCTGGACAAGGCAACCCAGTAGGAGAAAAGGAGTCCTAAGAGCAGGCAAAAGAGTTGAGAAACACACCGGCTCCCAGTGTTAGGAGTCACACACAAACACCAAGCTAACAGCCATAACATCTATGCAGAAGACCTGAGGCAGACCCACTTAGGCCTTGTGCTTGCCTCTTCAGTCTCAGTGAGCCCATACGAGCCCTGCTCAGTTGATTCAGTGGCCCATGTTCTCCTGATGTCCTCTATCACCTCTGCCTCCTACAATCTTTCCTCCCTCCATCTGTATTGTTGCCCAAGCTCCAAGCAGAAGAGCTCCATGGAGACCTCCAATTTAGCCTTCTCTTCGCATAATGTCTGGCTGTGGCCATCTGTACTCACTCTCATCGGCTTCCAGAGGAAGCCTGTCTGACGATGACTGGACAAGGCACCAATCTATAAGTACAGTAGAATATCAATTAGTAATCATTTCATCGATTTTTGGTGGGGAGGGGCACAGATTGAAGGTATAGGAAACACATTTGATTTTTGTATTCTTTAGAGCTCTCCATACAGAAAAATAAGTAAAATAAAAATAAAAAAATAAATACTTTAAAAAATGTTCATAGACCTGAAAAGACATGCATGCTAGCAACTACCTATATAGCATATATAACACCCAACACACACACACACACACACACACACACACACACACACACACACACACACACATACAAACTAATGGACATCAACTATTAATAGAACGGCATGGACAAATCATACATTAGCTCTGTTGGCCCAGGCCCATGGCAAATCAGCACACCATCTCAGACACATAGTGATGAATGAAAATCACATACCTATAGGCAAAAGCAAAATAGAGAAGAAGAGAAGCCTGGCTTCTTTATCCCTTCAGTATATGCTCCCGGTAACTTAATCTTCACATTGGTCCCACCATTTAAAAGCTCTACTATATTCCAGTAGAACCAAACTCAGGACCAAGTCTTGAACAAATGGGTTTCTGGGAAACACTCTGCATCCAAACAGGCATGAATGTGAAAATCAATAGGTGGAATGAAAAATAAAATAATACAAAATTAATAATTCAGTTTATACAAATTCTAGCAAATCCAAATGAATATATGGTGACTCTAGATGTTACACTACAGAAAAATATGAGGGGAGTATGGAAGAATGTTTTGGGACAACGTAAGCCACAGATATTACTGAGGGACATGAAACATGAAGAGATGTGCAAGGTGAGTATTCTCTTACCTAAGGAGACAGAGTAGCTAGTGTGAACATAGAAATCATATTCTACATAGATACTGTTTATTCTTTTTATGTAATTTATCTATCTATCTATCTATCTATCTATCTATCTATCTATCTATCTATCTATCTATCTATCTATTTTACATCCCAGCCTCAGTGTCCCTCCATCCTCTCTTCCCAGTCATTCCCTTGTGCCTGTTCCCACCCCGTAATCCACTCCTTCTCTGTTTCTGTTTAGAAAGGACAGGTCTCCCATGAGTTATCAACAATGCATGGCATATCAAGTTGTAGTAAGACTAAGCACCTCCCCATACATTAAGCCTGGACAAGGGAACCCAGTATGGGGAGAAAGGTCCCAAGAACCAGTAAAAGTGTCAGAGACAGCATCTGTTTCCTCTGTTAGGAGTCCCTCAAGAAGATCAAGCTGTAACATATATACATACTGTAACATATATGCATAGTGCCTAGGTCCCATGAAGGCTCGCTGGTTGTCAGTTCAGTCTCTGGGAGTACCTCTGAGTCCAGGTTAGTTGATTTTGTGGGTTTTCTTCTGGTACCCTCAAGTTGTCTTTTAAAATTAAAGCTAAAAACAAGACTGGAACAGGAGGACAATTATATTGTGAGGATGTATGTCTGTTCCACCATACTCTTCTAAAGCATCCTTCATATAACCTGCTTGTGTAGTATATATATCCACATGCACACATACACATGAACTCATACACATGAATACACATGCACAAATACACACTCACCCCCCCCCCCCCACCATGCTTGGATGTTTATTTCCTCAGTACTCTTTTAGTTATGTTTCACAAAGCACAGCGATTATTCTACCTGGGTGTTACCTTACTATTTGAATCCCCGGCACAGACTGTTACTCTGTTCTCCACAGTGTTTTAGCTCCTGTTGTGGATAATCTATGTATCTTAAGGGTCAAATGGCCCTTTAAACTCAAGTTTGTAGAGAGACATTCATCCACTAGAGAATACTTGAAGAGTTTGTGGGCAGAAATATTGGGCATGGTTTGGACCCCTTCGTCCTTGTGCTGTTCACAGATTCTCAAAAATATTCATTGGCGAACAGCTTACTAGTATCCCACAACTGTTCTAAACGGAAATGTCATAGCTCAATTTCCTGCCTTGTCTCTGTGACCTGGTGTCCTTTTGACTCCGTTGAGACGTGCTAAAAGGAAGTCTTGCTCCCATTTAGCCAAGCCTCTAGCAGAGTCCATGGTATCATCGCACCAAATGGCTTACATTTACGAATAGCTGCTTGGATCTGAACTTGGAGCTGAAGTGTATCAGAGTTAGAAGTTCAAATAGCTACAGCATTGTCACAACTTTTCAAGCATTTCGTGAGACTCTATTCTGATTTAAATTGTGTCTATTTTTTATGATGCCAAAATGGCTTATAAACATCCGAGTGGCATCCATGGCACACAGCCACATTTTCTATAGATTCATAAGACTTTTATTAGAGACTTATTATTTTTAAAATAATTGTTCTTTTAATCTATACAAAAGCACGGACTCACAGGCTGTCAGCAATTAAGATTAAACTTTATTTGTCTTTTAATATAGTGCAGTGTTATTGTGTAATTGAGCAGGGACCTAAGCCAACTGTATGATGGACAGTAAGCTTATCCGACATGAAGGAGACAGATTTCTAAGAAGACAGACTGATGTTTTTGTGTACAAAGGGGATGAGCATGCTATATCAGCAACAGTTAATTATTCTGTAGGTAATTATTCATTGAAGAAAACAACTTTTCAGAAAGCAGAAGACAGACCAATACAATTACTACTTGTCTAAGTACACTGTGTAGGGGAAATGATAATGAGTTTTTCATAAAATTTGCATGAGTTGATTTTTTTAAAGGATGAGTTAAATTCATGCATTTAAGAACACAAGGTTTAGATGTGAGCTAACATAATATAGGCTGATATTTTTAGGCAAAAAATGCAACAAGTGATAATTGTTCAGATTTAAATTAAAAAGCTAACCAGAGCTTTAAAAAGGAAACCACTTAAAATGCAAAGTTTTATAAAATATATTCTGATAACCCAGTAGGAAATTTCATTATGGACATTTTCTGTATTGCTTATAGCTAAACTTTAAGAGTTTATACATGCGACTTCATTTTAAGTGCTCTATTCTTACATTTAATACTGAGTCTCCAGAACAATACATAATTATCTGTCTTTTATTTGCTATATCAGGTTTAACAATTCATCCCTCCCATTATTAATGGAGAAGAAAATCAGTGTTATATGGGAAAATAAGAACTGTGCCAAAATATGTGTGCTTAGGTGGAACATCTGCCTCTATTTAATTCCAAAACAGAGAATATCCTCCCAAGTGTATACTGATTAATTGAATAACAATTTTGAATTTGGTTTATTTTCTTTAGTAGTTTTCTAAAATTGTACATCACATATCACATATGAAAAACCATTCTCTATGAACAGCAGACATTTTCCCTGGAATATTTTCAGATGTGTCTTAACACTGACTCTGTTTTCTTTCCTCTGTTCCTCCCTTAAAGTCCTCCTATCTGCCCCCTTTCTCCATCTCAAACTTATGACCTATTTTCCTTTAATTATTATTTCTTCATATACATACATATATGTGTATGCATAAATATATAAATACAACCTGTGCAATCTGTCTAATGCTATCTGTGTTATATGATTTTAGGGATGAACACTTTTTAGTAGGCTCATCCCTGGGAAAGGCTATTTCTCCTACTCTCAATATTTATGTCATTCTTTAAATTTTTAATTTTATCTTTTAAAATGTATGAATATTTTACTAAAAGTATGTTTTAGATTTTTCTTTTTATTTTATGTGTATGAGTGTTTTACCTGCATGTATGTTGAATACCATGTGTGTGCCTGGTATCTGCAGAGGACAGAATAGGGCACTGCCTGCCCTGGAACTGGAGTTACAGATGATTATGAGCTGCCTAGTGTGCACTGGTAACTGAATCAATACAGGTTCTCAAGAAGAGCAGCTGGTGTTCTTAACCAATGAACTATCATTTCATATCCATAAATTTACCTTTTAGTGTATGATCTTAAACTACAAAGGTTGTAGTAATTTTAGTAACATTTTTAAAATTCATTAAAAGATCATTTGCATGAGATTTTAAAGTACCTAGAATACTTTTGGAAAGACCCAAATTAAGTGAAAAGTGTACCATAGATGTAGTTTTTATTTCTTGACTCTAGCTATGCAGAACCAAGCATCACTAAATCAGGCAACAATTATTATTTGCATACGCATCTATCCTTGAAGCCTCTAATCCTCTTATCTCAGGTCAAGCAAATGTGTGCTGTTGATGATGATGTGGAATTTCAACATCATAGAAAAGTTCTGTTACAATCATTTTTACCTGGCTTCTAAATTCCCTAAGGAAATATCAGGACATGGAGGTTTTCTGCAAATTAGAATTGCTTGGAACTTCAAAATAAACAATGAAAGTTTTAAATCTCATGACACCCAAGGTGGCAGTTATGCTCGATGAAGATTTATAAGGGAAATTTCAAATTAACAAAGGATGAAGTTATGTTACAGTTATGTTTAAGTGGGAGATGAAGTGTACTTCAAATAACTGTACTAAACATATGGATGCTGTGATTGTATGCATTTCTGAAAGCCCGATTGCTCAGGTGTCCCCATCAGCCTTGACTGAACTGAGTAAAATTCCATTGCTCAGGTTTCATGCTTTTTTTTAAACTCTTGATCACATTTCATTTCTTCTAAATCATACATTATCCTAATTACTTTAGATTGTTTTTCAAAATACCAAAAGTGCTACAGGAAAAAATAGACAATTTTAGATCCAACTGAGTTCAAGTAAGTACTTAGCACTCTGAATTTGCAGACTGGTTAACAGGCAAATCCAGGAAGATTTTAGGATCTCACTGGTCACAATGAGAATCTTAGGAAAATAAGGTTGATTGTACCTGAGGCATGACATCTCAGGATCTCTCTCTCTCTCTCTCTCTCTCTCTCTCTCTCTCTCTCTCTCTATATATATATATATATATATATATATATATATATATATATATATATATATATATATGACTTTGCAATTTAAACAAACAAACCAAAAACAACCATCATTGACTTAGTTTGAACATTTGAATTGTGGAGGGCAGTGTTATCAGAGAAGAAATCCTTAATAATTTATTGCTGCTACTAGGAATTGACTTAAAGTAATCCTTCATTAGCATTGGCTTGGTTTAAAACTCCTTAAATAATTAAATTCTTCAAATGTAAGATTTAAAAATAATATTTCTTCTAAATACCATTTATTTTACATTTAAACTTTGTGTGTGGGGCTAGCATTGAATGTGCTTGGTAGCTGACAGAACTCAATCATCTTAGGGGGGAATATTCTTCCATCGTCAGCAACCAGTGGAGCAAGGAATGGAAAAAATCCCAGGGGGTCTGATGAATTGCCAAAAATCTGGATTCAAATTCAGAGAACGCTTTTATCCTCCTCAGGATCATTCACCCAGTTACAGAACAGATGAAAGCATGCAAAGGCTCTTGGAAGTCATGTGATGTGAGCAGTAAGACACTGTGCTACATTGTGAGCTATAATCTTTGCATTTGTGAATATCAATTTGCTCTGTGTTTCCAGTTATAGAGGGCTTTTTGTCAGGATATAGCTTTTGTAAGTTTGCTCTTTATAGATTATAGAGCACTCAACATTCATATTGTAATCTGTTTCTCAGTTATCTGTATTCCTTTTTCAAACTTGTTCCATTTTTCAATCTAAGAGTTGCTTATCATTATCTGTAATCAGATGTATAAAGGAATTTATAATGACCCTTCTGAATGTTTTCAGCAAACTAGCATTGCTATACTTCATAATTTTTCCAATAATTCATAAAGTTTCTAAAATATCAGCTTGGAAATGATGAGGAATCAAACAATAAAAATTTTGCATTTTCTGAGTGAAGCATTTTAGAATCATTGCTCTATAGACTTTGACAGATGTTGTACAATCCAGACTGATCCATGTGTAGAGAACGAAACCACTGCATCTTTTTCTAGCTTTACTTGAGCCCTTTGCTAATCCCAGGAGTTTTGGGACAAGGTCAATGAAGAACAAAGTGAAAAGAAAAGGAAATTGTGTTCATTCCATTTTAGTTAATAATTACATTATTATCACTTATAACCTTACTTTTAAAAATTAACTTTTAATCCTCCTAATTATAGTACTTTCAGGTTTCCCACAGGATAAGAAATTCAATTCATTAAGTTACATTTTTGCATAGTGGTCACTCAATGACTCAATGTCATGTAACATTTTAAATTAAAGTCGTTTAAGTATTACTTAAGATACCTTTATTCTGTTCATTATATGCATTAAAATATTTGGTAAAGTGACAACTATATTTGCATTTGAGGAATTTCTGTCCTTTGTGTTTTTGATTCCTGTGGCAGACTTTGTTTGGTGTGGTGACAGTCTTATCATTGTTGAAAGCATTAGCGAATACCACTGTGCCATCTCTCAGGTTCAATAACCCTGTTCCAGTCAGACATAATGAAGAAAGTGTGAAAAACAGATCTCTGACAGCAGCTATGGTGGAGCAGACCATTGAAGAGAACAAGGATGTTTCTCCTGTACTTATCCTCTGTAGGCAACAATCTCAAGTCAGATAAAAATCATACCATGATTTTACATAAGAACATAAAGGAAGTGCAGCAAAAGAGAACATTAACTGAGGGTATTCAGAAAATGGAAGTCAGCTATCAGTAGACCATTAAATATAGCAAGCTCTTCATCTAACCTGAAGTCATCTTTGAACCAAACCTGAGGACAAGGATTTGCTAAGATTATGTCTAAGAGTTGCATGTACTTTTCTAAAGTCTATGAAATTTTATAATTATAATTGTTAAATTAAAGCACCCATCCCTACTCTGAAGAAATAATCAGTTAAAAAGTTGACTGTTAACTTCCAAGTACAATCACTTCTGTTTCTCAATACATGTGGTTGTTAATTTGTCATTGTTCCACAGTTATGATTTTGATGGCTTTCGCAGTGAGCATCTACACTGAGTGTAAAACTAGTAACATGTCTTTATCCCACAGTCTCAAATCACCAGCGATGTATTTTCACCACAAACATGAATACAGAGTATTCAGATGACTCTACATGCATAAAAGGATTGCAGAGTTTTAGCCTTGCCTTGTTCTTGACTTCTTTATTGAGTCTTTGAAAGAGAACAGTCAGTGTATCCCAATAACACCCCAATACATTCAGTGTGTTAATCAGCAAGTTCTGTAAAACACAGTTTAGTTCCTTCATGAAAATCTAACAGCTGTTGGAAGTTCTACTGATCTATCTATAGATTACAACAATAATATATTAATATCAAATGAATAGTTATAATAGCACTAGTGGCTATTGTCTTTTGAGCCTCCATTATAAATGAAGATTTTTGCTGAACTATGTACAATGTAAATTCCTATAGTATTTCAAAAGAATGCAATTCCTGGTGTCATGGAAAGGTATTTCTTGTTAAATTATACATATATAGAAAAACAAAGGCAAATCTAGGAGGGAGCCATATTGTAGCCAGAATGAGCCCATGTGTGTGATGTGCGTGTGTGTGTGTGTGTGTGTGTGTGTGTGTGTGTGTGTGTGTGTGTGTGTGTGTGTGTGTGTGAGAGAGAGAGAGAGAGAGAGAGAGAGAGAGAGAGAGAGAGAGAGAGTATACTCATCCTCATGTCATGATACATAGTTGTAGATCAGACTATAACTTCTGGAAGTTGTTTCTCTCCTATCTTCATGCAGATTCTGGCCATTAAACTGAGGTTTTCAGGCTTCTTGCAAACACCCGTTATCGGCTGAACAATCTCACCTGTCTGATCCCATGTTTTTAATCTGTTTTGTTGGGAAGAAGATGTTGACTCCATTCAATTTATTTTTATTATTCTTCTAGGTGTATGTATGGTGTTTAGTGTTGTGCATGTTGCCATGGCTCCCGTGTGGAGGATGGAGGACAATTTTGTGAAGTCAGTTCTCTTCTTTCACCTGTTCCTGGTTCTGGGATCAGTCTCAGGCCCTAGGGCTGCATCCTAACCTCTACAACCTTCTCAGCCATCTTGTTGGGCCATGAACACAATTTTGAAGAGATGCTATAGAGGGACACAAAGAGGCAAAATTGAGGTAGTGAGAATGAAGGTAAGAGGAAGAGGAGGAAGGAAGAAAGTAAGAAAGAGAAAGAGGGGAAATGACCAATATTGAATTCATTGATTGTAACTGAATGCATTTTTAGAAAGAATTGACCATCATATAGTAAGTGCTGTGATCCCATCCCTCTAACTTCGATACCATATCTGTATTAGGATAATGAAGGTTCTGTTTACCTTTTAATCAGTTTTATCATATGCTTAGAACAGATCAACATTTTAGCTATAGTGACAAATTAGGAATAAACATTGCACTTTAAAATTATTTAAGCTTACTATAATTTGCTAATATTTATTTAAAAGAGGAAATACACCATTAGCTATGCTCCTAATTAAAAAAAACACAGTATCTTTACACAGGTTGAGTTAATTAAATCTGGATCAGAGATGTCATAGTGAATTAATTATACAAATTGTTTGTGAATAAAATCATCCTATTATGGTAAACATAGTTTAAACTTCCAAGTACACACATTTTCTATGACAAATATTTTAACAAATGTAGTTTCTTAGATTACTCCAGCTGACCTAGAAAGAAATAAAAAACTAAAAAAAAAAAATTAAAAAAATCAAAAAGCATTTTCATTTTCAGCAAAATTTTCTACTGAGAAGAAACTTCTATAGAATTTTATTTCTTGATAAAATAAAGAAGACAAGTAACTGTTTTGTAAATATTTATTGAACTGTTCCCAATCTACCTGGAATGCTACAGTGATTACCAATAATAAAGATGTATTTTAAAAATTAAAAACTCTATTTTCTTTTGTGTGTGTGTATGTGTGTTTATGTGAGCATAGTCCACATATGTGCAGGTACCTGTTGACATCAGAAGATACCATGCAGCTGTAGTTGTAGTTAGTTGTGAGCCCCCTGATGTGGATGTTGAAAATCAAGCTGTGCTACCCTGGAGGAACAGGGAGCATGCTTAGCCATCTCTGCAGCCCCAAGCTAAGTTATAAGATTGGGATTTGATAACTTTGTGTTTGATGATTCTGAAAAAAACCAAAGACCCATTTCATTCCTTCTGTATTCCTTCTATCAATTTATAAATTATCAATATTATATCAAATTATAAGATATCACTTTATAAAATGACTATAGGTATTATGCAAATTGTGAACTTCATAGATTGTGAATTCATGGCTTATCTATCTATCTATTTATATATATATATATATATATATATATATGAGCATATTATAGCAATTACCAGATAGAAATAATTTATACAGGAACAGAAAAAATATGCTCACAGTTAAATTCATAGCTTAAATATTATTTTATCAAGCATAATTTATTAAAATGAGAATTTCCTTCTGTCAAAGATTTGTGCATATAAGACTTTATGCTAAGCACTGCAATATCTGCAGAAAACATACATATGGCAATTCAAATTTATTGCATTTAACAATGAAGACAGAGGGCGATAATAAAAGCAGGAAAAAAATGAAAATGAAAATTGAAGCATAATCAAAGTTATGCTTGATAAACTTATTTGATTATTTTCATAATTTTTGCCCACTTCATTTTGTTCAACCCTGTGATCTCATAGTAATAAGACTATACAGAGGCATGTATGATCCACTGTCTAGCATCATATGATATGTTAGATAAACTGCATTTACATGATGTATTATGTGTCTAGTTTGCATTTTAAAATGCATACTAGGAATTCTACTCTAGATTACATACAAAAATTAACTGGCCTGTCGGTAATACAGGACTGCTCAACAAAAGTAGTAATATACTCTCAAGAACTGTCATTTATCATGAAGAAGATATGTTCTTCTTCTTCCTTTTTGCTAATGTTACTGATATAGATGACAATCACTGTGATGAGACCGATGAAAAATTTAATTTCTTCATTTGGTTGGAATTCAAGTAGTTCTGTATTATGTAAAAGACAACAACTCATGGACCCTAAAGAAATGCGGCTATTGTGGCTTGTCTAGTTACCAAGACATCTCTGCAATATTAATGTACTTTTAAGATTTCTGTAGTAATTCATTTCAAAATATTGAAAGAGATTCTGTTTTTAGAACAGAGAAAACTATTTTTTGTAGAATTAGACTGACATGGTAATTTATATTTTGTCATTATATCATGTGTTAGAAAAATATGGAAATCCCTGCATAAATTTAAATAGGACATGTCCAACTTATCAATTATCTGAGAATAAGAAACTAACCAAGCATGGAGGAAAATATCAGAAATTGGATCTCAAGTTGAGAGAAATTATAAAGGTTCCACATATGTTGACAGGTCAAAGATAAAATAAAATGATTAATTATATAATCCCATGGAACTTTTAAATATATAAATAATAGAAATGCAAGTTTGTAGTTGGAGTTTTTCTGTGTCCCACTTTGTCTACA
The DNA here is from genome assembly GCF_007827085.1 of Peromyscus californicus insignis. Taxonomy (NCBI): domain Eukaryota; kingdom Metazoa; phylum Chordata; class Mammalia; order Rodentia; family Cricetidae; genus Peromyscus; species Peromyscus californicus. The sequence continues at coordinate 83,910,923 of NW_026294551.1, forward strand.
GCTGCTCAGACCCAAGTAAACACACAGAGACTTATATAATTAAAACTGCTTGGCCGTTAGCTCAGGCTTACCACTGACTAGCTTTTATACTTAAACTCAACCCATTTCTGTTAATGTATATGTTGCCATGTGCTCTGTGGCTTTACCTGTGTAGCATTACACACTGTTCCCTGGATGGCAGGTTAGCTTTTCCTAACTCAGCCTTCCTCTTCTCAGAATTCTCCTTCTCTGCTTATCCTGCCTATACTTACTGCCTGGCTACTGGCCAATCAGTGTTTTATTAAACCATTGTACAAAAACATTATCCCACAGCATTTCCCCTTTTCTGTTTAATTAAAAGGAATGTTTTAACTTTAACATAGTAAAATTACATATAACAACAGTTATCAAGCAAGAATTACAGTTACAATATCTAGTCTATTTGTACTTGGCAAGATTAAAGAAAATATTCTATCTATCCTATATTTGTGAGTCTAAAGTTTCATATCTAATTTATTTTTTATCATAACCAAGGAAATTATAACTATATAGTCTTTAACTACACCAAAGACCTCAGCAGGATATAATATTACCTAAGAAAACAGGAAGTGCTTTGTAAGCAACTTTCAAAAATCTAGATTGACAGAGACAGTTGACTGCCTGGACAGTCACCGAAAGTTCTTCTGCAACGTTGGGGCATCCATTTTTAGCCTATAGGCCTAGTCTTTCAGTCATTTTTCCTGTGTCCTGTAGAATGTATGGCAGTCTCTTCTGTGAGACAGGAACCTGAAGGACCATCTTGCCTTGCCAAGTTCAGTGGTCACCTTCCTATGGGTCCTGCATGTCCCATTTATACAACATACTGTTAATCAGTCGATGTAAGGGCACTTTTTTGACCAAATGCCTATTTTTGCCAAGAAGATGAATTCCGTATGGAGTGTCTTCAATGCCCATCTTTCTCTTTGAAGTAAATTGGTCCTGCCAGGAGCAGACATGTCTCACTGTCCAGAAAAGTCTAAGTTTTTAAAACATTTTAAATGTCATATTCTATAGTTCTTTGAAATGTTTGAAGATTACCTACTAAATTGAAATATATCTCTATATACTTAGAAAACTTAACTAACATGACTATAAGTTTGATTATCATAGATGACTAATTATTAATCTGTATTTCTCAACTATACACTACAATTTCAAATGAATTGCACAAACAAAATACTTTAAACAAGAGTAGAAATATACATACAGTATAACAAAATTAACTTTAAATTTGTATCAATAAACTAAAATCCATAACAATGTAAAACATTTCAAACAAATTATTGTTCTTTAAAAGTAGATTCAATAATCTACCCTTTCATCCTATCATATCTGTATCCTATATTTCTATATCATATCCTCCTTTATTCTTTTAGAAAAAGATTGACTATGACCAATGACAATTTATAACCAACAACCTAAACAAAGACTGACATCCATAATTCATTTTTTGGGAATGTGGGCATAGTGTTCTAGGCTACTTCCTGCTGATAGAGGGAACTGTATTCTTATGGGGATCCTGAGAAAATTAAGAATTATAGTCAACTACTTACTGAAATAGTCTGTGAGACTGCATTGTCTGAGCCAGTTGCCTTGAAAACATTCTGGATTTTGGATCATCTGGAAACCTCTCAGGGGGTCTTCCTTGATTAAACCATATTAGCCCAGAAGCAATCCATAAGCTCTCATCTTCTGAGGAAACAAAAGCAAAACCTCTTTTCCAAAGTAACATATCGGCTTAAATCAACAGCTTTTACAATCAAATGTCTTTTTGCACTTAAAAATCCCAAAGACAACACAATCCAGACTCTCTCTGTGATATCCATCTTTATGTGGCTTATTTTTATATTACCTTTACTGTCTCTTTAAAGACTTTATTTTTTAAAACTATTCCTTTTTATAACTGTCTATATTCATTTTCTTCTCTCTTCCAAGCCTGCATACATTTTTACACACACTGTAAACCATTTAAAGTCTTGTTCCATCTGAGTCTGCTTTATTGTGAATCTATTACTTTAAACTGCAGCATTACTAGAACTTAAATGGCAGCTTTGGCTTCTGGCCCCACCCACCTCAGCTTCCCAACATGGCGGAACTAGGTTTACCACCAGCTTTTGGGGGAACCATGCTCACCAATGGACTCTGGGAGGCAGTAGGTCTAAGCCTCCATCCAGCAGCTTGTATCCCCCAAACCTCTTCTTCTTTTTCTTTTCTTTCTTTCTTTTTTTTCTTTACTAACAAAAGCTAAATGCATCACACAGTGTGCTGTGTGGCTTGCAGATGCCACTCTGTACAGTGACAGAAATCTACCATGCTACACTCAAGCCCATACACTGTGAACCTGCCATACTATAGCTCAAGCCTGTGTTGTCTTTGTATCATAGCTTTCCTGAGAGACAGAACTAGGAAGCTGCTCTTGGCTCCATTTTAGAATTTTTTTTTAAAGCTTTCTCAGGTTTTAGGTGGAAACTCTTGTACCACATTTTGGCACCATTTGTAGCATATCATTTGTTGTTGATAATAATGGCAATAGACATCTTAAATAATGTAAAGATGTAAAGAGTTGCAACAACAAATTGTATTTTAACATCTATGTTTATGGGATTGAAGATAAACATGTCTTTAGCTAAGCAACTATATCACATGATTAGTAAGACTTCTGGATATCAATATTAGAATTGCCCTTTTAAATTTTGGACAACTTAATCAATATTACCCCTAAGACAAAACCAGATTTTTAATGAGAGAAACTAAAATAAATCATGTTCAGTATTACTAATGAGCACTTGTATAGACTCTATTCTGTGCATCTATATTTCTTAGCATACTATTTAATGTAAATGAATAAATGCACCTATTGAATCCACCAGATAACCCCACGAAGCAGATATATGCTGAGCTGAAAATATTGTCTCCATTTACCCAATAGGTAAACAACATAGAAAAGATAAAATATGTGGGTTAAATTCTCAAGGATAGACATTGAGAGGAATGAATTGCAAGCCTTGGAAGCCAATAGTCCTAGATGGCACATTTTTTTCACCATATTATTCTAGAAGCTCTTACAGCAGGTCAATGTACAAGTCTGTATAAAATGGCTGATACTAAACCCAGATGACCTCACTAATTTCTCTGAGGCCACACAGACTTTACAAAATGGTGAACTATTAAGACCTGTTGAAAAATTCTCATTTTGAATCTGCATTTTTTTAATAAAATGTTTTTATGCTATGCAATCTGAATGTCCTTGATTCCAAAAAAAGTAATGAAACTTTCTGAGAGAACTGACTGAAAATACTAAGCAAGCTATTTAATCAAGAACAGACAAGAGTATGCCATTAAATCAGCAGTGGGATTCTTTTCCTCAGGCTGATGTGCCATGGCTCAGTCAACAGCAAGTACAATTATCCTTAACCTGAGGACATGTATTAATAAGAAGCCATCAGCTTCGGGTTTTAGATCTTCTTCTGTATGTGCCTGTAAAAAAAGATAGATATGAATAGAAAGGTTTATTAGAGCTATGGAAATAATCATTGTATATTCTCAGTTGTTGAGAGTATTGGGAAACTTGCTAAGATTTAGGACATCAAACTTGTTAGGAATTTCATTCAAACTCATGGCATTAATGATGAACTCACATATTCTACTTTTTATCTTTTATTCATTAAGATTCTACATTTCTATGGAAATAAACTATAGTCAAATGTATGTACCAAACTAAAACAGGTACTAGGAAAATGTGATTCTTAACTGTAGAAAAGTAGAATATTTTGGTATATTGGCCTTCTTGGGAGAAGTATTTGACCTGTGATCTATGGCTGTTTCAAAAGTAGTCTGTGTGCATATGTGTGCATTTGTGTGAATGTGCCTGAATATGTATGCATATGTGTGTGTGCTTGGTACATGGTGTTTTCCAAGAATAAAGTTAACAGCTTTGAAAGGATTTTTTTTCTAGTGCGTATGGCTGCCAAAATGTTTGCTATGGCATATACTCTGGAGGAAAGTATAGTTGAAATAGGTTGAGGATGCTCAACGCATGGTACTTTAACAAAGATGAAATACAAACTTGGAATAGAACAGAATAAATCAATAATTAGGAGAAAATAAATGATATTAATATCAAGAGATTTTGTTCAAAAGTGAGTTAAGTTTTTACTTACGGTAATGCTAAAATTAGAATGATTCTATGAAGTGGCATGTATCACGCAGAACTGTGAAAAAAAGTAGAACTAATAAGCTTGGCTTATTTATCTGAAGTAATTTAATTATATACTACATGAAAAATCTTATATATTGCTTACACTAGAAAGAGTATAGAGACATTGTCCACTTGAAAGATCTGTGTTAGATAGTGAATTGTTTTACTTTGTCAATCTTTACTGTGTATTTGGAAATATAGGATGACTTTTATGTCATTCGTGACTGAGGGATGATGCTAAAGCAAATGAAACTTGGCTGGTCTAGCATTTACTCAACGCTGCACAAATACTTTATAAAATTCATATGCAAAACCATCTGGACAAGTGGGAACAGCAGTTTGGTGGTGTTATATAAACTTACCATTTATATTAAAGTCACATGAGCTTGTGCTATAAGGGGGTCTGTAGATGTCAAGAGGATAAAAAGCTCAAACGAGGGGGAAGGAGTACATTTTCATTAGAAGGGGATACTTAAGGCTCAAGTGCAGCTTCCTTGTTAGATATTTCGAGACTCCTTTTTTTTTGTTTGGGACATGTGAACATAGGACCTGAATCCATTGAAATTGCCACATTTGTGAAAGAACCATTGTCCTAAAAGGAAACCTGAATAGAAGCCTGCTTTGTTGTGATTTCCTTATGTATTATGACCTGTAAGCTAATTTTATAAATTTTAAATTTATAATTGGAACATTTTTAGTTCTCTTTCCACCTTCTGAAAGTAAAAATGATAATACATAGTAAAGGTGTTTGCACGTCACAAAAGTTCAACATAATCAGATGTTTAGTAAACATGAAACATTGTTATAATTTAACGTGTTTTTATTTCCCTAATGTTTCCCTTTAAACCAATTATCAGATGTTCACAGTTAATTATGGAAGGAAAAGGTTAAAAGGGAGAGAAAGAAATGACAAAATAACAAACAGGCATAGAGAAGGGATGTGGCCAACAAAACACTCCTGAGCCTCAGAAAGCACAGGGAAGCTGAAGAAACAGGAGCCAAACAAGGAGGAGATGTACAGAACACTGTCAAATATTTTAGGAAGGAGTTGATTAGTGTTATGAACAGGCTTGAAGATATATCTTTACATCTGATATTTCCATATTTCTTTCTTTTATTCTTTCTTTTTTTTTTTTTGAGACAGGGTTTCTCTGTGTAGTTTTGGTGCCTGTTCTGGATTTCGCTCTGTAGCCCAGGCTGGCCTCAAACTCAAAGAGATCCGCCCGGCTCTGCGTCCCAAGTACTGGGATTAAAGGTGTGCACCACCACCACCCGGAGCATCTGGTATTTCTATGACACAGTTTTTCTAAGGGTCTTGACATTAAAAGAAAAATACTTGGCGATATAGGTAATAGCTATGCTCTAAAATCAAATTTTAAAATATAAAAATATGAAACTTTGGAATGTTTTTCAGATCAATGATAGTTTTTAACATGGTGGTTCTTATCATATATTTTACCATATTTATTAACTGGTATTATTAGGTTAGAAATCACTAACTATTCTTTTTTTTTCACTTTTTTTTTTATTTTGCAATACAATTCAGTTCTACATATCAGCCACGGATTCCCTTGTTCTCCCCCCTCCCGTCGCCCTCACCTTCCCCCCAGCCCCCCCCCCCCCCCCCCATTCCCATCTCCTCCAGGGCAAAGCCTTCCCCACAGACTGAGATCAACCTGGTAGACTCAGTCCAGGTAGGTCCAGTCCCCTCCTCCCAGGCCGAGCCAAGCAATCCTGCATAGGCCCCAGGTTTCAAACAGCCAACTCATGCAATGAGCACAGAACCCGGTCCCACTGCCTGGATGCCTCCCAAACATATCAAGCCAATCAGCTGTCTCACCCATTCAGAGGGCCTGATCCAGTGGGGACCCCTCAGCCATTGGTTCATAGTTCATGTGTTTCCATTCATTTGGCTATTTGTCCCTGTGCTTTATCCAACCTTGGTCTCAACAATTCTCGCTCATATAAACCCTCCTCATTCTCGCTAATTGGACTCCCAGAGCTCCACCCGGGGCCTACTCATGGATCTCTGCATCCAGATCCCTCAGTAGTTGGATGAGGTTTCTAGCACGACAGTTAGGGTGTTTGGCCATCCCATCACCAGAGTAGGTCAGTTCGGGCTGTCTCTCGACCATTGCCAGCAGTCTGTTGTGTGGGTATCTTTGTGGATTTCTGTGGGACTCTCTAGCACTTTGCTTCTTCCTATTCTCATGTGGTCTTCATTTACCATGGTCTCCTATTCCTTGTTCTCCCTCTCTGTTGTTGATCCAGCTGGGATCTCCCGCTCCCCCAAGCTCTCTTTCCCTCGACCCTTGCCTTTCACTACCCCCACTCATGTTCAGGCTGTTCATGTAGATCTTATTCCATTTCTCTGTCATTGGGTGATCCCTGTGTCTTTCTTGGGGTCCTGTTTTCCAGGTAGCCTCCCTGGTGATGTGAGTAGCAGACAAGTCATCCTTGTTCCACATCTAGTATCCTGCTATGAGTGAGTACATACCATGTTTGTCTTTCTGAGTCTGGGTTACCTCACTCAGGATGATTTTTTCTAGATCCATCCATTTGTCTGCAAACCTCATGATGTCATTGTTTTTCTCTGCTGAGTAGTATTCCATTGTGTATATGTACCACATTTTGTTTATCCATTCTTCAGTTGAAGGGCATCTAGGTTGTTTCCATGTTCTGGCTATTACAAACAATGCTGATATGAACATAGCTGAACAAGTGCTCTTATGGTGTGGTTGAGCATTCCTTTGGTATATGCCCAAGAGTGGTATAGCTGGATCTTGGGGGAGATGGATTCCCAATTTTCTAAGAAAGCACCATATTGATTAGAAATCACTAACTATTCTTTATTCATTAAATTTCTTAATAAAAAAGTAGTCACTGACTATCACAGATAGAAATATTTAAATTCTTGCAGTGATATATGAGTTTCATTTGTATGAGATATGAGTACTTTGTCTACATGTGTACTTGTGTATCATATGCCTGCCTAGCTCCCTCAAAGGACAGAAAAGCATATAGAATCCCTTGGTTGCAGTTACAGATGATTGTGAGTCACTATAGAGGTGCTAAAAATTCAAACCCAAGTCCTCTGCAGGCACAGCCAGTATCCTTAACTGCTAAGACATCTCTGCAGCCCCCACATATGAGGTTTTTAAATATGTTGGATGATTTTTATCTTTCAATTAACCATATGCTAAAGGATTGATAACCAGTCTATGGTACTACTGGGACATGAAGGAAGCTTTAGGAGGTGTGGCACATTCATTCAAGGGGATACTGAAACACAGTTACCCACCACTTTCCTCTTAGTTTCTGTGAGGCAAGCAGATTGGCCTCACTCTTAGTCCCCTACCAAAGTGTTGTGCATCTCCACAGGCCAAGGCAATGAGGCCAGTTAGTAGGGACTGAAACTCTAAAACCATCAGTCAAATTAACAATTTTTCTTAGTAATTGCATCACAAACACAGAAATCTGAGCAAAAAAGGCATAACATTTCAGTATAAGTAAATTCATTGTATTGGAATGATTGACAAAAGCAATTAGAAAAGTACGTCTTTTTCATTTGTTTATGTTTTACTTGTTTTTCTCTTTTTTTAAAGAATTGATACTTTATGAGGTTTCTGTTCTTGTTTTGAGAGACAAGGCCTCACCGTGCAGCCCAGGCTAGACTGGAACCAGCAGCTTCCTACCGGTCTTGTCCAGTGCTCGGTGGACAGGTGTGGAGCACTGTACCTGGTGCGTTTCGTGTTCATCATTAATTCAGCCCTTTAGCATTTTAAGTTGCTTTATTCCTGGCAATCGTCCTTGTCCTGGAGTCTGCTTCTGATCCTGGTGGAGCCCTGCAGTTCTCTTCTGATAGACACGTGTGTTGCGTCTGCTTTCGTCCTCTGCCTGTGATGTTTGACTTAGTGTATTCAGTTGTCACGTGTGCGTCCTCGGTAGGTAGGATGTGATGCTGGTGCAGACTGTAAGGTGAGGCGTGTCTGCATTTTGCTTTATCGTTAGAATCCGCAGTTGCGTCTTGTTTGTTTCTAATCTGACCATTTCTGTCTGTTAAACGACGTGTCCGGGCCATCCACATAGGGCTGTCTGTTGATAAAGCTTGAGATGTGTGGCCACATGCTTGCATTTCTCCATTTCTTACTGCAATGTCATCTGATAGCATCCTTCTCTCCTCTGCTGTTCGTTTAAATAATCATTAGTTTAACTCTTTTCAAAGAACGTCTTTAGGTTTGTCCATTATGTCCTGTTCCCTGGTGTCTGCTATTTTTTTTTTTAAACACACATACACATGCTAAAAAATGTTACTAAGTACGAAGGGCAAAGTAGTGTTCTTAAGGTGGCAAGGTCGGGGAAACATGTCATCAGTCAGCTTCATCAGTATGGGATGGATTGTATCTTACCCCTCAGGGATGATACTCTGAGGAGGACCAGGGCATTTGTGTGGTTATTCCATTTTGTTCTTGTCATCACTGATGCGGTATTTTGGTGACAAACTTCCGGTCTTTGGTGTCATAGAGAAATGAATGGCACTCACTGTCATATCACCAAATTTGTAGGTGGAATATTGATTCAGGAAATAATTTTGAAGTGTTCACTGTGTGGCTGTGATGGTTGCTTTACCTGCCAACTTTCATAACCTAGATTCACCTGGGAAGACAGCCTCAAGTGAGGGATTTTCTGCATCTGCTTGGCTGATGGGCATGTCTGTGGGGGATTGTTTTGTAGGAATGTTTTACTTGTTATACACCATTCTTTTATGGAAATTAATGGAAGATATTTATCAGTGAATAAATATATGAATCTTTAAAATGAAAGCTATAGATATTTAATTCACCTTCAAGCATTATTTTTCACATAAATCATATTGTCTACAAAATGGGAACACATTTCTTTTGGTTTGAATTCCTCTTTGAAAAAGGAGGAAAGGCAAATGATTTAAAGAGGACAATGGGTATCTGGGACGCTGGTAAAAAACAATGAAAAGAAATTTCTTATAAGGTTATTTTATGAATTAAAACTAGTTTCAACATTCACAAAATCATTTATAAGTTAATTCTGTGTTGGATAATATTCTTAGGGACTATAAAAACCAGGTGCCTAAGCCAAGACATTAGTAATTCCGCAGCTGAAGGCACAGATTGGAAGAGGGGGTATTCCTTGTCACTTCTGCACTCTGCCTCTTTTCATTGAGCACACCCTGACTCTGTCTGTAAGAACACAGATAACTCTGTCTGTCAGGAGGTTAGCGAACACCTTTATAAATAGTAAAGAACCAGTCTACCACAAGTGATCTCACACTCCTAAATTACCCAGGTACCCAAATCATTGATTATGAAAACTGATTTACTTGTTCAACATGAACCTCAGTTGGCAATATGGCATATATTTTAAAGTGCATTTAGTGGAGGGAAAGCTGTGTTTCCTACCATCTATATAGAAGAAATTGATTTTTGCTTCAATAAAGATCCATCCTCTTTTGGCACAACAGTGTGCGTTGTCTAGTGGGTTAAGAGAATCGTTGTAAACACCTCACTTTAAAATGTGATAAGGTTTTCAATAAATCAGCTACTTTATTAGACTCACTGTGTCATTCACAATGAAATAGCAGAACTCTGTGTCCCCACCAATATTTCATGGTTTTATTTTGGAAAGGTATCCTCTCCAGTACTCTGCAATACTATATGATTTACTGTTCTGCACACAATTCTGAAATATCAATCCCCATCACAGCTTTTCTATTCTTGGCACCAGGAAAGATTGTGCTTTGGTTTTATTTATTCAGAGCCTGTTAATGTTGTAATTTTTATGTCATGCTGTGTCATTTGGGCACTAATGTCATATAACTGATGAAAGAGCACACAGAGAGGAACTATGTTGTTATTAATTAGAGAGATCTGATAAATGGGTTATCTTATTTAGTAAGCAAGTCCTTGACAGTAGGCAAATGCAGATGGGCATATTAATGATGGTTCTCTTAATTCACTGGTGTGTTAACACTAGTTTTACTCCCGTTTTTAAATTAATATGCACATATCCCTGAAACCTATTTAAGTAATAAAATTCATAGCTAAATATTATTGGCTAATGCTTAATCTTACATAGTTCCTTTGCTTGACCTTAATTAATCTTTATACTAACACTGTGAGGAATGACTTCTCAATAGCATATTTATTTTATAGGTGAGAAAATTAAGGTAAATAGAGGTTTCTTGTAACACAAGACTTTAGAGCTGATAAAGGTGGAATCCCAGTGACACTACTAATCCTTCTTGATAGACACCTTCTTCACACTTCTGCCTTAAATAAAGTTCACCTCCTCCACAGATCTCCCACTGACCTTCTGATAGAAATACAAATATTTACATGAAATGTAAATTTATACAAAACTTATAGTAAGTTTTTAATATTATATCCTTGTTTGCTCAATAAAGAAATGGGCATTTTCGCCTCTGGACTACAACATCATTTTTACTTGCTTGTAAATCCTACTCTAGAGACACTTAGCAATGCTGGACGTAAAAATGCAAGAGAGTATGATCAATGCTTAATTTGTGTTTATAAAAGAAAATATCTTTTACCCAGTGCCTTCTTTCGAATATCTCCACCTTGAAGATGAAAAATCGAGTCTTGTTAACGTAGTCCACTTTATTTCTCTTGGCCTATGCCCTGACTGGCTTATTCTAAGAAAGAAGACTGGTAATTAGTATCTGATCTGCCCTATTTTATATTTATAGGTTACGGTTTTCCATCACACATACAAATTTTGTTAAATATTATTTTAAAGAAATGTATGTGAAAAACATGCAAGGTGTAATGATCTCTGGAAAACATTAATTGAACAATAAGTAAAACCTACCTAATAAATTTTAAGAATGGAGATAGATTTGATTTAAATGGAGGACAAAACAAAATTAGACCAGTTATTCCCAAATTAGACCAAAATTGTTTCTGAACCATCCTAACTTCATTGTTCCTGTGTGCTGAGTGATCAATGTTCTATTCATTTCTAAATATTGTTCTGAATTTATAGAACATAAATGTTAAATGTTGATTATTTTCCAATTCTTTCAACTGAACACCAGGATTCCACTTTCACACACAGCTCAGTGGCAACTGAGAAGAGATTTCATAAACTAGCTTCTTTGTGTGACAAAACTGCAGAGCCCAAATCTATTAAGATAATTTTGGGATAGCATTTCAGAAACAGTCAACCGTCTTCAGAAGCAAAGCCACACATTTATTACCAATGCTCAGTTCACAGAAGGAAGGATCTTGTCATTTAAACTGATAAACTTGATGCCTGTATCCAGTGGTTGGACACCTCTTGTACTTTGAGTCATTGTTGAGTTCCATGGATCGTAAGTCTCTCTAACAGCCAAATTTTAAAATAAATCCAAGCTAGACGTTAACACTTTGCCAATTCTCACCTCAGATACTTCTCCCATTTTCCTAATACCCTTAATTACTAACTCTGCCGCAGGGCATATTTATCTGAGATTGATGGTTATTCTCCCTGGCCTCGCAGAATTATCCTCTACAGAAATGCATTGTGGCATTGGACCGTCTCCTCTTTGATGTTGGAATAGGTATGGATCGTTAATGATTGCACTGAATTCTAAAGGCTATGCGTTAGGTGTTAAGTTATTACCTGTGTAGCTAACTACTGGAGGAGATTTATTTTAGCTCTTCCTTGCCATCATAGCTTAGTCACATTCATTATCAGTTTAAGCCACAAGATCCTACCATCTCTGTAAACTGAGCCCATTTGAGAAATAATAATAATTATGTGACTTCTGAAGCAACTGTTGACTGTATTTCAAGTGAAACCTTAACAAATTCACAGCATATTGAGTCCTACTACTTCAGTGTTTGCAATTTAATGGCTGATACTAGCTGGGTAAAGGCACTTGGTATATAGGGTTGTTTTTGTGGATATAGAAATTCAATACCCTAATAAGATGCTCCTGGCTGTATAATAGCATGGTGATGTGTATAAATGATGGACCTGGGATTTCTGCTTCAACATATATCCTATCAAGGTTCTGCCTTTTGCACCTGCTTTCAATACCTCACTTCCAGTGAAACTTCTGAAATTTATTGGGGTAGCATGAGTTGGTCACTTTCCTTTTTGTGACTCATAGTCTGCGCCATTTAATTAGGGAGAAAGAAAATGCTAGCCCCTTCCTGTCTATGACAGAAAATAGCATACGTGGAAAGCATCAAATAATAGTTCTAATGAGTAAGCCCAACACTTAAAGCATCCTTTAAAAGCTTGAAATGGAATAAGAAAGATTCCCTTACTTAGTGCCTAGAAGTCTGGACACTAGCTAAAGCTGGATTCCCTTTATCGTGACTGGAACTTTATGGGTTTCCATTATGCCATTTATGTAGAATGCTTTATTTGAGATTTGTACCTTGAATATCTTCAATTTCTCTCCATTCTCTAGGAGAAGTATGGGATTTTATCGTTATTCCCCTTTAATTTTATTTCTTTTATAATAATTGTTCATTATTCCTGAGATTTTTAGACATATATACAATGAATGGGATCATGCCCATCTCAAATTCCCCTTTCAATTCCTCAAGCAAAAGCATCATTTTTTTTTTTATATATAAGGCCGTCTTTTAGAAAATCATAGAAAATAGATCCAGGTTTAATTACTATCAATATCAATCACTTTCTTATTTTTCTCATTCTGGTTTTTTTTTAATGTGCTTTTTACCAAGGCACATATCTGGAATTTCTTTCCCCAATAAAGATTTAAAATGAAAAATAAAAGTTTTTTTAAATTACTATTACTATTATTATTATTATTATTATTATTATTATTATTATTATTATTATTTGCAGTGGGTCTCTTGATTCCTTCAAGTTGTGTGGGTATGGACATGTGATAGAAATGTTCTTAGATAAATACTTAGAATTCTTCACTATTTCCTATAATAACAAGGTTCCCCAACAATTTCTTACAGATTCAGCCGACTAATTCCTACATAGTTGGTTACAACCCAGGTCACTTTAGTACCTTACACAAAGTGAGATGCTTTAGGCAAGATTATCAACACGAGAATAAGCGAGTTAGCAAGCATTAGGAACCCCAAGAACAACAGAGTTAAATGTTTTATGCATCATTCGAGAATGTGCCACTGCAGAAAATTGAACGAACAGCTTTTTGGTAATGAATACTGGAAGCAATTTTTCAGCATTGTTTTGCATTTCTTTTGGTGACAGACTTATCAAAACGAACATTTTCTGATAGAGAATGCCTTCTAGACATTCCCTCTCTTAGAGCTTGGTAAATGTATAATTCTCCTGAAACTGTGTCTATATGCCATCTCATAGCAAAAGCCACTCAACCATTGAGCATTTACTTAATGCCAACTCTGTGCCAGAATTGGAGTTACACACTATTCAGACTTAGAGTTACAAAACTGAAAATGAATTATGTCACGTAGTCCATCGAGTCACCATTGGCTGAGACAAGAGTAAGAATTCACATTTTACTAGATCCATGTATTGTGGATGACTGAAGAGTGTCAATGGCTTTTCTTTTCTTCAATGGCGAAGTTTTGATGAATAACCACCGTTTGTGTAATGCTTCCACCCAGTTCTCATGCTAAGGAAAGACAATACAAGGGAGTCCACTGTATGTCAGACTCTGCGCTAAAGTCAGGACTGAGGCAAAGATAAAAATGAGCAGGAGGATCATTCCAGCCCTGGAATTTTATACTAACCTGAAAGAGAGAGATGGGCGTCATTTCAAAAATAGATAAACGGAAAAACTCACAACATACACACGTGTGAGAGCCAATGTTAGAAATTTTTGTAAATGATATATCATGCTGATTCAAATGCATTCAAAAGATAAAATTGAAAGCCAGAGCTGAGTATATAAATTCTTTAAATTTACTCCAAATCCAGAGGAACTTTTAAATTTCTAACCTATCATTTATAATGCTCGACGACCATTTGAAAGCATTACTATGCCTTTCAGACCTTACCTTCATCTAGTTATTTGTGAACAGAGTATATGAAAATTCTCATACCATGTTTCAAAAATAACAGGAGCAGTGAAGTAAGTTATGCAATATTCCTGAGCATTTAAACAGGTCAGAATGTTTGACTCCTCAGCAAAGTAAGTTGTCAATGGAGATCAGCTAATCATTTGCACAGTCTTGCACAGCTATATGCAAATATTATAGGTCTAATTTCTTCTATAGCCTAATATATTTCAGATGAAATTTATGAGTTCTGTAGACTTAGTAAACAACAGGTGTGTGAATTTTACGGGGGCAAAAGAATCTTAAATGTGAGCTTTAGTGAGCATGGCTTCAAATGTGGGGAGGAGCAAGAGAGAAAAATAAACTGTAGGGGCAAAGTCTAGGTGGAAAACATTGCGTGGTTTCAATGGAGGAATTTGCAAAACTCAAAAGCAGTGGCAACTGATTCAGTTGTGTGCCTTTCAAAACTTTTCCTAGTCTGTCCTTGGTCCCATTTAACACTACAAGAGCTCAGTTCAGGAAGTTCCATGTGAGATCTGGCTTGCTAAGTGGCTGTTTGAGCTTTTGATGAATTGTTGGAGCACTGCCATCACCTACTATGCTGTTTATACTGTATTATTTTCTCTGAAGCAAGGTCTACTTATTTATCTTTATTAGATTTCTTTTTGCTGTTCAGAAGTATTTCTTAAAAAGAGAATTTGCCTGTAGTGGAATATTATTTTAAAGTGTGTAACTTTTGTTTATGTTGCATTTGTTTAACTCTGTGAAGCTGTGTTACTGTGATTGTGTAAAATACCTGATGGTCTAATAAAGAACTGAATGGCCAATAGCAAGGCAGGAGAAAGGATAGGCGGGGCTGGCAGGTGGAGAGTATATGTAGTAGGAGAAAACTGGAAGAGGAGATCGAACAGCCAGAGAAGGAGGATGACATCAGGGTCCAATCACCCAGCTACACAGCAAGTCACAGAGTAAGAGTAAGATTTACAGAAGTAAGAGAATGGGGAAAATCCAGAGGCAAAATATAGATGTGATAATCAAAGTTAAGAAAAGCTGATTAGAAACTAAGCCAAGTTAAGGCTGGGCATTCATAATTAAGAATAAGTCTCCATGTGTGATTTATTTGGGAGCTGGATGGTGGGCCCCCCCAAAGAGAAAAAAACAACACAAAGAACAACATCTATTATTCGTTTTCTTTAGCTGATGTTGTTTATTTGAAAATTTTGCATGATTTCGTGTTTTTGTATATGTTTCCATCCTTTTTAACTTCAACAGCTTGGTGAAACTTTAGTACAATTTGTTTAAAAGTTATTGCTGACCTTGAGACAAGTGGGTGGTGGTGTATCTCCACACAGGAAAGGACTTCAATGTGTAGCAAATATGTTGTCTTCACAGTCAAATATAATTTCTAAATTCCAGAAATTACTTCTGTTTTGTAACTGTGCCTTCCAAACCCCTCCTCAGGAGGGCTCTGTCAGCATGTCTACATCACCTTTACAAACATTTGAGATATGCTCATCCACTCCAGGATAAACTATTATCTAAGGAAGAAAGATGCTTTTCTCTAAAAATTTAAAAACGATACACTGGTTCCTCTGTCCTCACACAACTGAACTGTATAGAGTCCTCAATGCTGCACAATCTTGCTTTTTCTGAAATACAATATGGAGATTAACTTAACTGTTAACTGGCACTTGTGTTTACTCAGAAGGGACATGCACAGTAATGCAGCCTGTGCTGGGTATGAGAGATGATGCTTAAAACACCAGCAGTTAGGAAGCTGAAGTTGGTGGATTTCTGTGAGTTCAGGTCAAGCTTGAGAGAGTTACATAGTGAGTTCTGGGCCAGCCTGAACATAAGCAATAGCTGCATTACCAGAGACAAACCAATAATAAATAAATAGATGTGTAGTTTGGTCATCAGAGTTTAACAGATATGAGTTCAAACTTGTGTTCTGTGTTTTCAAAGTTGTGAGATTATGCATGAGCTCAGTGAGTATCATCGTAAGCATGCAATAAGTGAAGCTACAGAGGTAATTTTATTTCATTACTTTTAGTCTTATACTTGCTTAAGAACATTTTAATGAGCTCTTTGACTGGGTACATGTCTTCACATAATGAACTAAACATGTTTCTATTTTTTTTCTAAAATATTTTTTATTGAAAATAGATATATTCTGATTATATTTTTTCTACCTCCATTCCTCACAGTTCCTCCCCACCCCATCTCCTGGATCATCCAGATTGCCCTTTCTGTCTCTGGTTAGAAAACAAAAAGGCATTGAAGGGATGATAATAAAATAAGTTAAGTCAAAAACAAACAAATGAGAATATCACAAACAGCAGAGACCAAAGCTATTTTATTCAGATTGTTTTTCTCTTTTTTTATTATTTCTCTTTATTTTCTTTAGTGTGTGTGTGTGAGAGAGAGAGTGAAAGACAAAGATAGACAGATAGAGAGACAAAAAACAGAGGGAGGGACAGAGGAGGGAGGGAGGAGGAGGGTTAGAGACAGAGAGAGAGGTGGAAGGATACGGGGGAGGAAGAAGGGAGGGAGAGAGGGAGGGAAGGAGGGAGGGAGGGAGGGAGGGAGGGAGGGAGGGAAGAAGAAAGGGAGAAAACAACTGAGTCAACCCTGCTGTAGAAAAGGAGACCAGCTCTGCAGAGTATATTCTGTCCCCTCACCTCTCTCCTTCTGGTTCTGAACTCAAGATAGGCAGGCCTACATGGGAGCAAGTCCATCCACAGGGCTGTCTCTCAGGCCCCAGGATAGGTTTTTGGGCTGTAGCCTAATACTACCCTGTATATAATAATAATAACTCCTGTGCCCAAAGCCTTAGGGTAAGAATATGTCACAAACTTGCCCCTAGCATATTACTAGAGTTTAAAAATATATGTGGATGGATGGGGAAGATGTTTCTGTTTATTCTCCATCAGAATAAAACTGGGAAGCTCCCTCAAATAAGTGTTCACCCTGCCACAGTTATTAGCTACTTACTGTGAAGAAACTCCAGACAAGAAGCAAGTTAAAGGGGGGGGGGGTTTGCTTCTTGGCTCAGAGTTTGTGGGTGTCGTCATTATGATGGAGATAATGGTCACAATGTTCACATTGCATCTTCACCCAGGAACCAGAAGCTTAGCTGGCTTTCTCCTTTTTATTCAGTCTAGAACCCAGTCTAGACAATGATTCTGCCCATAGTCAAGGTGGATTTTCTGATTTCATTATCTTAATCCAGAAAAATCTTACAAGGGTATGCCCAGAGACTCACCTCTGCTTGGTCATCTCTCATGGTCATGCCTGGAGGCTTGTCTCCTGAGTAATTTTCGATCTTGTCATGTTGACAATGTGAAATATCACACACATAGATCTTTATTTACAGTCAAACTTATGTATAAGAGTCATGATCTCTAATAACCTTCTAAGTATTAGCTCTAATAACCTTCAGGGAATGTTTGGGCCGTCTTGTATCTCTATAAATGACTTGATTTTATTGTTGCCTTTCACATAGTTCCTAGCCATCGCCTTGGCTTTAAGAGTCATTCCTCTCTAACATATTGAAGACAATGCCATAGCTTCCTCATGCACATGATGACTGAGGAAGGGACTGAGACCTTCGGGTTTCTGATCCTTTCTATGCCATCAGCACACTTCTCCTTGCAGGACCCTTGGGTATACCATGCTTGTTGCCACCATGCTTCTGCAAATGTAACTGGCTGTCTAGATAATCTCCTGCACTGCTCAAAATATCACATTAGGAAGAGGGTTCTGAAGAGATGGATAAGAGTTTGAGAGCACTGGGTGCACATTCAGAGCTGAGTTTCAATCCCATCACCCACGTGGAGGCTCACAGATGCAACTCCAGTTTTAAAGCTTTGGACACCCACTTCTGGCTTCTGTGGGCACTAGGCACACAGTCATCTATGCAGACAAAACACAAACATACAATATTAAATAAATGACTTTTCTTCATTACTTTGTTTAATGTTCTGGACTCTCTCATCTTTAAGTTTCATATATCCTTATCATATACTTTACTTTCCTTAATGTTTCTTGCCTCTCTTCTATCACTCTATCATTCTGATACACTGGGGAAATTTTCTTTACCTTATCTTCCAAGACCACAAAGAAATTTCTTTTAAGAGAAGAAATATATATATATACATAATATATATATAATATATATATAATTTTATAATTTAAGGATTTAAGTGAATCTGGGTACTAATTAAGTAGATATGCTTAGTTATTTCTGATATGAAGCATTAAATCATGGCTAAATATTTGATATTATAGGACATAGAACATCTTCAATTATTTTTCAGTGTTGACTGATATTTTGATTGTATCCTTTTCAATGCTAAGAATATCACTTTCCATAAATGCACAGTACAAAATACACAATACTATATAGGATTATTTTCCTAATCCCATGACAAATTCTCTGTAACAAGTTTGTGTGAAACTTTTCAAGGACTCAAATTGCGTCTTTTAAAAATCACATATTAATGATAATACTATTTTTTTTTAAATGATACCATGTCCAGTTTATTGGGCTTTTGAGCTGAATTTCTCTACCCACCAACTAGTTGACAACTTTTTTTTTTGAGATGGTTGGCCATTTTTTTTCTTTTTTTTAAATGCTGAATTCTGTTTATTGAAGAAGGGAGGAGGTCTTAAATACAGGCTTACAGCACAATGGGAGAACCCCAGAGGGCAGAAGTTCACTACTGATGTTTTGCAATCTTGCATCTAAGCTGTTAACGCCCAATATGCAGGATACACAGACAAAGAACTTCTCTTAAGCATTCAGGAGGGTGAATAGCATAGGGAGGATATCAAGGTCAAGGTCAGCAAGCAAGGCAACAGTTACCCAAAAGAGGAGCCAGGGCCCTACAGGTCCCCCCTTTTACTAAAAAATGAGCTTCTGACTTAGGTTGCTTGGGACATCAGCAGGTCACCTTACCCATCATGGAGATACCTGACCAGGCCACACAGGCGCTCTGTCTTAGGTTGGTGAGCGCCCCCAGGCATTACCTGTCTCTGAATATTCATTATCATACAGGCTCAATCATGTGTGAGCTGGAAAAAGATCTCAAAGTGGCGCTGGGCTTGCAATCTATGTGTTTGACACAGAAAAGACCAACAGAGGTCCTAACCCACCCATAGCCAGTAGGCTAAAGGCAACTGAGCCATTCCCTTCCTTAACGAGCTTTACTGCAAATTGGAGTCCTTGTAAGATGGTATCCCAAAAGCAAATGGAATTTGAGTTTATAAATTTATAACGTTTAAAGCCAATCGAAACGTATATAACTATTGAGTTAAATTTATCATGCCCAATAGAATGAAAGATTAACTAATTGTGGTAGCTACTTTTGCTGCCAGGGTCTCCACTGTGCTAGCTATAGTAACCAATTATGAAATGGCAATCCATACGATTAAAAGATATACTAATTAGATATTTGATGAAAAAATTATTGTTAAAATATCAGAATATGCACTTTTTATAATTAAACTATTGTCTTTCTGTTAGAGCAGAAATTTTGAGTGCACAATATGGACCCCACAGTTCAGCACACACAATAGTCTCTATTATGATCCATGGAGCAAATTTTAAGAAGTGTTCATTGACATTCAGCAGCAGGAGGGCATGTGCAGTGAAAAGCATTGATAAGGTGTTTTTCGAGTTCCAGCAGAAAATAAGTCAAGCTGTGAGGGATACCCTGTATTCATTCCACTTTTCAGTTTGAATTCTGATTTTGCCTATGTGTGTTCAGAAACATTTTACTGTTGCTAATTTTTACATGACTCACCCCACATTCAGAAAGTAATGCAACTCATATGGAGTCATGTCCCAAAGTTTAAGAAGCTGGGCATTTGAACAATTCTTTACTGGCTGTTTTCTCTAACTAAATTATCTACTCTACCATTGAGATAGAAATCCTTCAAATGTCTAGTTTATAACTACTCTCATACGAACAAATCTATTGAAAATTACATGTTCATAACTAAAATAGCAGCTCCCTTTACCCACACAGTTACAACCTAATATTTAATTTCCTTGCATTCAACTTTTAATCACATACCATTTCATAGTATGTATATTTTGTTTAATTACCACCATACTTTGCAGATTCATGTGAGTAACATTTTTGCTGTTGTTGTTGATTGCTGATATATCTCAAGTCTTCTCGAATGACCTGGCACAGAGTGTGATCGTGATGAATGTACTTTGAGGAAACAACTGAATGAGATGTTCAGAGGAGATTAGTTTCATCATCACTTTGTATTTGAGCAAATTGAAATTCAGCATGAATCTATTGGCCCAAGACCTGGGAATTCCTTAGTATATGAATGATAATTTAATTCAGATTTGTCTGGCTCCCATCCCTATGTTCTACCCCAAAGAGGAACTGTAGCATGAATCTTAAAGAATCTTATTAAAAAAAATCAAACCTGAGGCCAGTTATTGGGGTGAATGCTGGAAGATCAGAGAAGCAAAACAAGCCACAGCTACCTCACCTTGCCAATTCCTCAGCTGATCCTGTTTCCTCAGACTGGATGCCTCTGAGTCCTCATCCAGAATGAATTTCAGCTGAACTACTGCTCCAAAGCCTGAAAGCTTAACCAGCTAAAAGCTTCTAGTTTCTGGTCCTCATGCCTTATATATCTTTCTGCTTTCTGCCTCACTCCCTGGGATTAAAGGCTTGCTTTCTGGGATTAAAGGCGTGAGTCACCATGCCTGGCTGTTTCCAGTGTGGCCTTGAACTCACAGAGATCCAGAAAGATTTCTGCCTCTGGAATGCTAGGATTAAAGACGTGTGCTACCACTGCCTGTCCTCTATATTTAATATTGTGGCTGTCCTGTTCTCTGACCCCAGATAAGTTTATTAGGGTGCACAATATTTTGGGGAACACAATACCACCACAAGGAACTGCAACTGATAAGGAGGTATGATAAACACCAGAAATCATCCTTGGACTAAAGATCAAGGATATTTGCTGGTGGCCAGGTCATTAGTAAAAATGGTGAGAGAGAAACCATAGTATAATAGGTTTTAGAATGACTTGAGAAACTGTTGCTGTGAGTAGTTTCCTACTGTTCCTTATAGGGCCACATAGAATTGGGAAGCATTTCAGAAACGATAGCTTCAAAAGAATTTTCGGTAGTTGATGGAGGGGACTCATACAGACCAACAAAAGTACTAGCCAGGTGTTATGCATACAGGGACATATTTGCTGTTCATATATATTTACAGATATTAGTCATCTCTCTCTCTATATATAGATATCTATATAGATATATAGATACAGATATAAATACTTGTATACTTGCATAAATACCTTATCATGCTACTGCAAAGTCTATATAGAACTTGAAACCAGTGACTTATAACTTTGATCTTCCCACTTTTCAATTGAACACCTCTGTATCTACTTTGGTGTCAAGAAAATTTAGTATAAATGGGAGCAAATGCAAGTGATTAAAGCATGCTAGGGTTTGGGATTCTCTGATCCTCAAACATCAGGAACTGCCTCATACTCCAGTGATATTTCTTGGAACATCAACATGCAGAAAAGCGTGGAATAGATGGTAAAGCAGCATTTATTCATGTGCTTTGGCAAATCCCCAAAAATATTAGCCTTGTTTTTGTCATACCAGGCTTTAATGCCAAAACACAGTCTATTAAAGATCCTTGCCATATCCATAGAGTGACTTGAACCTATTTTAAATCTGCTCATCACTGACTTAATGCATAATAACTGGCCGATTAAAAAATGATTTTAGAATTGGCATATAAAATATGTGCCCATTACAGCCATCTCTTCAGGAGTGGGAAAAACTCCTGCAGAAACTACAGCTAAAGAATAATTTGCTGAAAAATCGGCTGAAGCGGGAGGTTCCAGCTCATTGAAACTCAATTTATTATATGCTTAAATGACTCCTGGAACAGTGGAATGTGTAGGCTGCACAACCAGACAAGGCAAATTCTATACTGATAGCAAATGTGTAAAATGCCCGTACCTAGTGGAGAAGTGATAGCAGCCAAAACTGATACTTGCCAACCAGTAAAAAAAAAAAAAATGTGAACATGCTGTTAGATAATTAACATTTTTCTTATTATGCAGGGCTGGGTAGTGAATATGCAACCCAACGTCCCCCCCACCCCGGATAAGTTACAACTTTAAAAAAAAGCATATAATTAAAGCAAAATACAATTTTCTGGAAAACTTTGTGCTGTAAAGTTGAGCCTTTTTCTCTGTGGTTTGTGCGTTTGGATAGTTACTTTCTATCCAGATTCATATTTATTGAAAGATGAACAGAGTTTTAAGGCAACAGATCTTCAGTCATAGACTCCATGAGTAAGGTGATAACTTACATATTTTACCTTGCATAATAATATTAAACTAGAAAATTACTAGTAGTGATGGAAGGCTACACTAATGTAACCTACTGGCACATCATACATATTTATTACCTCAAAATAGACAATACTGTTAATGGTACTAAGTCAGCATGAGTATTCCTATACCTGTAGCTGAAATATTTTCTGAATTGACTTGACATTCTATTACATTTGCATAAATGAAGGTTAAATATTTACTGATGCTGGAAAAACTAATGACAACTTATAAAGTATATGAAATTTGAGATATTACCTGTGAATCCAATATTTGCCACAAGTTTTTCCTGTATGGATAAATGGGAATATACTTATAGATAAGAAACTTACTTTTCTCTTTATTTCAAAAGAAACCTAATTTTTAAAATAATCTTTTGTATTTAAAAAGCCATTTCTCAAAGAGTCTATCATGAGAGATTAAGTTCTCTCTCTCCCATATACCTATTTTCTTGGTATAATACCTCATTCCCAGACCTGCACATAAAAAAACTCTGTCAGACCAATCAATTTAGACAATGGAGAAACATCACAGTTGAATGCTTAGGGTAGCTGTGTTGTGGCCTTTCAATAGAGGTGCGTGGTAACAAGAGAAGTAAGTAGGATTGGGATTGACCCAGGTTTGAGGTGAATGCTGCACTGGTTTTGTAACTGTGGACCTATTGATCTCATGTTCTCTGTCTCAGTGTACTCATCCAGAAAACAAAAAAATGCTCTAATTCTTACTGAGAAATCAAGGAAAATTACTTTTATAGTATATCAGATCTACAGATGGCAGAAAAGAGGAATCCAATGATAAACGATTGCTTGAGAAGTTACAGAAAGGTTCATTATCTCTTTGTATCTGTATCCACTGCTTCCCCCTTGATCTTGATTTTTAGATTCATTTATCTTAGTTTATGTTATTTTTGTGCACCATGTGCATGGATGGTGTTTGCAGGGTCCAGAAGACAGCATCAAATCCCTTGGACATGGGCTTTTGAATGGTTGGCATTGGGAATTAAACCTAGGTTCTCTCCAAGAGCATAAATTGCTCTTAAATACTGAATGATAACATGTCCCAAGCCATTGGTCTTAATTTTTATTTAAACATTTTTTTGCCTTGGTTTAGACATTTGTTCTACACCCTTCTAGATTTTTTCCCATGCTCTTAAAGCCATATCATATGCACTCACTGAAGATCTTATTTTATTGGCACATCACTTTAATCATTGAATATATAAAACTGTCTCTAATTTTTAAATTCCAGCAGGATAAAGATGTTTCTTTTTTCCAGTTCTGTTCATTGTTACTTAGTGCTATATCCCTCATCATGCTAGAAAAATATAATATTTGTTGAAATAAATATGAAGATATATTTTTCTGCAAACCTGAATGTTGGTTCGAGTATGTACATAGTAATTGAATGGCTGATGTGTTGTTTGAAACACATGAGTGGATAGTTAGATAATGACACAAAGAGAACAGAATGAAGGCCACATTTATTACAGTGATGATGAGAAGAGAATATGCTTTGGGCAGGATTCTTGAAAATTTCTCAATCCCAAGAGCTATGCATTTGCATGGTCCTGACCCCAAATTCCACAGCAACTGGAAATCCGAGGAAGTTGGAGTATAATAAATTTTACTTGATTCTATGGCAAAGGAGCCAAGGGAATGAATAAAAGGTTACAATGTATCTCTCTCAAAACACTGGGAAAAAAACACTTTACAAACACATGTCTAGATTTTCACTTAGCACAAAGATTAAAATAAGACATGTTTTATTCCCTACATTGTATATTTCATTATCCCATATTCCAAACTCAGTGGATTCTTGGAGGTGATTCATTATGCGATTTAATCTGATATTGAAAAATCCCAATACAGTGTAGAGCAAGTTTACAAGCTTGCAATGAATTTTAAGTAACACATCTTGTTGAATATGTTTGCTGATTTATCCAGCATATAGAAATGAAATTTGTCAGGCATTCCTTTGAAGTTTAGAAAAACTGTAAGTAGAACACAGTTTTCACGTGATTTTAGGTCTTTAATACATTGTTCAGCCTGGGTGGCACCACTGAGCTTTGACAAGGGGCCTTATATGCACCAGGGTAGCTTGACAGAGAAATGTTGTTTTCTACAGCTGTGGAACTGACCCCTACTTGCTAAATATAAGAACAAAAAACAGGAAACACTTCTCCTAAACTGACCTAGCCCAGATTAATTATTCACATCCAATCTTGATTACATTTTATCTGTCATTCATTAATATTAATTCCCAACAAAGCATGGTTGAATGCTTGTGAACTTGTCAGCTTGATTTTTGCAGAATTAACAGTGACAGAATATGTGAATTTTTAACAATTTGAGTTGTGTCTGGTATCTTCAAATAGTGTTTCTAAGTTCTATGAGTTTCAGAAAATATTCTGTTTCTGCAAACAGGCTTCCAAATAATGTAAGTATTATATACTATATATTCATATAATATGTGTGTTATTATACATTATATGCCCTGAAGATAAAAAGAACTAAACCTGAAATACACACACACACACACACACACACACACACACACACACACACACACACACTCACACATACTCAAAATCCACTAGCAACTACCCAAGTATTACAGGACAGATTTTATACTTTTTTTTTAAGGGTAAGCCAGCCTTGAATTAACTGTCAAATATAATTTTGCATTAAAATTCTTAAATATGTGTTTGTCCTTAGAGGAAATCTTAGAACACATGTCTTCTTGCCAAATTTATATTTGCGTAGTAGTGAGCTATAAGGTTATAGATCACTCGGTGGCCAACTGCCAACCCATAAACTTCTTGGGAAAGCTACTAAAAACTTCTATCTGAAATGCATTCATATCAGTTAGTGCTTTGCCTCCTCTATAAAAAATGAAATGTACTCAGGTCTCTAAGTTCTTTAAAAAATAGTGTGAGAAAATACTAAATTCTGTTTATTTCCACATTTCTTCCTCTAACAGTTGCAGCCATAAATGCAAAATGAATGTTGACATATTTGTTTAACATCCCTGAACATATTAAACTGCTTTAGAAGTTCTTTTGTAATCAGCCTTGAAAAATAGAAACTGACACTCACATCCCTGGACAGATTAAATTGTTTCAGAAGTTTCTCATTAATCAGACATGAAAAATATTTTCTGAACATGGAGTACGTCCTTTGAAAAGTACTTGGAATTTTCATTGCAGCAAATAGTGCAGCTTGTGCAAGTCCAATGCACAAGGTCAATTTTTAGGCACTCATATAAAATAGGAAGTATCTATGTCCTATCTGTGTCCATGATGGAGCACACTGAAAATACAAAGAGAACACTGCACCTGGATTATAAAGTTCACTGCCAATTATTTATATTTCTTTGAGCAAAGTAAGTTATTTTAAATTGAATTTCCGTCTAAGTGAATTGCTAGTATCCAAGTGTTACTCTCAGTCACTCTGCAAGGTTAGCAGTATCTTGTTATACCTAACGAAATTGGACTTCTATAGTAATATTTTTTCTCATACAGCACTGTTAGCATGTACTACAATAAAAAGTGAGTCAGATTCTTTGGACATGGCCCCTGATAGGCTGCCCGTGTTCCAGTGGGTGTCCCTACACTCATGGTTTTGCTCTCCATATTAAGTGAACTGAGAAGGTTTATAAAAGAATCTACTAAGGAAAAATAGTGTCAGTGAGATAAGAGAAGCAGTTTAAAAAGAGGGAGTGGGATATATCTCCAAACTTCTTTCATGAAAATGAAATTTTCATATAATACATTCTGATTATGGTTCCACCTCTAACTCCTCCCAGATCCTCCCCACCTTCCCAAATACACATCCTTTCTTTTTCCTTCACATTAGAATGCAAACAGGTATCTAACAATAATAAATTAATAGAAGATAGAATAAAAACAAACAAATTAGAATAGGACAAAACAAACAGAAGAAAAAGAACCAAAGAAAAAAAAGAAATAAAACACACAAAGTCTTCGGAGAAACACATGTTCACACACACAGAAATCCCATAAAAACAGAAAACCATAATATTTACTCAAAGGATCTGTAAAGTTAAAAATTAAAGAAAACCTGACTAATTAGTATGATACAAAGAACCTCAAAGAATTCTATTGAGTTTGTTTTGAGTTTTGCTTGATTCTCTTCAAAATTCTAGTTCTCATCCTGTGATGATAATATTTTCTTGCTTGTAAAAGTGTTGCATGGATTATATTATTCATTTAGGTTTCTATACCTTTCATGTACATGGGTCTGTGGATTTTAATTTAATTTATTTTTCCCTTAAAAATAAGAACATGCTACTTGGCATTAAACATTTCTATTCATTTATACACTACTGTACAAATTTTGTAAATGTTTACTGTACAGGCAATTCTCTTAGACTTCAGACTCTATGCCCTTTAGTCAAGTGGGTACCAATGACTTTAATTTTGCTAGGTACTTTGGAAGATAATAAAATTATATAGCATCTTATTTTAGATAGATATCATTTCCAAACTGTGATGTAAGGAAATGGAACTCAAGTGAATAAACAGCAGGTATCTCATTGGACACTAGTCAAGAGAAGCATAGTATGAGGACACTAAGATCTTGAAATTTATGAGGTGAGTGGCAGGAGTTAAGAGGTCTGTATAAAGTGGACACCTTGGAAATTCACCAAAAGTTACACTGAAATCCTAACAGTTTTAACACATGAGCATATCTTATAAAGCATTACAAGAAATGAAAGAAAATAGCTAAAGAAAATCTGTCATATTAGAGTAAAAATAAAGGTAATTATAGAATGATTACTATATCTGCATTAAATTTATCAGTTGGTTAAAACCACTCAATCTCACCTGGTATTTAGTGAATTTTAAAGGTAAGTCATGTCTTATAAATAAGACTATTTAAAACTAGCAAAGCTTAAATTAGAGGTTCAATGGGATTAAATTACAAAACTCAGCAACAATAAAAGAAAACTGCATTAGTAACTTCTCTTTTGTTGGGATGAAATACCCAGGCAAGTTAGAGATGGAAGTTTTATTTGGGCTTATGGTTACAGAAGGATGAGTCTATCACCATCAAAGTAAAGAGGCACAGACACAACAGGTATGGCAGCTTAAGTGACAAGTTGAGAGTGTCAATCTGAAACCACAAGCACAAAGCAGAGATCAAGCATCTGGAAATATTACACATTTTTAAACTCTCACAGACTGCCTCTGGTGACATACTTCCCCCAACAAGTCCACACCTTCTAAATTTCCCCAAATAGTACTATCAAGTGGGTACCAAATATTCACATACAAGGCTCAAGCGGGCCTTCTCATTGAAGGCACCAGAAAAGTCCAACTCAAACTTTAAAACCTGTAGAATCCATGTTATAGAGAGGATAGGGAGTAATCACAGTTGCACACAGGAAATAATGAATCATAACAATGAGAGAAAGCCTGAGGGATCCTACATACTGGAGTAAACAGTTGAGAGTCTTAAGCAGCTGTAACTAAAAGGTTATGAGTGAATGAAAGGCACACAGCTGAATGACATGTTCATTTCTCAGGAGAGAAATGAAGAATGAACTCATACCAAGCATTTAAAGATTAAAAAGCAGCTAAAATATACATACTTCCATATAGCTCTAATGAAGACTAGACAATACAGAAGAACTTGCATACTTTAAATTAGACCAAAATAAGTAAAATACAATAAAGAACAGAAGGAAGTAAAATAAATGGAATAGGTAGACATCCATTGCTTAAGGAAATAACTAGCACTGCACGGTAGGCATACAACTGCAGGAGCAGGAAAAAAAAAAAAGAAAGAGATTCTAAGCTTGATGCAAAATAAAATGGAGAATCAAGAAGCCATTGTGGGCTGAACAAGAAAAACAATAGCTGCTTGTTTATGGTCAAATTTTGACAATTAAAGACAATGGAAAATATTAAAATGGAAGAGAAAACAGAAGCATTAAATATAGGAGTAAAATTGAAATGAAAACTGTTAACTTTTTAGTAGACACAATGTAAGTCAAAAAACAATGGAAAATACATTTCTGGTCCAATTTTAAAATCAAATACAGAAATATGAACAGATGGGCTGTAAAGTGACAGTAAAAGTGAAGACTTTGCATATAAACCATAGGAATTTCATTCAAAGTACAGATACCTTAAGTAAATATTAAAGGTGTTGCCTCAGCATATCTTAGGGTAAATTAAGTCATATCAGTAGTAACCCCAGGCCTACATGTAAAGATAAAGTACATGAAAAACTAGAACCTCTCAGATGGCTCCAAGGCAAGCATGCCTGTCACCCAATCTGTATGCCTGCATTAATTCCCCAGAACCAAAATGGTGGAAGGAGAGAACTGAATCCTTAAAATTGTTATCTGAAGTTCGTATAAACACACACACACACACACACACACACACACACACACACACACACCACAAATACACACACACAGATACTCACAAACATACACACACTCACAAATGCAGAACAAATAGATGGAAGACTAAAAAAGAATACAGAAAAGATTACATATGGTAATAAGAAAGATTTTAAAAATTATCTGGAAAATAGCTATAAGTTTTTTTTTTAACTCTTATAACATGAACTCTATATAACTTTTTGGTAGTAAGTGAAAATATATTGTTATATTTAAACTTTTTTTATAATTGAAAAGAGATTCTTCTCTCATACAATACATCTGTACCACAATTTACCTTCTCTCCACTCCTCCCAGCCCCCCAACCCCAGTCCTCAACTCTCTCCCTATCTAACCTCCCCCCCCATTTCCTTTTAGAAAAGAGCAGAGATAACAAGAAAATGCAATAAATGGATACAATGGGACATGTCAAAAGTCCTCTATCAAGGATGGAAAAGCAACCCAATAGAAGGAAAAGAGTCCCAAGAGCAGGCAAAAGACTCAGAAACACACCCGCTCCTACTGTTAGGAGTCTCCCGCCAAGCCCCAAGCTAACAGCCATAACATATATGCAGAGGACCTAGTGCAGACCCAGACAGGCCTGATGTTTGCCACTTTAGTCTCTGTGAGCCCATGAGAATCCAGCTCCTCCCCATCTTCCAGGCTATTCCTCGAGCTCTGAGCTTCATTTTAGCCTTTCTCTCTCCACCTAATGTCTGGCTGTGGGTTTTTGCACCTGCTTCCATCTGCTGATGGAGGAAACCTCTCGGATGATGACTGGCATGGCACTGATCTATAACAGATACAATATACTTGGAAGTCCCTCATTAAAAATATTGGAAACAATATCTCTTAGGTAATAAAAGGAATAAT
The DNA here is from genome assembly GCF_007827085.1 of Peromyscus californicus insignis. Lineage (NCBI taxonomy): Eukaryota > Metazoa > Chordata > Mammalia > Rodentia > Cricetidae > Peromyscus > Peromyscus californicus. Next base: position 83,940,833 of record NW_026294551.1, read on the forward strand.
TAAAATGGACAAATTTAAATTCTACCTTGTAATGACACAGTGAAGAAAATGAAAAGCTAGGAGAAATTCTCTCTCTCTCTCTCTCTCTCTCTCTCTCTCTCTCATATCTTTTCCTCTTATGTTGTTCAAATCTTTAGATGATCTTTTAATAAAAAACTCAGAGTCAGCTATCAGGTTGAAAGCTGAAAGATCAGAGAAGCAGAACAGCCAGTCACTAGTTCTTACCTCTATGAAGTCCTTGGCCTAAAGAGAGTGAGTTCCTGTTTCTTCACGCCTTATATACCTTTCTCTGCCCAGACATCGCTTCCTGGGATTAAAGGCATCTATGCTTCCTGAGCAAAGGCATGAGATCTCAAGTGTTGGAATTAAAGGTGTGTGCCACTACCACCAGGCTCTGTTTCCCTCATGTAGTTCAGTGTGGCATTGAACTCACAGAGATACAGACAGATCTCTGCCTCCTGAGTGAGAGGATTAAGGGTGTGTACCACCCCTGTCTGGCCTCTATGTCTAATGTAGCAGCTGACTCTGTTCTTGGATCCCCAGGCAAGTTTGTTAGGATACACAATATATCACTACACTCTTGAGAAGGAACAAGTTTACTATATTGCTCATACTGATTACCATCATATAATATGATATGTATGATCATATGGTACATATGATATCATACATATCATATATCAATCAAGTTACAGTGCTTATTCTACTTTGTCATGACTGGTGCTATAAATCTCTGGTTTGTGTTTATTTTTACTTTTGCTCTTTGTCTCATTTTCATGTAAATGGCATACTTCAAAAGTTTTGAATTCTAAAGTTCCAGATTTTCAGGAGTCATACACACTTGGAGGAAAACTGGGATTTAATATGGCTTTTGAAAGTGAAAACAACATTCTATTTTCAGGCAAGAGGTTATATTTTATGTAGACCATCTAAGACAAAGCTTTTAAAATAAGTAGGCGATGAATCTTGTTTGAAATACGAAATTTTATGAGAGTGGGTGCATGACTCGTCTCTAAGTGTGGTTATAGTGATAGACATGAAAACGTAATAGGAAAAATAGCACTTTGGGGTTACCAGAAAAAGTGTATTTTTCTTAATGTATTACATTATAAGATGCAGGATGTTTAAGCAAATGTGTGTGAGCTTACTTTTCACAACTACTTCTGTCAGTTAATTATTTGTTGCCATAATTACAATTTTTGAGAAGACCTAGCATTTTCTCACCATAGTCCTTTTTCATATTTTACATTTCTACCCTCAAACATACTAACTGTTTCAGGTGAAGTGATGATTTGACATGATAACTTCAGACAATAAAATGCTTATCAATTTTCACAACACCAAGGTTTTCTCTTTGAGGATATCATAAAATACATCTGAATTGTGCCCATTTATTTTGAGTGAATATCAGAGACCTTCTTTTCCTATGTATGACAAGTGAGAAGGGCTGAGCAACACTATTTCCTACAAACGCCTGAGCTGTAGATTTGTGCCCTTCCCTAATGTTCTGCAGTATTCTCTGGTTTGCCTTTAATTTTGCTACAAAGTTGCCTTTAAATCAGAGTAATGTGCATATTGACTGCAACAAAACAACTAACCTGTAAAATCCTTAAAAATCTGTGCAGGGATGTTTCACATGATTGACTCTGCTCATGAATGAAGACTGACTCCTTTACCTTCTCTGCTGGCAGGAATTGTGTTTGCAGAATTGATACTACAATATGGACTTACAACAGTACTTGTCTTATACAAAATAGTATATCATTTTCATATAGTAGCTTATTGCTTATATAATCATCTTGTTTTTATTTGCAATTGATACCCCTGTCTATCAGCTGTAAAAATCATTTGACTTGGGTTAGGATGGACATCATATTTTTCTCATTAAAATTAATAGAGAATATTTTTCATGCCATGGCTCTCTCACTTAGCAGCAGGGTTTCAGAAATAAATTGGAATGACTAAGTAAGAGACGTGTTCACATGAGCTCTCAAGATCAGTACCTGTGATTAGAGAGAAAATTCTTAAATTGCTTGCATGCTACAAATAAAATGTTTTTCTTAGAATGGAGATGGGGACTGTCACTGACTCATGGGTTTTCTGTTTTCATATTTCTCCATTTAACTTCCCTTAAGTTTCCCAAATTCAATATATTGAAAACAAACTCACTGCTCTCAACGTGAAGCACACTTTTGAGTTTCCTGCATTAATGACTTCAAACTCATATAGCAAGTCAACAGGAGAGAAGTGAGAGTTTTGGGTCCTTCAGCAACACCGAGTGTGCCCAGGAGATACCAGTATTTCCTTTGGTTTACGCATTCATTTCATATTGGGACATATTTTTTATGAGGTCCTACATTACTTCTTTGCTAGGTGTACATAATAATGAATATGGTCCAGGTTTTACCTTTAAAGAATCAATCGTGTACTAGAAAGGAAAATGTGTTTAATTCATTGTTTGAGAACTTTATACATGAAAAAATGTTCTTTTTTTTTCAAATCCACCCCTACTCTTTCATTTCCTACTTCTTTTATTCATTCTATAATACTTCTCTCACAATTTCTTGTACTCTCTTAAAAAACTGATGATATAAAGCAGGGAAGGGAAGACATGTAAGTCTCATGAAGATGGTGGAGAACTTTTTTTTTTAATTCACTCTCCATTTATTTAATGGATTATTTGCAATTTTGTTATTACATTTTTTAAATTTTATTTTATAATTTAATTTAATTTTACATATCAGCCACAGATTCCCTTGTTCTCCCTCCTCCTGTCCCCCCTTGCCTTCCCCCCAGCCCACCCCCCATTCCCATCTCCTCTATGGCAAAGACTTCCCTGAGGATTGAGTTCTAAGGCAGCCTCTTTGGGTAAAGTCATTCATTCCAGAACATGGAAATGTTGTGGTCATTTCTTCCTCAAATGATTGAGAAGATACTGCTCAATTGACAAGAAAAGTGTAGAGAAAACTGATGTAAAGAGGGGGGCTGTCGCTGATTCTCTCCCTCCCTCTGTGTACTATCATGTTGTTTAGCAAGTCCAAACACTCAGCTCCTACTAATTCTCTCTCACTTTTACTGCTCAGAGTTCATGGCTCTCCTCTTCCCAGAACCCAAAAGCCCCTCAGCAAGAAGTACCCTTGTTGTGGGATGGTCTGTATGTCAAGTGTGTTGCTGATTGGTCAATAAATTAATCACTGATTGGTCAGTGGCTAGGCAGGAAGTATAGGTGGGACAAGGAGGAGAATAAGGCTGGGAAGTGGAAGGCTGAGCCAGAGAGACACTGCCAGCTGCCACGATGACAAACAGCATGTGAAGATGCCGGTAAGCCACGAGCCACGTGGCAAGGTATAGATTTATAGAATTGGATTAATTTAAGCTGTAAGAACAGTTAGCAAGAAGCCTGCCACGGCCATACAGTTTGTAAGCAATATAAGTCTCTGTGTTTACTTGGTTGGGTCTGAACGGCTGTGGGACTGGCAGGTGAGAGAGATTTGTCCTGACTGTGGGCCAGGCAGGAAAACTCTAGCTACATACCCTCACCTGTGTTCTCACTAGAGTGCATGCTAATTGATAGAAATAAATTATACTTCCCATCAGTCTAATTAACGAGTTCAACTGACCAATCACAGAGGCCTATATTTGGGATCTCTTTCCGGATGAGGTAATACGTAGAATCGATGACCAGAAAGCAGACTAAATGGCTTTCTATGGTGGAAGAAAGTACCAGTACCTGGTACTCAGCAGGTTAGAAAAGAGAGAATCAAGTTAGAGTCCTTTAATCAAAAGAACTTTTAAGAGAGACTTGCCTCTGCATTTCCAAATGAGTGTGACAAAACAAAACAAAATAAAATGTCTCTAATTTTGTATCTCATGTTGGATCCCCCAGCAAGCAAATTTTGAGAATGAGATGAGCTCACAAGTGCATTGGAGGATACTCATATACATGAGATCAGCTCTTGTAGAAGGCGCAAGAGCCACCTTCAGTCAGAGGGAGAAATTATACTTTCAGTGTAGTCTCATCAATAACATTGGCCAAGCCATAGAGAACTATGAATTGGACATGTTCCTGAAGAGTGGTCCTGATTAAAGGCAAGAGGCGAGAGTTGTTATAGCCCTTGCATCAGTAGGATACAGATTGTCTTTTAAGGTAACATGACTAAAAACACATAAATCTATTTATCAAGGCAGTTTCAAAAGAAATTGATATTTATGGCAGTTTCTAGAAGTATCCTTTTTTTAAAGTCTTACTCTGTGTTTTATTAGCATTTGATAATAATTGACAAAGATGTACAGTTGTCAAGTAGAAAACATGAGAAAGCAAGGAGGAATACGTAACACTCAAGCAACTTGTAAAAGTCAGAAATGGGCCGGGCGGTGGTGGCGCACGCCTTTAATCCCAGCACTCGGGAGGCAGAGGCAGGCGGATCTCTGTGAGTTCGAGGCCAGCCTGGGCTACCAAGTGAGTTCCAGGAGAGGCGCAAAGCTACACAGAGAAACCCTGTCTCGAAAAACCAAAAAAAAAAAAAAAAAAAAAAAAAAAGTCAGAAATGGGGTGCCAATGGAATGTGCTTTCAACCCAAAGTACCATGCTAAAAGAAAATCCAGAACAAACTACAAAGCTCTGGAAAGACTTTGCATCCTTAAACGCTAGAAAACTCAAGTGCTGCCATACTGAAGGAGGATCTGACCAGTGCAGACAGATTAAGCCAATTTGTCTTTAGTTTGGTGTGACCAGCTGAAATAGGAGATAGTATTAAATAGAAAAAATAACACATGTGCATGTACTCCTGTGTAAGATAATAGGATATTATGATACATTCTATTGTTAAGCTGTAGAGGGCATATCCTGTGAGGTAAAAGTCACAGAGAATAGAGTCATCCAGGAGCCATGCTGCTTGGAGTCAAAGGCCATCACCAAACACATCTGGCTTATTCATACCATGACTGTTCTTATTTAAAATTTCATCTTATTCAAAGAAAGAAAAGTGCTAAATCTTAAAGACTTTCAAGACTATTAATCCATCCATGCACATCCAGCACAGTGTATCATAAACATGGGTGACTCTTGATATGAATCTAATCTTACTAATCTTATGTTACATATTTAATATATCACATTTTTCTCCAACTATAAAATTGTATTACAATGTCAATATAGCAGGCTTTGAACTAATACTCATTTATTTAAAGCTTTGTTCCAACAAAGACATATTTAGGAGATTTCAGTTAACCACACAATAAATATTAATTATAATTCATATAGTTCAAATCCTACCATTGTTATTAGACATTGCAAAGTATAAAATAGAAATTAACCACAGTGCAAGCACATCTAAAAGGGTGCGAGCTGCTGAGTGAAACACAGTAGACTAATAACGACCATGATTTCAGATGAAAATCCTAGATTTGTCTATGGCAAACTGTTGATTTTACTTTTAATATACATTTAAAATGTCAAGATACAGTTGTATTACTAAAACATTGCTCCATTAACAGGGAGAAGAGTAAGAGGAAATTGTACATGACTAAATGTATTATCTGTGTGTGAATATGGGTTGGTGTGTTTGTGTGTGTGTGCCTCTATGTGTGTGTGTGTGTGTGTGTGTGTGTGTGTGTGTGTGTGTGTGTGTGTGTGTATGTGTGTGTGTGTGTGGTGTAGTGCATGAGTGTTGATACACATGTGGTTATGATTATGTGCACCCAAGTGTACTTAAGTGAAGGCCAGGGAACAATGTTGGGAGTCTCTGTACCATTGTTACTCACCGTTTTCGCTGGCCTGGCTTGCCAGAGAGTTCCCATTGATCCAGCAGATTCTGCTCCTACACTGGGTCATAGGCATGAGTAGCCATGCCCTGCTTTCATGTGTTGCTAGAGATTTCATCTCATGTCCCCATCCTTACACAAAAAAATGTTCTTATTCATTGAGCCATCTCCCTAGCCACATACAATATATTCTTAATAAGTCAGCAAGCAATTTGATCTTTATTCTTACAATTTTGAAGTACTAATTTGAAGTTAGAATTTTATAAAACCTAAGACAAGTCATAGCGATTTATGTTTTCAATCACATTACTAACATGCTTTAAAACTGACTTTTTGTTACTAACAGAAACTTGATTCAATCATTAAGTTAATGAGTGACTGCATGCGTTTTATTTGAAAATGTTTTGTTTTTGCATTATATTCTTGTCTAAAAGCTTTCAAACATTATTGTTCCTATTTTACTTTTTATTTTAAAGCTTAAATATTCTGCTGATAAACTATCATCATTATGCCCCTGGATTAAATGGTTAACTCTCTTATGCTTATATTTTTAAAATTTTGATTTAAAGTTGACTCTGGCATTAAATTTAATTGTCAGAAGGAAAAGTAGCAGGAAGAGAAGGATCCTTTGAGCAAGATTAATGTATTTTTATATAAATCCTGAACACCACCAGGACATATAGCACATCAATACACCATTACATCTGTTTTGAGAGGTTGGTTTCTTTTTTTTTTTTTTTTAAGTTTTCAAAGTACAAGCATTGAAGTAAGAATTTTATTCAATTTTATTCAAAGTGAAAATCTCAAAAGTTAAAAAGCTAAACCATTTTCCTGGAAAACAAAGATCAAAATAGTATGAATGAGCTTGAATTCAATTCAGGATATCCCTTGAGCTTTCTACAACCAATGTCACTTAATTAAGAAAGTGTTGTGCTTGACAGCCTAGTATTACAGCAAAGCCTCTTTTACCCTCCAGTTTCTCGTCCTTACTTGGCTTAATTATTCTGCATGTAACATCTTTTCTTGAGAGTAGATTTTATTTTTCTCTTTATTACTGTATTGTTGAAATTCTTTTGTGTTCAGATAATTCAAATAAGGGATACCTCATTCTGAAGTGGTAAAAGGAGAAGAGAACACGGATAATACACACACACAAAAAAAACTTAGAGGACATGTCAAATGAAAGTGAGGAAACAGAAGTCTTTCTACTATAAAATACTGAAAAAAGAACTGACCAGCAAACCCCAAAAGCCTGGCCCTTGTGCACCATGTATATACCATGTACACTTTTGTCTGTATTTCTTCATGGATATGTGTTTACTTGAGTCTAAATCTTGGCTTTCTCTGCATTGGTGTCCTAGTTTTGAGGCTGTTTATACTCTCATCACTAAACAGAATCTCTAGTTCTAGCACTAAATGCAAGTGAATCAGTGAATTATCTGCTTTCAGGAAGATGAAGTTCTTTGATCATGCCGGCTGTGCCCACCGGCTTCAACAATAAGTTCTGCTCCTTGTTCAGCAGATTTATTAGCTCAGAATCAAAGCAAGAATCAAGTGCAGTGGGCATGGGAAATACAGACGAGGGCAGGGATCTGGGCTCTAAGTAGTCCCCAGAGAGGAGGGTTAGGTCCAGGAGGAACAAACAAGCAAACACTGTCTACACCCACACTGACGTTTAATTTTATGAAATTACTCAGGGATCCCTGAATCAGTTTGTTCATGAAAAGTTACCCACTTATGCTGTCCATTGCTGAGGGAACCCCATTCCTATAGACTAATCTTTGAGGAAGTTTAATATTAAGAATATTATCATAATGTTGTCATTTGATTTTATAAATTTGAGAAAATCTTGAGATCTGTTAATCTAAACTCCATAAAATATTTTGATTATTAACAGATGCCACTACACAGAAAATATAAGATAATTATATGTATTTATGAAATAAAATACAGGAAAATAATTTACAGTTGATGACAACAGAGTAAAATTTAAGGAATATAAAGATAGAAATAATATACTGAATACCATGTAGATTAGACATAAGACTTGGTTTTATTTGATTATTGTGTATGGAGTAATTCTTCTTCTGCCAGGTTAAATCCCCAAGATCTAACGGGCACATACTTGGCTAGAAAGAAATATTCCACCTTCCTTTATTGTAAAGAGAAGTACAAAAATCCAATCCTGACTTGTTCTCTTGCCTCCTCCTGAAACAATCAGAATGCCTCCAGGATCTCAGCAACAGACCAAATGTTGCCAAATGAAAATGTCCACAGGATCATGCAAACCTCCTGTAGCCTATACTGTATGCTTCTTATTTGAAGGAAGTGGGGTGCCAGGGTGAAGTCATCCCCCAGGGATAACAATATCTGACAGGCTTTGGATGACTCAATTTGATGACATTTTGTTTAATGGACCCCAAATACTCAATTGCTTTTCTTAACCAAAGAAAAAAATAAAAAGATACAAATTCGCTCTATCTACTTGAATGTAAAAAGGCAACACCAAATGTGCTTTAATTAATGGCTTCATCTTAAAAAGAGACTTCTACTACAGTAGCTGTGAATGATGAAAGATGCTTCTCAAAACTAAAATTCCAAGTCCTTAAGATAGACAAAAACATGATTGTGCAGTAAAATAATTTTGGATAGCACTTATTTCTCATTCGAATGTATTATTTGCCCTTAAAAAAAGAAACACATTCAGCACCTGAAAATATGGTGGCCTCTGGCTGGCATAGCAGCTTAGTTCTGTTGGTAATTGAGTAGCATGGAGTAACTCAAGGTATGGCACATAAATCATACAGATTGTATCCATAGCACCTTGAGTGAATGAAATATGAGCAAATATTTTCCTATTCAGTAATTTAAATTCTACCATCTAAACAATCCGATGTCTTAAGTAGAATAAGTTGTGAAACCAAGTCTATAAGAAGAAAGTTTTGTCTTCCTATGCCTTTTAATGTCCCATTGAAAGAGATCTGTCTAAATGGCAAAACAACAGTTGTTTACAAGCTCTGATAATGAATTAGTAAAGATGGTAAAATCCAGGACAGCCTTTATGCAAAAGCAAAGAATAAATGAGTGAGTAAAAAACATAGATGGATAAATGAAGACAACTTTGGCTTATCGAACATATTCACTAATTTGGGAGATTAATGGACATAAGTAAAACCTTGGTAAAATGTTTGTCTTTTAGGAATAAATAATTTAAAACATATTAAGGTGAACCAGTGACCCAACATGAAGGACTTTCCCTGTACCTTATTCTTCCTTCTCTTTTCTTACTCATTTTTTTGCAATCAGTTTGACTTTGTTTAGATTTATATGACAATCTGGGCAAAGTCAAAGCACTAGGACTTTCTATTATGATCATATTTCATTATGACCTCTTAGTTTTTTGAATAAGCAAATCTCCTCATTTGCTTCCAAGCAGAAATCCTATTCAAAGTATTAGACTGTTACTCTTTGCAATGAGACATGACTAACAGGTAGTTTTCTTTCACAATACAATGTCATTTCCCAATACAAAGAAGACTGAAAAGGGACTTGAAGAGAAAAACAAAACAAAACAAGCCAAGAATCTCTCTGGTTCATTTTTGATCTGGTGATGCCCTCCATCAAAAAATTCTGTTTATTACTGGTCTTTAAATTACCTATTTTTTAAGGGCTGGATATTTAGCTCAAGGGTAGATCCTTTGTTAAGCATGTGCAAGGATCTGATGTCAGTCAGTCCCAGCAATGCAAGAAAAAAAGGTTACATTTTCTTAAAAACAACTCAGTAATATTAAAGCAGAACTCTTATAATCATGAATAAACAAATTCAGCTGCCCTTAAAGTGCATGGAAAGGAAGTGTGGTAGACAGATTCATCTTATCCGTATGGTGATAGTTAGCTTTCTTTTTCCTTTTCTTTTCATAAAAGATTTTATGGACACACTGTTTTGCCTTTACTTTCTATAGTGTGTCTAACAGCTAAGTCAATAGGCATTCATCTACTTCAAACAAGCTAACATGGTAACATAATTACATTCTCCAGAACAGTGTCCATCAGTTTGTTTTTCCTTTTTATGTAAATCCTTTTAAGCTATATCTTATATTACCCAATCTGTGTTCATTTCTTTAAATGGAAAATGCAAATACTGTGAGTTAATGTTAAAATGCATGGCTTTATTTTCAAGAAGTGTAAAACAAAATTGGTCAGAATCGGTTTTAGATTTTAAAATCTACTGCAGAGTTTTTTAAATCTCAACAACTTTTTAAAAGAGCTAGTGAGCGTTTTATTAGCATCATCAACATTAGCTTATTAGTTAAAACATTTCTGAAAATTTAAGGACCTTCATTATAATTTATTTTTCTTCTCTCCTAGAAGAGAAAAAAAAATTATTTAAAAAAGTACCAGGTCTTCAAATGACATCTTGTAAGCCAGCCACACAGGTTGTCTGATTCTAATTGTGACTGTTTTCAAATAAAACCATCTTCCAGATGAACAAAAAGAAACAGTAATCAAACCCAAACCTTCCTGTAACTAATGCATGCCACTCTACTTGCAGTTGTCTCTTTGAATTCTTAATTAAAACACACACACACACACACACACACACACACACACACACACTTAATGAGATAAAATGTTAGCATGAAGCATCTTATCTATCCCTGTCCTTGATGCCTGATACATTGATACATACCAAAAAAAAAAAAAAAAAAAAAAAGGAGAAATTTCACTTTTAAAGGAAGCACCAGTTCCTTGAGACATTTTTATTCAAACACGAGTCTTTCTTTCTCCTCTTTTCTCCTGGGAGAACAGCTCCACTCCTCAAATGAAAAAGAAATAATAAAACACATCAGGAACAGCGGACTTCAGACCTAACGTTTCTCCCTTGTCTTGGAATGTTATTTCCATATAGAAAGCTACTCTAATGGGACACTTGTAAATGGCAGGGAATTTAGCCCTTGTGGAGTCCTCTCCAGAAATTGGATTTTTGCTTAAGCAAACAGCTATCCAGGCAGCGGGAGAAAAGCTATTTATTTGGCTGCCTGTTGAAGAGCCTTGCAAAAATACAATTCAGTCTGCTCCGACCATTGAGTCAATCGGCATACATTGGAAAACAAAATCCAGTTACCTGTGTAAGGTGTCAAGTCAGCTCTTGCATGTAACAGTTAATCTCGAATACACTTTAATGATATTTTTCTTGATTACTCTTTTCTTAGACATAGTAGCTTTAGCAGTTTACTTTCACATTAAGGAAAGGTAAAAGGCTTATACAAGCTGCCAACTTTTCCCCAGTCTTTTGAGGGATTATTTAGAATCTTTGCTATTCAAATATAAGCAAATTTACACTCAGGAAAGTTAATCTTCAGTTTACAACATTTAATAATGTCATTCACAATGCCTTATGACAACAAATTTACCTTCTTAAATCAGACTTAGTTTTGAAAAGGTTCTTGGGAAGCATATAGGATACATTCCCTAATCTTCTCATTTGTCTCACACTTTAAGACATTCTTTTCCATAAGAGGATGCTTTCCTTCTTTAATCAAATAGCTCACCCTCCTTTCTCCCAAAACGCCATTCTGTAGTAGGAGAGGGAAGTGTATGTTCGAGAAGATCTTCCTTTTTGGAAATGGAAGATAAAGATAATTCTAAAGAGGAGGCAGATTTACTAATTTAAGCCTTGGGAATACTTGCCTTAGAAATTGACATTTTGACATGTCCTTTGCAGAGTAGGGTTTCCATTCATGTACTCCCCCACCCCACCCCTAAAAACAAACAAACAAAACAACAACAACAACAACAAAACCTGTCTGTGCTAGAGTGATTTCCCCAGGCCACTAACAAGTTTTGTGGTTAAATACCACTAAGGAAGATGAATATCTCCTATTGATTTCTTTCCTCTTGTTCACCTATCAACTTGTGAAATTTGATATTTCACTTCATCCCATTTTGCTCCCTAAAGGACAGTGACAGCTTTCCAGTTATAGGTGCTCTCCTCTGGGGAAAGAGTAACCTTTTCAGGTAATTCCAGGAGTTATTTCTTCACACAGAATTCACTACTAGTCAAAAGAGCTGGAACACTGGGTACTTAAGACTGGATGTTTCTGGGGATTCTGAGTATGGTGGATGAAGGGATGCCAGAAAAATGTTTAATGTAAACATTCTGATTATACAGTATGATAGTTAAGTTGCAAGTCTTTCATATATCATTAGTAATGTCAATAACTTGATGGTCATACAGATATCTTATAGAAATACTTTTTTCTGTGAGAGCTGGTAACCCATTCAATTTAAACTTCATTATGTATCATTAATGTGGCCGTGATTCTTATAGTAAATATGAACACAACACAAGGGCAATGTGATAGAGTACACATTTATTTAAACTTCCAGGAAAGATACTTCAATCTTCTGCTTAAGTTATATCAAATTGAGAAACTTAATGGGATTATGATGTATCTTGAATTTCCAAATTAAAAACAAAATACTTTAAGAATATATACTATCAAAATTATTGTTTTTTAATCTGCAAATTATTTTCTGAGATAAAATGTATAAGAAATAATTTATTCTTGAAAATTTATATAGGGAATAAAGCAATATAAATGTGTATTTAGACATGTTCTTTATACTTATTTTATTCATAGTTGCTTTAATTATTTAATTTTAAAAGTACAAAAAACCACATAAGAAATAAATTTAAGATACTCTAGATCATCACTCATTAACCATCAATATCAACCTGTCCTATCTAAAACTGAACACACACAAATACATACACATACACAGACACACAAACACATATACAAGTACTTAGACTGATAAACATAAAGACTAGAATGAAAGATTAATGTCATCTGTTTAGAAGTAGTGCAAGCCAGTGAAAAGAATCTTGGATACTCTTTATCAGTATGTGTATAGACACTTGCCCTTGATATACAGCTTTGCTCCTCAGCCTAAGACAAACAGAAAAGTTCACGTGTACCTGGTGGAAGATGCCAATGTGGAGAATATTCATAGCAACACTGCATAGTGGCAGACACTTGAAAGCACACAGATATTCACCAACAACTGAACTGATGTAGCTCATGGTGTCTGCAAACAATGAAATTCAGTAAAACAGTGGAAATAAGTAATAATCTCACACAGATAAGAAACAAATATTGAACAAGCTAATCACAAAGAGTACATGTTGTACAATTTGATTCAAACAAATCAGAGAAAAGGCTACTTTCTGAGGCTAGAAGTATGAACAGAACTATTTGTTTTAAGAAAATAATGAGAGTAGAGTGCATGGATTGCTCTCCCAAGTTCAAGTGACAGATCTAAGAACTCAACATTATCTACCTGTGTGACATTGGTTTCAATAATAGTCATAAAGAAAAACAAGTTATTCTAAAAATACTTTTGTGTATTTATTTGCATCTTCTATTTAAGATGCACATTTTAACTAAAAATGGCAGGCACAGCTTATATAATTATAGTTATTTTTAAATTTATCAGCATCATATTTAATTGTCTTTGGTTTTCAGGAACAATATTTTAATCATGACAATGTGCTGGGATTTTTAATATAAATAATTTTAAAAGATTTTTAAATATTTAATTTCCTACATTTTACATAAATATATATAAACAGTGTCATAAATATTATTTTGTATTGCTGATTTTTCTTCAGAATCAAATAAATGATTACATGTTAACAGTTACTAATGTTGTGAAGTTGTATACAAGAAATATTTTATCACTATATCACAAGTAAGCATATCCTGGTGTATCATTATTATAGCTCACAGGATTCAGAACTGGATAACACTGTTGATAATTTTTTCTCCCCTGGGAGCCTGCATAGCATTTTCTACTACTTTGAAAAGTTGGAGAAATCTTCCAGCTCAGTTCCCACTTGATTTCTCTTTATTCCGTAGCTGAAATGTATGGCATCCAGTAATAACTTCTTCCCGTCCAGTTCTGCTTCACAACTAATACTACAGGCAATAGCTTGTACTGATTTGCAGGCTTCTAGGGCCTTCCTGACCAACAACTCAGAGGGAAGGACCCAGCACCTGGCAGTGACATGAAATCAAGATATTCTTGTCAATATTATTGTCACAAAGTTGAATATTTTTTAATTTAAGGATGGAATTTTTTGTTGAACATTTTTTTCACACATTTTTTGGTCATTTGTCATGTTTTTGAGAGCTCTCTATTTAGATCCTTACACCATTTACTGGTTGAAAAATATATTTTTGTATTTAATTTTTGCAGTTCATCATATATCCTCAATATTAATCATCTGTCCAATATGTAATAGATAGTTCCTTTTTTCACATTCTATTGGTTGTCTCTTCACTTTTACAATCATTTCCTATGCTGTACAGAAGTTATGAAATTCAATGATCCCATTTTTCAAATTATAGAATTGTTTCCTGGGCTACTAGGGTCCATTTCAGAAAATCTTTGCCTATGACTTTATCTTCAAGTATTTTTCTGTATATTCCTTGTACAGTTTCAAAATTTTGGGTCTTAAAGTATTTTATCAGTCTTGAATTGGTATTTTTTTCTGGTTGAGAGATATGGGTCTAACTTCCTTTTTCTTCATGAGGAAATGCAGTTTTCCTGGCAATATTTTTTAAAGAGAGTAATTTTCTCCAGTGTGTATTTTTTGAAAGCTTTTTAAAATTTTAAGTGTACTATAATTGTGTGGGTTTATTTATCTGTCTTCTATTCTGTTATATTGGTCTCCATGTCTGGATTTGTGCCAGTGTATTAGTCAGGGTTCTCTAGATTAACAGAGAACTTAAGTGTCTCCCTTACTCAAAGATCCAGATTGGAAGTAGATTTTCCTATCCCTTGCAAGTGTTCCATCCATTTCTGGGTGTTAGTTCCAGATATAGTCAAGTTGCCAACCAATAATAGCCATCACAAATCCGTGTCTTCACAATCATATCTCCTTATTTGTTGATTAACTTCCAAATAAAATCAATAACTATGTCATAATAATGTCAAAACATGATATAACTAACCCACATACAATCACAAATGCACTATATATTTAAACAGAAAATAATAACACCTAGCATGATATAACCTTCCCTCATACAGCCACAAACACGCTGTAAATTTACAACAGGTGGAACGAGAGACATTCTTTTTGTATCTAAAATGTAAGTAGTGTAACCATTGATAGTCTCTTAATTGATGCTAAATTACACAATAAAACTTCTGAAAAGAAAATGCAAATATCTGTACAAAGGTTTTCTTAACAAAATATGACAGGAACACTCATGTCAATTATAATCCTCATTTCTGTAACTGGTCATATGGCCTTAACTGGTATTTATAACTACCTTCCTCTATTACCCATTCTGTATTTTCCCCACCGTTGGCAAGCACCTCAGCAGGTCTTGCCTCTTTTCCTGGTGGAATGACCCATACCTTCATTCCTGACCCATCTGTGTCCTTTGTCATCCTGCATGGATTAGGCTGTTGCAGTTTCTCACTGAATTTAATCACAGCATGTGGTAGCAACAAGAGATGCCCTAAAGGATCTCCTCCACTTCAGTTATAATCTTTCTGGTCTCCATTGTGGAGAAGCAATTCAATCTTCCTATGGTAACTTGGCTCAATCACCCCTCCTAACACTGTTATTCCTTTCTTTGCCTTTTGGTTTAAGGGTATTAGAAGCACAGAGTGGCCAAGAGGAAGTCTGAACTTCCTATTCAATGGGATGTTTGCGTGACTCCTGGCAGGGACACTTTCCCTTCTAGAACCAGAACTTCTAGGCCAGCAGAATTTAGGGTTGTGGGAGCAAGAAGCAAAATATTTCCTAGTGCGTCACTAGGGGTGATAGTGAGTGGAACTATCCCCGTTTCCACTCCTTGATTCCTGGACCTTGGGTCCTGGTTATGGGAGAAACCAACCATATTGGTCTCCGATTCAAAGCATATGCTGCCTTATGAAGAACCTGCCCCAACCCTCCAGACTGCTGCCACCTAACTGACATTTTAACTGTGTCTTCAAAAGGCCATTCCATCTTTCTATCAGGCCAGCTGCTTCAGAATGGTGTAAAACATGGTAAGACCAGTGGATTCCGTGATTGAGTGTCCACTGTTGCACTTCTCTAGCTGTGAATTAAGTTTCTTGATCAGAAGCAATACTGTGTGGAATACCATGATTGTGGATGTGAGTTTCTGTCAATCCACAGATGGTGGTTTTTCAGAAGCATTGTGTGTAGGAAAGGCAAGTCCATAAGGAGAATAAGTATCTTTTCCAGTAAGAAAGCATTGTCCTTTCAATGGAGAAAGTGGTTCAATGTAGTCCTCCTGCCACCAGGTTGCTGGCTGGTCACCCTGGAGAATGGTGTCAAATCCAGGCCTCAGTGGTGGTCAAGGATGGAAATTTTTAAAACAATTACTAAGATAGTTTTAGTTCATCAAAATTAACTATTTCCGCCAGGCGGTGGTGGCACACGCCTTTAATCCCAGCACTTGGGAGGCAGAGGCAGGCGGATCTTTGTGAGTTCGAGGCCAGCCTGGTCTAGAGAGCGAGATCCAGGAAAGGCGCAAAGCTGCACAGAGAAACCCTGTCTCGAAAAACCTAAAAAAAAAAAAAAAAAAAATTAACTATTTCCTTGTGAATACTTCATACATGTTCAAGTCCAGTTTTCATTCATATTTAAAGAAGTTGGAGAAGTTGGGTTTGAGTAGATATTATATGATATGTTTTAATAGGTAAATCACAATTAAGACTTGGAGCAAAATATAGTATTTATTAGTTATGCCTTTCAGAAGATTATAAAGTCTTCTATTAATAGTCTTTCAGTTTGTATTTGGGTTCAGAATGCAGGACTTAGACATGAATTCTAAGACAGTCTTCTTAGACTTTTGACCAGTGGTTCTCAACCTTTGGGTCATGAATCTTTGGGGGTTAAATGACCCTTTCACAGGCGTAACCTAAGACCATCAGAAAATAGAGATATTTACATTTCAAGTTATAGTAGCAGCACAATCACAATTATGAAGTAACAATGAAAATAATTTTATGGTTGGGGTCAACACAATGTAAGGAACTGTATTATAGAGGCACAGAGTAAGGAAAGTTGAGAACCACTGTTTTAGGCAGATCTAGATCATATATTCAAACATGCTTCCAAGAACCTCTGTGTCTCTTGGCTCTTGCTTTGTTTTTATTTTCTTTATCTTTCAGATTCCTTTTCTGCTTTCTCCTTTATTTTCCTCTCTTTTTCCCTTTCCTTTCATCCCTTCTCTTCCTTTCCCTTTCCTTTGTTGGCTTGGTTCTGAAGGGAATTATTGCCCTAAGACTCTGAGATATCTGTAAGCAATCCCATGTATATATTTTTATACTTTAGCCACATGGGGAGAAAGATTGAGTAACCCTCTTAGATGTTTAAGGGAATGTATAAGAGAGCATTGGATTCATTTAACTTTCATTATTTTTCTAAAACAAAACCAATTTATGTGGCTGCATGGTTCAGATGTCTCTGTGTTCAAACCTGAATCCAAGTATACTGGAAAGACTTTCAGCACTGAAAGTGGGATATTGGTGTTAGAGCTGAACAAAATAGATAGTTGACCGCCTTTAATTCCAGCACTCAGGAGGCAAAGCCAAGCAGATCTCTGTGAGTTTGAGGCCAGCCTAGTCTACAGAGTGAGTTCCAGGACAGGCTCCAAAGCTACACAGAGAAACTCTGTCTGGAAAAAAACAATAACAACAACAACAAAATAGATGGTTGACTGAAAAGAAACATGGTACCAGTTTACAGGGTGAATGGATTTGTACATAAGAAACAAGAGAAAGAGGATATTACATATAGATCCCTAGACACATAGAGATAATGTATGCCACATCTATGGTTTTTATCTACATGTGTCATGTCTGTTTTTAACATTGTGTTTCAATTTGATTCAACATTCAGGAACTGTTAGAGAATATTATTTTAAGGTGTGTTACATTTGTTTATGCTCTGGAACATTTATTTAATGATGCAAAGATGTGTTGTATTTTTGTATGTTGCATTTGTTTAATTCTGTGAAACTGTGTTACTTTGCCTGTCTAAAACACCTGATGGACTAATAAAGATATGAATGGTCAATAACAAGGCAGGAGAAAGGATAGGCCAGGCTAGCAGACAGAGAGAGTAGATAGAAGGAGAAATCTGGGAATAACAAAGAGAGAGTAAGAGAAGGAGGAGGATGCAAGGGGCCAGCTACCCAGCTACACAATGAGCAACAGAGTAAGAAAGAGAGAAAGAGGGATATATAGAAATAGAAAAAGGTAAAAGTACAGAGGCAAAAGGAAGACAAGATAATTTAGGTTAAGAAAAACTGGCAAGAAATAAGCCAAGCTAAGGCCAGACATTTATAATTAAGAATAAGCCTCCATGTGTGATTTATTTGGGAGCTGGGTGGTGGGCCCCCAGAAGAGTAAAAAACAACCAACAGCCGGGACGTTTATCTATAACGTTTATCTATATGTATAAGCACCTGTCTTTACCCTTCCCACTGTTTTACATCTTTATTTTAGATCTTTCTCTCACATTACACTTCACAGGTCATATTTTCAAAGTTAGAACCATGTAATCACCATAAGATTAATGTCCTCAGTCAATCCATCCAGAATATGTTGAATAGCACACAGCAAAAACCACACCGATCTGGAAGTGGATATCTATACCAACTCTGCTGGTTATAGTTTTAAAAAGTGCTACCTATTCTTTCATTAGGGATACTCAGGAAACTGATTGTCAGTGCTGAATTTCTCCAATGATAATAATACTACCATCAAAATATACATATCTATTCTTATATTCTGTAAGAATAATATAAAATGCTATTGAATACCTTCTGTAATCCAGATACTGAAAGGTTATATGGAGTTTCTATCAATCTGGTTTCATTATCAAAAAATAACCCAAGCTAGTCTTGATGTAAATGTTCTAGTATTGTATACTATATTGTGGTTTTCTAAACACATTATATCATGACTTTTGATATTTTTGACAGTTGGTTACAATCTATCTGTTCTACAGTTTGATTAATCCCAGCTTCTTCATATTTTACAAAAATACCCTCAGGTATGAAAGTCTTTACCAATTGATTACTTTTCTTCCAAAATAACCTTTGTAAGTTCAATCAGGGCCTTGGGTTCCATCTCATTTTTATCTGAAGACTGAAATTTATTTTGATAGATTTTTAGAAAGAATCTATTTATTTAATTGGGTTTCAGTTATTGCTCTACATTTTATCATTTAAAAATTGCTTTCATGAGAAAAACTGTGAAACAGAAGAACATATCAATGTATTATTACACCATTTGAACTTGATTTAGTAGTAGTTTTTTTCTGTGTTGCTATTATTTAGAATAGTAGAAAATCACTAATTATTACTGTTTGTATTATTTTTCAGTTAGCATTTGTTCCTTTTATTCACAAAATACAAGACTTAATCCCTCTGTTGAAACCATTTGTTTTATGAATTTACACAGAGGACCTTGAGATGTGTCAATTATTAAGTATGTCAAGAAGAAAACATCTTGAAAATTTGCAGATACAAATAGTTCTTTTATACACGAGTTCTCTATAAAATCCATCAATGTTACTGTTTATATTGTTAACCAGCTGAATCCACTTGACAGATTTTGTGCTCTGAAAAGTCAACTGTTTTTCTTCTTCCACACAGACTCTTATTTTTTCTATCGTGTTGTAGAGTTATTTTAGTTTATTTAGTTATTTAGTTTTTCAATGTTACAAGTTTCATCTTCCTTAAGACCTGTATTGTAGTATCTGATTTTAAACATGTATCTCAAAACTCATGGTAGTTTCCCATCTAGAATAAGGGATTATTCCTATGATTTTCCTACTAATTTTATAAAACTTGATTTAGTCATGCCAAATACCTTCATTGTAATGCAAAAATCTAAACATGATAAGTTGACTTGAGAATGGAGATGGGAAGAGGATTCTGTAAACTAAAAAACACTCAACACCCTTTTATACAAAATAATTTTATATGACTTAGTAATAGACAATAGGGCATATAAGTGTAACATTTGCTAATAAATCATAATTTTGTTCCAAAACAATCCTATAGGACATGTTGGAATCAAAGACAAGAACAAATTTGCATAGTAATGAGATGGAGGTGCTTGTTTATTTGATCTAAATTATAAAACCTTGGTTTCATATTTGATACTGCAGGGCATAGAACATCTTAAGTGTTTTCCAGAGATTATCAGCACTTTGATTTTACAGTTTTAATGTTGAGGCTGCTGCTTCACCTAGATGCATGGTATAAAATGACAGATGTAAAACAAATACAGGGTCATTTCATAAATTGTTAAACATCTTGCTCTAATCCCAAACCCAAATTCATATAACAAATATTATAAATTCTAACTAGTAACTGACATAGATCTTTGAAATCAAACATTTGAGTATAAGAAAATCCAAAAGTATACTAATTTGATGATTACATGCTAAAGATTAATAGTACAAAATATTGAAGTCTTTGTTTTCCATATTCAACCTATTATCCTTCTTTAAGATTGGAACATGTTGTATGTACAGTAGAATCAGTGCAGTTCATGACACTCAGTAGTCTTGATTCTGACCATAGGTGTTTCAAGCAGCCTTCTCTGGAATAACCTGACATGATGCCACATAGATGCACACTGAATGTTTAGAACCAAAACTGCAGTGAAGTTGCATCATGCAACGTCAGAGAACTGTGCCAGTGACTGCTGATTTCATTGACCAGCGATGGAGTAATTGTAAAGGCAATAATTTATCATAAAATCTATATTTCTTAATTTTAAAGCACCTATATCTCTGCTTTCCACAATAATTTATACTATAAAATTATTTTGCACATTACAGATATATAACTCATGGAATCTCAAACAAGTTCATAATTCTTTTTCACTCTCAGAAACAAAGACTTAAATCCTGTGTATATTTTCCAGATTTTTTGATATGTATGTTGACTAATGAAGAGGTAACGCAATGAGACATAAGAACCTACATGGTTAAGAATGTTTGACGTAATATAGTGTGCATATATTTTCATAGTATTACATGATGGCTTGCTCACTTAAAGAAACAAAACAGACAAAAATTAAAAAGATTTACTATTGTTAGTGAAAAGAAGTAACTTCCTTTCTATACTGAAGCACTTGTAGTTGCCAATCGTGAAATATTTTGGACTCACTAACTAGAAAATCCCTGTATTTCAATCTATCTAACACATACATTGCTAATTATATAGATTATATTATGTTCTATAAAACAGTGTTTCAACAGTCAGCCCTTTCCCTGCATGCTTGCAAGGTAGGACTCAAACAGTGACAGCATTTCTTTTGGTACTGAAAGGAATTTATCTAATAGTCAGTGACTCAATTTTTTTCTTAGTAAAATTGAAATAATTTCTTGCTCAACGACAAAGCTCACCAACTCTGTTATGAAGACTTATTTGTTCTAACTTCTCTTCCCTGTCTGCATATCCCTTCTACAATAAGCTGATTTTCCCCCTCAACAAGCCATACAACTTCAAAGTCTAAGGCTATTGGTGTCAGGAGCTCTATTCAGCCTCAGAGGTCACAGATATTTCCACTCTGTCCAAGCTTTTATGGATCAATGTCTTTGTAGGATTCTGTTGCTTTGATCTTTGGTGGATTACTGGCTGGATCAGGATTTCCATGGAAGTAGATTTGAGAGCATTTTGCTATGGGGAGATATTTTGGTCAGGTTTTTTTTAAATGTTAGATCCAGAGAGATATATCCTCTATCAATAAAATATTATTCAATATTGACTCCAAATACCTAAATTATGATTATATATTAACAGTGGAGGTAATTGCCATGAATTTGGAGATAAAATGTGGTGGAGAAAATGCTCAGTGTTGATTTACTTGTTATGAGAACAGATGATTACATATTACTTTCTGACTGAGTGGAATAACTGGTAATTATCTTTCTCTGTGAAAGCACATCAGTACTTCTATGTCCTATGTGTACAATTTACTAATTCTTTTTATACCATAATATAGTTTCAGCCCTTCTGGAAAATTTGTTTAATCAAACAACTTAATACTTAACTTGAGTTTAAATTGCATTTTTTTTCTTTTTAAAAGTCTCATGTCGTTATGGGTTATTTAAATATCTGTTCAACTTTTTGTTTTGAGTTCATAATATCTTGCTTTTTGTGCATTATGCAAGTTCAAAAATATAAGAAATATCTTATTTAATTTTCATTATTTTAAGTTCAGTATTCTTTTGTGATTTTATAATTTATGTTCCAAACTAGATGGGCCAAACTCTTGTGTCATTTTCAACTGTTGTTAAATCATATTTATTTACATCTTTTGCATTTGTTGAATTGACATGAAAATATAAGATGCTTTATAATTTGTCTGAAGGTAAAATGGAAAGGATTTTAATATCAGCAGTGAAAAAAAAAAGGTCTCTGAAGACTTATGTCCCCTTGTAATGTTCCAGGATATTTCATTCAAAGCGAAGTGTATGTTCTTGAAGAGAGAAAGTAGCCTTTCTAAATTTGACAAGGAAGTAGGTGATGAAAATACTTTGGCTCCTCTCCAGCTTGGCATATGACTTGACTCAACAGCATTATAAAGGAATGAAGCAATGAGTTGGATTAACATTCCTTCATGGATGTCAAAATTAAACTCTCTGTCTTTTCTTCTTCAGCATCTATGCATGGTGCAGAGGAAGGGATACAGGGAATACATCTGAAGAAGCCGCTATGACTGTCTATTGGTATGAGGACTGAATTTATGAATAGCTGATACTTTTCTGGTACTTGTAACATGGGAAAGAGGAAGGGCTTCCTTTATATATTATTTTAAAAGGAATAATGAAAAAATCCAAATTCAAATATGATAAATGCATTGTTTCCAAGAAGGAGAGTTACACTTTTCTCTTTCAAGTAGTATTCCCAGTTCTGTTCATGGGTGGAGAATTGTGTGGTATAGAACAACTTTATTCTCCTTTAGACATAATAAGTGAAAAGAAAGAAATCGCTATATAGTAACTTGTTCAAATTTCCTTACATTAGCATTCTGTAATGTTGTCCGAATCCTTAAGATATTACAAGTCCATTATTTTAGACATTTGATGCATGGGTAGTTTGGCTGAATAACTGCCATTAATCATTAATATAAGCCAGACCCCCTTCATATATTTGGCATATATTATCTCATTTAATAGTTACAGTAATTTTAAACATTTGACATTATTTTGAATGAAAATTTTATGAGACTGGAGGGATGACTCAATAGTTAGAATGTTTGCTTCTCTAGCAGACCTGTGTTCAGGTACCAGTACACATGTCAGGGGCATAAGCTGCCTGTAACTCCAGCTCTCAGGGATATGAAATCTTCTTGCCCTTATGGCCACCAAAACTCAAGTCTACATATCCCTACATAGACAGCTACACCTACACATAATTAACAGAGTAAATGGAAAAAGAAATTTTTTGTAAGGAAGAATATAACATGGAAAAATTACAAAGATTTTCCATGGTCGAAAGGTGGACTAATGATGGGTCAGAGCAAGAAATCCAAAGACTTCTTCCAGGAATGTTGTGGGTCACTGTTCATCATTGATGAAAAGATTATTAGCTCATTTCTACAGAGTAGGCAGAAGAAATGTAATGACACTGACTATTCAGCTGAGATATTTGTCCAAGATCAATGTACAAATCAAAAGGTTGAGTACTAGTCAATTAATATGTTTCTATACTTCTCACTGATAGTTGAAGAAATGTCCCAGCCTGTAATCTCAAAAATCTACACTCTAAAACTTAAAATCTATTTTCTATGTACAGGTATGTTAGCCTGACTGAGAAGAATGTAGTTGTTAGAGCATCACTTGGTGCAAAAGGATAGAATGCTTCATTCCAAGAGGCTTTTCCTTAATCCCTCCAGTTTGAAATTGGTCTCATACAATTTGTTATAAATCGTTACTTAGTGGCAAGAAGGAAGCTGTAAGGAATGAGTGGGAGGAGGGGCCTTGTTAGTAGAGTGTGGATCCTCACTGCCATTGTTCATAACATGTGGATATTTCGTGACATTGCCGATTAATACTGTTTTCCTTAAAGACTGTACTGGATTCAGGCAGTTTCATTTTCTGTCTTGTATACTACTAAACTGGTAATGTGTGGTTCACATATACTAATGTTTATAATCCTCGGACTATCCAAAATTGGAAGGAACCTTCATTATCTCCATTTATAGTTGAGGAGTTATAGTACAGAAAAGTGAAGAAACTTCAAGTAGGGACACACTGCAGACTGGCATAGCATGGCTGACCCTACATCACTCTGCTTCTTTGAGATACAGTTTAAAATGTACATTTAAAACCTTTTTTTTCAAGCTGTGTTGGATGCCAAAGATATAGGTGAAAGAGCAAGAGGGAAATGTAGGAAAAGGAGAGAAAGAGATAAGGGAGAGTTGGAGGGAGGGAGAGAAAGACAGAGACATACATAGAGACAGATGGAGGGGAAGAGAGATTTCTATTTTTTATTAGAGGTTATCTGGTCTATAAAATAATGCAATTATAGGTGTACATCATGAAGCCGTAGGCAGGTGAGCTGATGAGGAGGCAAAAAAGATAAAATAGGGACTGCACAGAGATAAAGAGGGGCATGAATCCAAGAGATAGCACTATCCCTATATGTACAAAGGAAGTGTGGAATGATCACACTTGGGGCAATGTGGCTAAAGATCAAAATTCATCTAATTTAACTGCAGAGTTCCTGAGAAATTGTAGAGTACCCAGGTAATGCCTATCTTGAGTTGAGTTTGAGGAAATATTTTGGGAGTAGGTGAGACTTTGGAGTTGGCAGTACATTTCAAAACACAAACAGAAGTGAACAGCAGACAGTGCAACAAGTTCAGATTACTTTGTAGGTGAAGAAAATGCTTGTCCCTTCAGGAATCTTACTAGATTGTACCACAGACATAAAGAATATAGATTAACAATTTGTGGGGAAAACTATACTGGGGAACATTTTGGAATTAAACCATAATTGTCAATCCAGTCAATGTAGCACATTTTACTATTGAGATAGCCAAGACATAAGGCTGCAGAGAAATGTCTCTGTTGTTAGATTTTCTTTTATCCACCCCCACATTGGACAGCCAAAATGTTGTTGGTTGTTTGTGCTCTTTTACTATTTTGCCTCTTTTGGCTTTTTTGTGGGGGCCTGCCACCCAGCTCCCAAATAAAGCACAAATGGAGTCTTATTCTTACTTATGAATTCCCTGTCTTAGCTTGGCTTGTTTCTTGCCTGTGGCTAGAGTTTTCCTGGTCCTTATTGGCCCACGGTCAGGACAAATCTCTCTCATCCACCAGTCCCACAGCTGCTCAGACCCAACCAAGTAAACATACAGAGACTTATATTGCTTACAAACTGTATGGCCATGGCAGGCTTCTTGCTAACTGTTCTTATATCTTAAATTAATCCATTTCTATTAATCTATACCTTGCCACATGGCTGGTGGCTTACAGGTACTTTATATCCTGCTCCCCATGGCTGCGGCTGGCAGCGTCTCCCTGCCTTAGCCTTCTACCTCCCAGAATTCTCCTCCTCCTTGTCCTGCCTATACTATCCTTCCTGCCTTGCTACTGTTCAATCAGCATTTTATTTATCAATCAATCATAACAACATATATTTACAGCATACAGGACATCCCACAGCACTTCCCCTTTTCTGTTTTTTTTAAAGGAAGATTTTAACTTTAACATAGTAAAATTACATATAACAAAACAATTATCAAGCAAGAGTTACAGTTACAATATCTAGTCTATTTATAATATCTAGATTTTCTTAACTTTAAATTATCCTATCTACCTTTTGTCTCTGGGATTTTTCATTTTATTACTTCTGTATATGTTACTTTCACTCTTACTCCATGGCTGGCTGTGTGGCTATGTGGCTTGCCCCTTCTTTTTTTATTTTTATTTTTTAATTTTTAATTTTTAAGAATTAATTAATTTATTTATTTTTCTATTATCAGCTTGATACAGTATAAATTCATATCTCAATAGTGAAATGCTTCATTCAGACTTGCTCAGTAATTGAGTAAAACCAAAACTTATTATAAGCCATAGTCATCCTAAGGTCCCCCATTCTATATATATATATAGCCTCCATGGTTCTATGGGTTGCAGTTTGATTGTTCTTTACTTTATATCTAGAATCCACTTATGAGTGAGTACATAACATGTTTGTCCTTCTGAGTTTGGATTACCTCACTCAGAATGATTTTTTCTAGTTCCATCCATTTGCCTGCAAATTTCATGCTGTCATTTTTTTTTCTTTGCTGAGTAGTACTCCATTGTGTATATGTACCACATTTTCTTAATCCATTCTTCAGTTAACGGGCATCTAGGTTGTTTCCAGGTTCTGGCTATTACAAATAATGCTGCTATGAACATAGTTGAGCATGTATCTTTGTGGTATGATTGAGCATTCCTTGGGTATATGCCCAAGAGTGGTATGGCTGGGTCTTGAGGTAGTTCGGTTCCTAATTTTCTGAGAAACCGCCATACTGATTTCCAAAGTGGTTGTACAAGCTTGAATTCCCACCAACAGTGGAGGAGTGTTCCCTTTGCTCCGCATCCTCTCCAACATTGACTGTCATTAGTGTTTTTGATCATAGCCATTCTGACAGGTGTAAGGTGGTATCTTAGAGTCGTTTTGATTTGCATTTCTCTGATGATTAAGGATGTTGAGCATTTCTTTAAATGTCTTTCAGCTATTTGTGATTCTTGTTTTGTGAATTCTCTGTTTAGCTCTTTAGCCCATTTTTTAATTGGATTGTTCAGTATTTTGATGTCTAGTTTCTTGAGTTCTTTATATACTCTGGAGATCAATCCTCTGTCAGATGTGGGGTTGGTGAAGATCTTTTCCCATTCTGTAGACTGTCTTTTTGTCTTATTGACCATGTCTTTTGCCCTGTAAAAGATTCTCAGTTTCAAGAGGTCCCATTTATTAACTGTTGTGCTCAGTGTCTGTGCTGTTGGTGTTATATTTAGGAAGTGGTCTCCAGTGCCAATGAATTCAAGAGTACTTCCTACTTTCTCTTCTATTAAGTTTAGTGTAACTGGATTTATGTTGAGGTCTTTGATCCACTTGGACTTGAGTTTTGTGCATGGTGACAGATATGGATCTATTTGTAATCTTTTACATATTGACATTCAGTTAGGCCAGCACCATTTGTTGAAGATACTTTCTTTTTTTCCATTGTATAGTTTTGGCTTCTTTGTCAAAAATCAGGTGTTCATATGTGCATGGATTAATGTCAGGGTCTTCAATTCGATTCCATTGGTCTATTTGTCGGTTTTTATACCAGTACCAAGCTGTTTTTATTACTATAGCTCTATAGTAGAGCTTGAGGTCAGGGATGGTGATGCCTCCAGAGGTTGCTTTATCATACAGGATTCTTTTAGCTATCCTGGGTCTTTTTTTTTCCATATGAAGTTGAGTATTTTTCTTTCCAAGTCTGTGAAGAATTGTGTTGATATTTTGATGGGGATTGCATTGAATCTGTAGATTGCTTTTGGTAAGATTGCCATTTTTACTATGTTAATCCTACCTATCCATGTGCATGGGAGATCCTTCCATTTTCTGATATCTTCTTCAATTTCTTTCTTTAGAGATTTAAAGTTCTTATCAAAAAGGTCCTTCACTTGTTTAGTTATCCCAAGGTATTTTATATTATTTGTGGCTATTGTAAAGGGTGATGTTTCTCTGACTTCTTTCTCAGCCCTTTTATCATTTGTATATAGGAGGGCTACTGATTTTTTTTGAGTTGATCCTGTGTCCTGCCACTTTACTGAAGGAGTTTCTTAGCTGTAGGAGTTCCCTGGTAGAATTTTTGGGGTCACTTATGTATACTATCATATCATCTGCAAATAGTGAAAGTTTGACTTCTTCCTTTCCAATTTGTATCCCTTTGATCTCCTTTTGTTGTCTTAAAGCTCTCGCTAGAACTTCTAGTACTATATTGAATAAATATGGGGAGAGTGGACAGCCTTGTCTTGTTCCTGATTTTAGTGGTATCGCTTTGAGTTTCTCTCCATTTAATTTGATGTTGACTGTTGGCTTGCTGTAAATTGCCTTTATTATGTTTCTTGCTCCTTCTTCTTCTCTTCCCAGATTTCTCCTTCTATTTATTCTCTGTGACTGCCAGCCCTGCCTAACCTTTCTTCTGTCTCCCTTTTGGCCATTCAGCTCTTTATTAGACTATCAGGTGTTTTAGACATGCAAAGTAACACAGCTTCACAGAGTTAAACAAATGTAACACATTTTTGCATCATTAAACAAATGTTCCACAGCATACACAAATATAGCACATCTTAAAATAATGTTCTACTTCATGTATCTTGAAGGACAACATATATGGGAGACTGGAACAGGCCAGTTCCATCCTTATGTGAATGACAATATTCCTGGGAAACCAAGTATACTGATAAAGGTGTTTTCAGACAATCTCTTGCTTAACTTTCCAGCCTGCCATAGATGAGAATGATGGTCTTATCTGTTTTGATTGGCAGGAAAGCTATAATCCAGCCGTAGTAAGCAGTGAGGCTAAATGGCCCCATGCGTGTTGCTTGGCTGGTAGGCAACATCTCAACAGAGATACCTTGGAATGTATGCTTTCCTTATTCTGCTGTCATGGAAGTCATGAGTCAATGTGATAGTACCAGCTCTCCCTCATGTCAAAATGGGACAGTTCTCTGATATTCCTTATACTCCAGAGCTTCCTGTGGAACCAGAGTGAAATGAAATTCCCTTAGGGTCCACGTTTGCTTGGATTTTTTTACTGTGTCCCTTCTTGCTCCTCTCATTTCCACAAAAGTCATTGTGATGCTTATCTTGAGAGAACTCCTTTTAGTAGATCAGTTGGCAAGTTTCTCCATATTGAATATGACTTCACAGGAGCTAGTAAGTATTTACTATTTTAAGTACTATTTGTATTTATTTAGTGATAAGTAATAACATACTTATTACTAAATAAGTACTATTTATATTTAAGTACTTACTTAAGCCAGTAATTATCCAGTCCTGAGACTGTGCCTTGCTGTAATGCTGCAGAGAAGTAGCATTGAGTACTTGGTGATGCAGTATCGGCTTTGTTTTGCCAGTATAAGAACAAAGAATCATGGAGGTTGCAGAGATGGCATACCTGAGAAGCTCAAATGTGACAGCTAGGATTGAATAGTTTGGCCTCAAACTTTAACGTGGCCAAGTCACATAACCCTCTATGTGTTTAAAATAAGGTAATTGATTTATTATTATTATTATTATTATTATTGACACAATTTCTCCATGTAATAGTTCTGGCTGTCCTGGAACTCATTTTGTAGACAAGGCTGGCCTTGAACTCACAGAGATCCACCTGCCTCTGTCTCGAGAGTACTGGGATTAAAGGCATGTGCCAACCATGCCTGGAAACTTACTATGTTTCTTGAGGAAAAAAAAAGTGTGGGGGAAAAAAATCACACCATTTAGGCATAATAACTTGAATGTACTTTTGATACTAATATCAGCCAACATTGTCATAAATGATGATACAAATGACAAAATAACTACAGTAAACTTGCTTGCAATGTAAAGAAAATTTAAATCAGGACTATAACCTCATAAATGATACTAATGATGATTATATTTGTCAGCCATCACTTTGTTCTGCTAGGGCAGTGAGATCTGACACTGTAAATAGTAAGAAAATGTATCTATTTTTAAATGTTTATTCAACAAAATATTTTTTCATACCTTGGATAGCTTAGTAGGTGATTGTTTTCAAGGATATATTTAGTACAAAGTTTTCTAAAAAACAAAAATGAAAGATGATTTTTTTTTAAAGGCAAAGGTTTTGTGAATAGTAGTATGTGTACACTTTCCACTTATGTTGGATTTTCCCCTCCAATCTATTGAGTTTTTATCCTCAAATTATGAGTATTTTTGTACTTATGACTTGGAAACAAGAAAAACAAATAAGAATAATTAAGCACTAAATGACTTAAAATTTCAGCCACCAGTTTAATGTTAATGATATCATAATAATTTAGGTTATAAATAATTTTATATCAAGAGTAAAAAATGAACAAATTATGCTTTATTAAAGGGATAAAATACAGAAAGGAAAACATGGTAAACAATACAAAAGATTTTATAAATGTCTAACTTTGCCTAATGTCGCTTCATATTTTTTTTTTTTTAAAATGTGCCCTCTAATCAGCCCCTCTGGGTGACTTATTTTTAGTTATCTTAAAGCATTTACTACCTGGTTCCTTGTGCCTGATCAATTATTAGTTTGAACATGGAGTGCTTCTTTTTAGGGAGCTATCAACCCCCCTTGAAGTAAATTGTGTCCTGTGGCTAAAATTTGATGTGGTTCAGGAGACACATACATCGTATATTCTTTAGTGGTGGGTAGCTATTTCTCAGACCCCTCAGAGGCATTTACATCCACAGTGTTTGAGCCAAACTTTTCAAGTCTTGGATTCTTTGAAAACTTCAAATGCTCTGTAGTATTATCAGACCGGTGGTGAAGCTGATCTCAAAGTCCACTATTAACACTCCCCTCAAGGACATTTTCATTAGAACTTTGTACATGGGCAGTTCAAAAGATCCAGCTATTGATTTTTGTTCAGAAGTCCCGTCTTCACTTTCATATTATGCAACTTTTTTGACAGACTTTCAAAAACCACAAACTGTGGGCTGCCTGTGATTCCAGCCAGGATTTTATGCTGCTTGTGTGATTTCCTCAGGCCACATCCTTCTCCTGTCCTTGTCAACACTGCAAGGAGAATAGTCGTCTTAAAAGATTTGCTAAAAAGCAGGAGCAATTTCACAGCAATGGGAGAGAAGAAAAAAATCTGACCTTTCCATGTACACACACAAAATCTCACTTAAGTAAATAACCTTTTCAGCTGTAAAATTTTGTTGCGACATTCATTTATCAGAACCACAGATAATCAGCATGTTTATCTTTTTTTTCTTTCACCATTTAAATTTCATACAGGAGTCAGGCACCAAAGTGTGTAAATTGCAGCAGAGAGCCTCTAGCATATGTGCTCAGCACATATTAATGGAATTATCTATTAGAGAATTCGAAGCAGAAATGGCTGAGGAATTAATTATTGGGATAGATTTTTTTTTTTATAGCTGTCAGTGTGCTGTAAAAATAAGACTTGCCCTCCATATTCCTTCTGTCGTGTTAGCCTTTCAAATGTAGCCGTTTCTAAAGAGATGAAGAATTGAATGTGGGTTTGGCTCTGATCCAGTGTGGGATGGTTCAAGGCCTATTAGTTCATTGTGGATATTTCAATTTGGGTAGGGGTGTGCAGAGGTCGGTGGTGATATGGTTCAGTGATGATTGTGAAATGTCAGTTTGCACAGGTGCAGAACTCACTGCTTTCAAATATACAGACAAAAATAAAACCTTAAGTATCTGACCCAAAAACCAAATTCCACAGGAAACCCCTTGCAGCATTTTCTTTGGCCACATAGTTGAATTTTCTGAGATTATTATTATGACTTATGATGACAAATTGAGACATGGCAATCACCTGCATCATCAATTTCCTCCCACAACAGCCAATTGAAACAGCTTGTGTTAGAATTTCCATTTTGTAATGGAGGGAGCAGGATCAAAAATTTATGAAAATTATTTAGGAACCATAACTAGTGCATTTTTGTAAGTGAGCTAAGAATATTACTTGTATGGCCATAAAGAATAGGGCAAAAACCACGAGTGGTCTAAAGTTTGTCAGAACAAAGAAAATACTGGAATTCCAGTCTAAAGAAATATCATAGTAATGATAGCTTACTCCTGTAACATGCCTGTGACTCTCTTTCTCCTAACTAGCAATATTTGGTCTCAAGTGTGTAAAAGCCTAAAGGAAGAAAAGGATGAAGCATATCAACCAAACTCCTCAATATTTAAGACAGAGAGAATGTTGAAATAATTGACCCTTTTTATAACAGTAAAACATTGCGTTATTTTTTTCAAGGAAAGCAAATTTGTCTTAGGATAATATGAGTGCTTTTCTTGCATGCTGAATCCTATTTTTTTTTTCTGATCCTGCTTCTCTTGTGCTCAACTTGCACTGTACCAACCAATGACAACCAGACAGTGAAACATGGTCTCATCTGGGTTTTCTTGTCAACCTTTTCAAAGAAGGATCGGGAGCGCAGTAGGTTTACTTTGCACAAAGGCTTGTATACCAGGCCAGTTTTGAAATGTCAGACATTGAAGAATTCTGTGCTGCCACATTCAGGAGGCAAGTGGACACTGGTGAACACTCAGATGTGTCTCTCTCAGATCAAATGTAGAAAACGTACTGTTCCCATAAAACACTGTTAGCAAGTTCATGAACTTGACAGCACAGGGCAACCGCTCCCTATTGTAGGAGGAAATGAAAGCATACTACATGTGCTTGTCCTTGGGCCTTTCTTTTGTTTGATCCTTTTGAATTCATTTTCATACTCCCTCTACTGAACTTAATCAGGCCTAAACAAATGAGGTTTGGTGATTGCACCCTGTTGAACTGTGATGACACCAGAGTTCTGTTCCTTTGTGCCTTGTTGAGTGGAAATCACTCATTTGAGGCCAACAACCAACTCACCTTTTTGGTACTGTGTATTGAAATGTATCAAAGAAAGGCTAAATTCAATACCCTGTGAATTAAGCGGTTTCACCTCTGATATGATGTCAGAAACAGAGTGCTGGTATAAAGTATTGCTACAAGAATGAGATTGAATTCATTTGTGAAATAACTAGTATTGTTTGATATTGAGGACTGATTATGTATACATGGTGTACAAACATACCATGATTTAAGAGAAGTTAGCTAGGTATTTTGCTCGTGCCTGTAATCCTAGAACTCAAAGGCTGAGGCAAGTAAGTGGCAAGTCTGGGTTACTTACTGAGTTCCATGCCACCCTAGTTTAGTGTGGGGCCCTATCTCAGAAAAACATAAAAATTTGAAGTGAAGTTATACTTAGAGTACCTTTTCTTTCTTTCTTTCTTTTTTTTTTTTTTGGTTTTTCGAGACAGGGTTTCTCTGTGTAGCTTTGAGCCTCTCCTGGAACTCACTTGGTAGCCCAGGCTGGCCTCGAACTCACAGAGATCCGCCTGCCTCTGCCTCCCGAGTGCTGGGATTAAAGGCGTGCGCCACCACCGCCCGGCTCTTTTCTTTCTTTTTTAAAAAAATATTAATTAATTTTCCCAGCCTGATCACAGTTTCCCCTCCCTCACTCATCTTTCCCAGTCCTTGATCCCAACCTCCTTTCCCCATCCACTCCCTCTCCTTTCTCTTCAGGAAAGGGCAGGCCTCCCATGCATATCATCCAGCCATGGCATACCAAGTTGCTGTAAGACTAGGTACCTCCTCTCCTGTTAAGGCTGGATGAGGCAACCCAGTAGAGGAAAGGGTCTCAAAGGCAGGTAACAGAGTCAGAGACAGCCATTGTTCCAACTGTTAGGGGCCCCACAAAAAGAACAAGCTACACAACTGTAACATATGTGTAGACAGCCTATGTCAGACTCATGCAAGTTCTCTGGTTGGAGCTTCAGTATCTATGAGACCTATAAGCCCAAGTCAGTTGACTGTGTGTTTTCCTATGGTGTCCTTGGCCCCTCTAGCTCCCATAATCCTTCCTCTCTCTCTTCCACAGGATTCTTGAGCTCTACCTAACGTATGGTTGTGAGTCTCTGCATCTGTTTCCCTCAGTTGCTGGGTGAAGCCTCTCTGACGACAATTGGGCTAGGCCATGATCTCTGACTGTAGCATAATATGATTAGGAATCATTTCATTGACTTTTTTTTCATTTTTGCCAGTTATGTTTGGTTCTATCCTATGTCTCTGGGCTGTCCAGCCTCTGGGTCCTGGCCCTTGAGGCAATGTCAGGGGTGGGCTCCCTCTCATAATATGGGTCTCAAGCTGGGCTAGTCATTGGTTAGCCACTCCCATAATTTCTGTGCCACTTTTGACACAGCATATATGTATGCAGGGCAAACTGTAGGCCAGAGATTATGTGGCTGGGTTGGAGTCCCCATCCTTCTACTGGAAGTCTTGCTTGGTTACAGGAGATGGCTGATTCAGGCTCCATATCTGCTATTGCTAGAATTCTTAGCTAGGGTAACCCTCATATACTCCTGGGACTTTTTTTTTTTTTTTTTTTTTTTTTTGCTGCACTAGGCTTCTAGTTCATCCCAGAGGTCCCCCTGATTCCAGTGGTAGGACACCTTTTCTTAAGCTAAAATTAATAATGTTTATAAATGTGTACTTTCAATGTTTAACATGAAGTTAAAATAAGGATCTTTTCATTCTTGGATTGGTATAATTATTAGCTACTAATAGCCCCTATAAGTCAGGCTCTGAATTTGTCATGTGCAAATATATCATAGAAATTCAAACTCTATGAACATGCATCAGTACTGTAGGTTGTAAAATAGAAACTTGGATAGTCTTTTGAAATCCTTGTTCTGTGGACAATCTTGTCTAGGATCAACACTTGGTGCATGAATGTGTTACATGGAAATTGCAGAAGATGGTTTTCCAAAGGTTATAGGTCTGTCTGTTTCAGTTCTTGCAACTTCCTAGTGGGGTGGCAATCGGGGAAATAATAGAGGAAGAGCTATGATTTGCCACTGCTCTGTTTACCCTTTTGCTTTGACTTTAAAAGTCCCCCATCTGATCTCCAGGAATGACATTTAAACCCTTATTAAGTTACTGATGGGATTTGGCTTGTTTCTTCTGTCCAAGACTGTGTGGTAAAGTGTTTGTTCAGGTTCAATTAATAAGAAAAAGGTCCTAATATCATAGATCCTAAAATAACAAGTAATCAAATGAATACTATAGAATATTTTAAGCCAGGATGCATGCAGTTCCTATAGCTAGTTTGTGTAAAGATTTTAGAATTACAGAATAATGGAATGCTTGTTTTTTCTTGGATATGAAAGAGAAATGGGATGCTACTTGGGGCAAAATAGACTTACACGTCTTGATTTAACAGTCTAGACACTAACTTTCTCCAGTTTCTGCACTGCTTCATATAATTGTCATAATTATCCCATGAGGCTAACATATTGCTCACTCTCAGTCTCTCTGTTCTCCACAGATGCTACAGAGTGACTCTCTGTCTAATCAAGAGTAGAATCCTTTCCATAAATTCTTTACTGGTTTATGTGATGAAGGGTTTCTGAAACATTTACTTCTATTATTTCATTTCTCTTTCTCTCTCTCTCTCTCTCTCTCTCTCTCTCTCTCTCTCTCTCTCTCTCTCTCTCTCTCCCTCTCTTTCTCTCTCTATGTGTGTGCAAGTGTCTGAATGCAGGTACTAATGAGATAGAGGGATTAGATACCCTAGAGCTGGAGTTACAGGTAGTTAGTTGTGAACTGCTCAACATGGAGTCAGGGAACTCAATTGACTTTTATGCAAAAAAATCATTGATTTAAATAGGCTATGAAATAAAGTGCTTCAAGCATGCTAGTGTTCCTTTCTCTCTCTCTCTCTCTCTCTCTCTCTCTCTCTCTCTCTCTCTCTCTCTCTCTGTGTGTGTGTGTGTGTGTGTGTGTGTGTGAGAGAGAGAGAGAGAGAGAGAGAGAGAGAGAGAGAGAGAGAGAGAGAGAGACTTTTCTAACAATAAGTTGGAAAAATGTGCCCTTCTAAATGTGGTTGCTTTCAGTACTTGGAAAACTCTCAAGATAAACTTGATAACACTATGGTAAAAGTCATTTGTGGTGTCATTGTTGCCGTGCATATGGTCAGTTTGAAAGCTCTGTGCATTCGGCTTCAGAAATGGCTTACATAATCAACCAACATTTTTAATCTTATTATATCCCTCTGAAAAATATATCCTCCTTGCTCCTCATTTATATTCTTTTCATGGTTCCAGTGAAATGCCCCGCAAACCCTTGGCATCTCTAGAACTTTCATTTCGATGACCTGTGGCACCAACTTAACTTTTCAAATGAATCAGTGCTGAAAGTCCACCATAATGCTAGCTCACTACCATATGTCTGGCTTTTCATAACTTGGCAACCACTGAATGTCAAGTTCATCAGATGGGTGGTCTTCCATTGCTCATGCATTTAGACTATATTCATATCTTCATTGAGCTGTTTGAATATAGCTAAGTCAATCTTTTGAATTATTTCTCTGAAATTCCTTCCAGATCATTCTCATTATGGCCATTACTATGGGATTGGTAATTTGAGGAAGGCGTGAGTTTCGGGTTTTCATGTTGCTTTTATGTCTGTGCTATGACTTGCCTATATGGAACACTTTGTTGGCAGAATCTTCCTTTTTGTTCAAATCACCTTCTTCATGTAGAGATATGGAAGAAGACTAAGTCTCAAGATTATTGAAACATTGTTTTCTTGTGTGAGTATTGAGGTCTGAACATTCTGTCCCTTTCTGCCTTTTGAGAGTCTCTTGTGGTCTATGCTACTGATACTGTGCAAAGTTCAACACACCAGTGACTGGTTCTTGCTTCTGCCATCTTCTGATGGATCTTTCCACAACTGAATGTCATATTTTTGTTTCATTTCTTCTGATACTCAACCCCCTGCCTCCCACAGTCATTATGGGACTCAACAAGCTTGTATACCTCAGTCTTCCTCTCAGTTCAATGGTTCCCTTACAATTTGGAATTCCCAGGCTGTGTCTCTCTGTACCAGGGCAGCTCTGATATCCTCCCTGGTTTCTTTGATGCCCATGCATTTTATGTGCTCTATTTATTCAAAATGAAGATATCAAGATGTAAATACTACCTTCCCAACATGTCATCATTCTTTTCTTTCTAGAATCATTGTCACATAGTAACACTTATATATCCTTCATGGGATTGAAATGTTTGGGTTGTCTTTGTCACAAGCATGCTTTATCCATCTTCTAATTACAGTAACTATCACAGCAACAAGCACATTTTATTTGCAAGTGTTTTACAAGTGAATTGAGGAACTTAAATATTTAATTAGGCTTGCATCCTTGAAAAAATAAGTAGCTTTTAGAATGTCTTTGTCAAAGAAAAGTTTACAAACAAAATTTCCAATATAAAACAAGAACAAATGAAAATTAGTAGGTTGACTCATCAGCTTACTATACTTGTATTTCTGAAAGTCCAGAGTTTTGTAAAATAATTACCAGATTTTAGGCATCTTTATAAAAAAAATCACAAGCACAGGATGCCAAGAAACTTATATGAATTTGGAATTTTTAAAGCTAATTTTGGTTCTTCATTTTTGAAAGCCCATTTGCCTAAAATAAATACTTCTGTTCTTTCTAAAATATATTCATGTGAAATTCTTAATTTGAATTTCTGTAAAATCATTTATTTCATTGCTGACTTCATTATTTGATTATATAGAAAATACAAGAATAGTTTATCATGAGGCTTTCAAGTATCTTTCCCAAGAAAATATAAATGGATATTCAGCTATTTCTTCTAAGATCCAAATGGGGGTGGGAGCAAGAATATGAGAACGTCTCTAGGAAAGAAAGAAACCAGTTCACATTACAAGTTGGTCTAGGTTTTTTTTTTAGTTTCCTGCTACAAGTACAAGTGAATTTGATCCCTTCTAAAGCACTTGCTGGAATTAAAATATTTCAAGAAAGTAACTTTGAATGGATAAAATTTGCCCATCATTTACATCTTATTTTTGGCCATGACCTTTTATTAATCCTATTCTCAAGTGAAATTTACAGTGATACATGAAACATCAGGATCTAGGAATGAAAACATGTAGGTATTAAATCAAAAAGTGAAATGAAATGAAAGAATGAAAACATGTAGGTATTAAATCAAAAAGTCTCTCCCAACTCCATAAATTTAGAAGTCTCTGATTCTGAGCAGGCAACACCTAGTAAAGCTTAGGAGAGATGGTGCGGAAGTACCCACTTTTGTGAATCACTGTCTTTCACTGAAGGGAGCTCAGGATTGGGCTCTACACAGTGGTTTTTAAAGACACAACTGTCAGAAGATTGAAAGCTAGCCTACATGAGGAGGGGAGGGGAGGTCGAAGTGCTCCTGGGAGAGGGACAAGCAGATGACAATTGCTAAAAATGTGGATTTTTAAAATAATTTTAAGCTTAATCAAAATTTCATTAGCTAGAAATGCAAAGCAATCTTGAATAAAGAAAAGATTTGCATAATCTTGCTTATTGAATCACCTTTTTAATAGAGTAGTGTTGTTAACCACAGACTTACCCAATAAAATGAGGTAGATTAGATAATTTCAGTACATCCGCTCTATCAGACCATTTCAACCATTAAAATAATTGCACTGGAAATTAGGAGATGACATTGAATGCTTATTGCATAATATAATGTGAAAAGAGCAGATCATGTCCCTCATGATTGCAAATATTCAAAATGACTATTGAAAAATAAACGAAAAATACATTAAATAATCTTTGTATTCCAAACGAGGGTTTTTATATGAAAATTATAGTTCAAACTTCCACAAAGTTTCAAAATAACTTTGTAAAAGTCATTGAACACAGGAATGGACAAAGTTAGATTTTATTTTAAGATCAAGTAAGTTAGTCTGGGTTTCTTGATCACTGACAGAACACTTCCTCCCTGTCATTTGTGAGGTCTAAAGAAAATCTCACTATGAATTGACTTCTGTCAATAAATTATGCAGAAACAAAGTGTTGCATTTCTAATTATGAGAGGAAAGAATAGTTTGTCATGATCTTAAAAAAGAAAGCATAGTGCTTATTCTCTTATTGATTTAATAGACCATTTCACAGAACAGGAAAATGGAAGCTTCCTTTGTGTTTAGTGCATTCTCTCTTCTTCCTTGTAGAGAAGTCTGGAAAGGCTGGCAGATACATCTAGAATGATAGCATAATGGGGTGTCAAAAAGCAGCTCTATTATGTAAGGCGCACAAATCTGTACACCCATTAATGATTTGTCTTCGAGAATACAATTTGTGGGGATAGGAGAGACATGCCCATGTATCCCTGAACTTGCATTGTGCATTTTCCATTTTCAATTCTATCCTGTAAGAACTCATGAGGGTTTTAGATAGCAAACGAAGAATTCTCCATTTGTCTCACTCTCATGTATCCTGTCAGAGGACAAACTGACAATCTGTGCTGAGTGTTACAGATTCCTCACTGCCACAATAACAAATGGCTCTAAAAATGCCATGCAAGTCTTCTTCCTGCTCTTCTTGTTGGGGATAAAACTGATACAGAAGGTTTGGGCTGTGAGTCAAGAAAGTAGATAAACAAACCAAACTAACAGTTGGGAGTAGGATTAGAGAAAATGTTCTCCTGACAATTCTATTGTTAGGAGAATGGATAAAGACAGTTGACAACACAGGGAAATAAAGCCAAGCCCACACACACACACAAAGACGAATTTGAAGCACATTGCCAGCAAAGAGGGCAGGAGAAGAATTGGGTTCAGCAGAAAAGGAGTTATTTTTCTCCCTTGGAGAAGTATTTGTTCAGCTGTGTCTCCCCCTCTTAAAGTGGTGTATTAATTTGTTCATGGAGCAATTTTTAATCCATACCTTTCTCGGGGCACCTAGTTTAGTCAATTGTGTGTTGTTCAGATGCAGTTTTTGTCTGTTTGTTTGTTTTTTAAATCTTTGTCCTGGTGTAGGTTAAGTAAGTGGGTAGAAATCTTTGGTTGGTGAGAATTATAAATCAGAGAGCCACAGAATGTGGTTTTTTTTGAGTGCAGAGCAGTAAGCGTTTGACTCCTGATTGTTTGGAATCTTGATGAAAAACCAGTCCATCCAAATAGCCCATTAAATACAGAAAAACTCAACACATCAGATATCTTAAACTTATAATTATCAATACCAGTAACTGTTAGGTTGACATGGAAACCCTTCTTTGTAAATGTGAATTTCTGACACCAAGTCTTTGTTTCTAAATCTGTAAATTGATCCCTTGCGATAGTTTAACATCTTTCTGACCTCCGATTTTATAAACTTTTGAATAAAGTAAAATTATTGACTACCTCTATGGTAAATAAAAAAAAAAGAAAAGAAAAATGAAAAGCTAAACTCACAGTAGAATGATTTGATGTCTTCCTTACTACTAGCCCCAAATTAGTAAATTTAACATCAGTGATACTGTATTTCAGTCTAAAACAGATATTTAGTAGAGTAGTTGACATGAAAATTCATACTATATCTCTATATTTTCAGTCCCTCAGTGGAGTATCCAACTAAATGTCAGAACACCAATTAAAACAATTGGAAAAGATATAATAACTTTATGACTTGTAGGAAGTTATAGACATTCTTTACTCTAATTGATAGTCTCTATGCTCTTAATAGGAAATATATATAACATTTTTTAACTTAGATGTTTGTTACCTCACTCTACCCCAAAAAACCAGATTATTCCTCTATATCGCTACAGTTTCTAAAAGAAACAAGGAATCATCATTGTAGAGGACAGGAGAAAAAGTGTAGGAAACATGATTGGCAGTGCCAATTCTAGGTAGGAAACCAAATATTTACCACTTTATCTGGGACTATTTGTCACAAGTTTGAGTGGAGTAAATCAGGCATTAGGCTCAGAGAAGAAACCTTTATTTTTATTAAAATGATCATAAATTCAACTTGTTGCTATAAAAATATGCACAGTACCCTGTAAGCTTGATGAAATCTGGGTTGTGTGTCTTTGCTCACATGATTATTTTTTTTTTGTCTCCTTAATATGGCAGCTTGTACTTGTGGATTGAAACAGTGCCCCAAGCTGTTAGTACCTAATAGAGAGCTTTAATTCCAAAACTCACATTGAGAAGACTGTTCAGGTTTAAATGGAAATTTTAAGGCTTTGCGAATTTTATCCAGATCCTTCCCCTTTTTACATTGTAGCTTTCAAAGTGTGAATATAATTAACACTCTTCCACAATAACCTTCTTGCAGTTGTCAAATTTACCATGCATTTGCCACTACAGCTTTAGATGTGAATCCTTGATCTCTTAATTGTCTCATTCTTCTTGTAAATTTTCTTATATCAAGAAGAAAGTCGCTCATTTTCATAGACTAGTTCTTGCTTTTCACTGTGGCATCAACAGCATATCCTGATGTATTTTCCTCAGAAAATTTTGTTCAACTTACCCATCTTTTTTGTATTATACAGCTCTATCTCATGCTTTAACAAGATAAAAGCATACCTTCCTCATCTTTAAAAATATTATTAATCCAAGAACCTCACACATTTTTATGAGCCAACATATAAGGCACCTGAGTTAAGTATAATGGAGTGAGGTGTAATTCCTTTTGCAAAATTAGTGTCTTCTTCATAACTAACATTACTGTAGTACACTTCATAATACTCCCCAAACACTTTCAAAAAGAAATTTTAGTTTGGAATTTTAATATAATCATCTTTGGGAGTAAATGAATTCCCCGCTCCATCTCTGACCCTATTTATCTATCCCTTTCCTGTTTGGGAAAGGCAAAACGTATATCACTCTTCAAAAAATAAGACATTGGTGAAATTTGTTCTCAGTCTCTTTATTCTGAAAGCTATCACCTGATTGTCAGCATTGAATCTGCCCCCAATGTAGTCCTGATGCATAAAGATAAGGTACAAACACTCCCTTGTACATGGTCTTTAAGAATATACTGATAAGAACCAGTGAAATGGCTTGAAGGTAATAGCTCTCTCTGACAAGTACACTTTGACTCCTGGACTTCACACAGTCAGAGGAGAGAACTGATTCTGGCAAGTTATACTTTGACCTCTACGTGGGTACTATGGTAAATATATATCCCTAGCATGTGCATACAAATAGACAAAGTGAGGAACATAGAAACAGAACTATGTAAGACATCTACAAAACAATAGCAAAGTAGAAGACAAAAATCTGTATTATCAGATCTTATGCTATATATTGATTAAAGCTACGTGTAAAAGACAGAGATGGACAAAATATGTAGAATCTCATTCTCTAAATATAATTTGTCCATGAAAATTATCTGGACTATTTAAATACAAGATTCTAATTAGTTGATAATAGCATAATAACATAAAATATACTGCACAAACAGAAACTAGAAGCCAATTGTAGATATAAATAGAGATATCAGACCAATTTTTTTTAAAGATAAATTTGTTACTTGAAAAAAGGGACATTTTGTAATGTGGAATTCATCCATTAAAAAAGTATAACAATTCATTATATGTGAAATAGGCAACACGATAAAATGTATAACATAGAAATATTGTTCATCAAATGGTAAAATGGACAATTAAATGATAACAGTTTTACCTTTCAAATACCTACATTCCAACTACATCTTTTAGACCTGTGTAGGATAGTTCATCCTTCAAGAGAAGATCAGACATTCTCTTCAACAGCTCATTAGACATGTCAGGGATAGTCCACAAAACAAATTTCAGTAACTTTAAAACGTTTAGGATCAGACAAATAAGTTTTCAGATAAAAATTGAATAAATTAAAAACCAGGAATAACATTGGGTAGATAGCACAAGTACATATAAACCACTGATCTCAAATTATCTGTAGGCCGGAAGGAAGAGAGAAGGGATTAGAAAAATATACTGTGGTGGAAAAAAGCAAGACATTTGGGGTCCCAGTTTTCATTTAATCTGCTTCAATTACTTGATGCTTTATTGTCAACCTTATTGTCACGCTATTTTGAGTATGGACTATTTTTTTTTAACATTCCTATAAGTGCCTCTCTCTTAAGAATGACAGCTATTCCAGGTTTAATTTATTTTCTGTTGACCAGATAATATGAAAGGGTGATGTCAATTTACACGAAAATTTAAGTAGTTTTGGGCTATATTAGAGATTCATGAAGACTTCATCCATGTTGGTGGTTGCTTAGGAATCTGCCATGTTCTGGGCTTTCACCTGAGGGCCTGTTTGGATCGGTGACTTCAGGTCTGAAAGCCTGAAGAAAATCTTCCTCTCCTGTCCCTACTTCATGGACCATATTTCTCTCTTGAGTCTTGATAATCAAATACCTTGAGAGCAAGGCAAATCTTGTGCTCATGATAGATCTCTAAAGTGATATCCCACAAAGATCTATTATTAATTTATTGATGGGGTACAATGGTGATAAAGACTCACAGGCACAGGACAAGGTAAACACTGCTCCTGATCCAGCTGCTCACTCCTGCCATTCTGCCTCGGGTAGATGGGGACCAACCTCAAACCACTCTTCCCTGTTGTTCAACTCCAACCACCCAGGAGAGCACATGACCCCTTTTTCTCAGCTCTTAGGTCACATACACAGGCAAGACCATGCTCTAGGGCTTTCTACCCCAAAGCCATTGGCTGAATGGAATGAATTCCCACAACAGATCTTTGTTCTT
This sequence comes from Peromyscus californicus insignis, assembly GCF_007827085.1. Classification (NCBI taxonomy): domain Eukaryota; kingdom Metazoa; phylum Chordata; class Mammalia; order Rodentia; family Cricetidae; genus Peromyscus; species Peromyscus californicus. The sequence goes on from NW_026294551.1 coordinate 83,983,973, forward strand.
TAATGGATCTCTTTTGTGGGTGTTATTAGCTAGCAGGGAGTTTCATTCTATTCTTCAGAAACTTTGAAATAATGGTAATTTTTTTTTTTTTTTTGGTTTTTCGAGACAGTGTTTCTCTGTGTAGCTTTGCGACTTTCCTGGGACTCACTTGGTAGCCCAGGCTGGCCTCGAACTCACAGAGATCCGCCTGGCTCTGCCTCCCGAGTGCTGGGATTAAAGGCGTGCGCCACCACCGCCCGGCTGAAATAATGGTAATATTTTTATAACATGCTCCTCAAATTTTTACACAGCCCAAATCAGCTAATGTTTTTTGGAGGAAGCTAGCCAAGAGTTTGTAAGGATGTTGGGTAGGGAGGTGGAGAGTCGATTTAGGGTCAGAGAGGGGGAGTAATAGAAGATGGGTATGTTCAAAATACTTTGTAGGAATTTTTTTAAAGAATCAATAAAAATATTTTGGAAAATTAGATGTGTGGTAAAAGTACATGCAGGCAACTTACTTTAAAGCTGGATAGGAAAATTTAGAATTTTGGGAGAGATTGACAAAGGAGGGACAGACTTATGAATAGAGGAAGCAATATGTCCAGATTATTGAAGGTAAAGTCATCCTATAATTTTAGACAATCAACCAATGCAGAGTGTGTAGTGATAAACGCATATCATGAAAAGAGGTCTGTGTGGTTAGGGAAGATCACACTGATAATAAAGCTAATATGGGGAGCCTTACAGAATTCAGGTATGATAGAAGACCTTGGTTTTCTGAAATCATGATCTATCTAGTCCATTCCTGAAATTGTGATCTATCTACTGAAATCTTTCTGAAATTATGATCTATTCACTCCTTTTAAAGAAATTAACATAGGCACACAGAGAAAAGCACAATAGCTAACTAGTGTTTACCTTAAGTTGTTTTTTCAAGATTGTAGAGGAAGTATGTCTAATTTTAATTCTACTTAACATTCCCAACAAAGTCGCTTGACATATTTTATTTAGCAAATGATCCCCTTTGACTATTTAGATACAAATTCATGTGAGTCAAACTACAAAATATTTGTATTTTGTATCTCATTTTAATTTTTCACATAGTGACCAGCTTCCACAAGAAGGAAACCATGTGCACTGTCTAATGAGTACTGATAAATATTACATTCCTTTACAGTGAATAAATTCTTGCCCCTGCTGTTTTCTAATAGTTTAAATGAGCAGGGCATGATTGCTGGATACTCAGTGCTCTTCATCAGAGAAATGCCTGTGATCATCTTTTTCCCCATAGTTCTCGTTCATCAGAGAAACACCATTTCTGCTACTGATGACACATTCTGTCTCCTGTAACTGTATTCTAGTGATGTATCTTGAAGTCTTTTTTTACTGATCTCATTATTATGCTACTATAGTGCCTACATGCCACATATGTCCTTATTTGTTCTCCCAACAGCTCTGTGAGTCTAACATAATCATAAGACTTTTGCCGATGCGCAACAGAAGATTTTAGAAACTTTATTTGCTTTAAATGTCTAAAAACGAAAGTTTAATGCAATTCTTTCTCCAAAATTCTTCGTTCCTGCATGTCGCTTTCTTCCTATTCAGTTCTCAAGACAATTATTTCTTCACAGGTTTAGAAATTTTTTACAGCAAGAAAATTCAGCTCCAGAGTACGCAATTCAGTCAATACTCTATCATTGTAAAACATAAAATTACTCTAAAGCAGTGTTTATGAAATTGTAATTTGGGTCACTAGACAAATACTATCTGAAGAAAGGAGCTCATTTCATAAAAGGATTTGTATTTGTAGAAATGTAGAACCTATATTATATGACTACGCTATATCCCTCGAAATACCTGCATAATTTTATTTATTTTTTGTTATTTTCCTTATTTTTCTTATATTAATAATAGATTAATTGTATACAATATGTTGTGATTAAGGTTTCCTTTCCCTGTAATACTCCCAGTTCCATTCCACATCCCTTCCATCCAGATCCACCTCCATCTGTCTATCATTATAAAAAAAACCCAGAAATCTAAGGGATAATAATATTATATTATATGTCATGATTAAAAACACATTAGAATGGGACAAAAAGAAACAAATAGAAGGAAAAAAAGCCCAAGAAAAGGTATTAGAAACAGATATAGACTGAGAGATCCACTCATTCGCACACTTAGGAAACCCATAAAAACACAATACTTGAATCCTCATAGATATACAGAAGACATATAGGTTAAATAAATGAAAAAAAGAATATAAATAAAAGTAAAGAAGATAAAACTTTTAAACAGGAAAAGGCCAGAGACAACATTATAATACAAGGAACCTTCAAAGACGCCATTGAATTTGTGTTCTATTGGCCATCTACTTCTCGGCATACAGCCTATGCTTAAAAGTATTTTGTTTCCCAACGAGACGTTCTTGGTGAAAATTTAATTTTACTTTGCAAGTGCTTGCTAATTGCAGATTGCTAGGAAAGGCTATGGCTAGGAAAGGAAGCATAGAGGCAGGATCAGAAATTCAAGGTTACCCTCAGCCATGGAGCTGATCTGAGGCCAACCTGGGAACATGAGATCTTGTTGCAAAGACAAGTAGTTCACTCCCGTAATCTCAGCAGTCAAAAGACTAAAGAAGGAGGATCGCCCCTAGAGTAGGCGGCCAGCCTTGGTTACACATTAAAATCCTGTCTCAAAACCAACGTACAAAAAACAAAATGAACAAAAAAGCTGAATAAATCTAGAAATAAACATTCTGAAGTTTGAAATGCCCTTTACTACAATGTATTGTTATATTTAAATATAACAGTTCTGTTTCATTATTGTTATTCCCTTATTGTACCTAATTCATAGATTAGGCATTACCATAGAGATGTATGAATGAGGAAAACAATAGCTTCTCAATAGTGTGAAATAGATTTTTAAGACAATAGTAAAACAGGATTCACACCGGCTTGATGTCTATAATTCCAGCACTCAGGAGGCCAAGGCAGGATTACCATGAGTTTGAAGTTGTCAGCCTGCTTACATTGTGACTTCTGGGCTAGCCTGTGCTATACAGTTCTCCTTTCAGTTCCAGGACTCCATTCGGTGTAGACTCTTGCGGGCTCCATGCATGCCAACTCAGTTTCTGTGAGGTCATATGTGTGTCAGTACTGTTATGTTTGTAAATCCTTGTTTCCTTCATGTCCTTCACCTGCTCTGGCTCCTTTTCAACAGAGTTGCCTGCGGGGATGGATTTTAAGGTGACATCCGTATTGAGGGCTGAGTGCTTCAATGTTTCTATTTATCTTTTGAGGATGACATTGAGGTTGTTTCCAATTTCTGGCTATTATTAATAGAGCAGTAATAAACATGGTTGAGCATGTATCTTGACAGTAGGATGAAGTATCCTTTGGGTGTATGACCAAGAGTGGTATAGCTGGGTCTTAAGGTAGGTTGATTCCCATCTTCCTGAGGAACCATTATACTGATTTACTTAGTGGTTATACAAGTTTGCAATCCTACCAGCAATGGATACAGGTTCCCCCTTCCTCTACATTCTTGCAGGTATGAGTTGTCTTTTACTTTATTGATCTTAGCCATTCTAATGGATATAAAATTATATCCACAAGGAGTTGTGAGTTGCATTTCCCTGATGACTAAGGATGCTGAATATTTCTTTAACTGTTTCTCAACCATTTGAGTTTTCTCTGTTGAAAATTCTGTGTTTAGATCTGCACCCCATTTTTAATTGGGATATTTATTTTCTTGATAATCAGTTTTTAAAAATTATTTATATATTTTAGATATTAGCACTCCATTAGATGTGCAGTTGGTAAAAAGTAATTTCCCATTCTGTATTCCCATTCTTATCTCATTGTTTGTGCAATGGTGTCCTTCTTCACTGTGCAAAAACTTTTCAAGTTAATGAAACTCCAATTATTTGTTGATCTTGATGTCTGTGCTGTATTTGGTTCAGAATGTTTTTTCCTTGACAATGAGATCCAGGCTATTCCCCACTTTCTCCTCTATCAGGTTCACTGTATCTAGATTTATGTTGAAGTCTTTGATACATTTTTAGTTTAGTTTTGTACAGGGTGATAAGTATAGATCTACTTGAATTCTTCTGCATGCAGCCATGTATTTGACCAGTACCATTTGTTGAAGATACTGTCTTTCTTCTAGTGAGCATTTCTTACTTCTTTATCAAAAACTTAGGTATCCATAACTATATGGATTTATGACTAGGTCTTCTATTTGATTCAATTTATCGATGTGTCTGCTTTTGTTTCAATACCATGATACTTCTTTTACTACTATAGCTCTGAGGGAGATATTGAAATTGGGGATAGTGATACCTTTCAAGATTGTTTTATCTATCCCATTTTCCTCTTCCTTCCTTCCTTCCTTCCTTCCTTCCTTCCTTCCTTCCTTCCTTCCTTCCTTCCTTCCTTCCTTCCTTCTTTCCTTCCTTCCTCCTTCCTTCCTTCCTTCTCTCTGTGTGTCTTTGTGTGTGTGTGTGTGTGTGTGTGTGTGTGTGTGTGTGTGTGTGTGTGTGTTTACTAGTGTCCCTTCAAGGTCTGTGAATAATTGTGTTGGAATTTTGATGGCAATTGCTTTGGATCTGTAGATTCCTTTTGGTAGAATGGCTACTTGTACTATGTTTATCCTACCAATCCGTAAACATGATGACCTTTCCAACTTATAATATCTTCTTTAATTTCCTTCTTAATGATCTTAAAGTTTTTATTATACAAGTCTTTTACTTGCTTTCTTAAAGTTACCCCAAGATAGTTTATATTATTTGAGGTGATCGTGAAAGATGTTTTCCCTTAATTCTTTCTAAGCTATTTGTCATTTGTATATGGGAGGGCTACTAATTTTTGTCAGTTAATTTTGTATCCAGCTATATTGCTGAACATGTTTATCAGCTATAGGAATTTACAAGTGGAATTTTCAGGGTTACTTATTTATATTAATATACCATCTGCAAATAAAGACATTTTTACTCCTTCCCTTCTTATTTGTATACCATTGCTCTCCTTCAGTTGTCGTATTTGCTTAGCAAAGATATAAAATTCTATGTTGAATAGGTATAGAGAGACTGGACAACCTTGTCTTGTTCCTAATGTTAGTAGAAATGATTTGAGTTTGTCTCCATTTCGATTGATTTTGGCTTTGAGCTTGTAAATTGCCTTTAGAAGCTTAGTTATGTCCTTTGTATTCCTAGTCTCTCCAGGACTTTTATCATAAAAAGTTGTTGCATTTTGTCAAAGGCCTTTTCTGTATCTAATAAGATAATCACATGGTTTTTGCCTTTCAGTCTGCACATATGATGGATTACATTTATCAATTTGCATGTGTTGAATCATACCTATGTCTCTGGGTGGAAGCTTACTTGAATATGGTAGATGATCTTTTTTATTTTTCTTGTATTCAGCTTTCAAGTATTTGTATGTGTGAGTGTGTGGTGTGTGGTGTGGTGTGTGTGTGTGTGTGTGTGTGTGTGTGTGTGTGTGTGTGTGTGTGTGAATTTTTACTTTTATGTTAAGGAAAATAGGCCTGTAATTTTATTTCTTTGTTGGATCTTTATGTGGTTTAGATATCAGAATATCTGTGGTCTTATAAAAAGAATTGAGCAACATTTCTTCTGTTTCTATTTCATTTAATAATTTGACAAGGATTGGCATTAATTCTTCTTTGTAAATCTGGTAGAATTCTGTGTTAAACTCCGTGTCCCTGATCTTTATTTTTGTTTAGGAGATGCTTAATTACCACTTCTATTTCACTAGGAATTATCTGTTTAAATTACTACGTCATTATATATATATATATATATATATATATATATATATATATATATATATATATAATCAATTTCTGCAGCTTCTGGGAGGGAGGGCCATGAACAAAAGACAATTAATCACTGATGCACCTGCCAGCAGGAACAGGGATATAGGATGCACCAAGCCTGACCACTGACCTAGCCCCCAAAGTCAGTACATGCTAGGCCAGCCAGCCTCCACAGCAGCTCAAGTACAAAACCTGGGACTTGTCCAGGCCTGCCCCCAAATGGATAACTGTAACTCACAACTAACCCTAGTGAATTAAAAGTTACTAACATGATTGTCACTCACATAAATCAATCCTGAGTCTGCTCCTATGTAGTCTGAAGACCCCAAGACACCCCAACCGCAGGCTTTTACTCCCTAAAAAAACCCTGCCCCATTGCTGCTCATGGTCTCTCCAGCTCTGCTACTGCATTAGATAGAAGGAGAGTACCAAGTTAACTTGTCAGGGGGAAAAAAAAGGTTTTTCCAATTTGGATTAGAGACTTTGAAAATATTTCTTCTGATCCTCTGGATTTCCTCAGTGTCTGTCTGTTTGTTTGTTTGTTTGTTTTTCCCCCCTCTTTTCATCTCTTTTTTTTAAATTTGCGTTTCAGAGTTTATCATTCTTACTTATTTTCTCAATGAAATGGTTTGTTTCATTAATTTTTTTATTCTTTCATTGTTCTACCATCCCCCATCCCTACCTTTCTCCCCCGACCCCCAGTTTACCCCAGAGATCTTAACTATTTTTCCTTCCTAAGGCCTTCCATGTGTCATTCTTAGGGTCCTCCTTTTTACATAGCTTCTCTGGAGTTGTAGATTGTAGCCTGGTTATCATTTGCTTTGTGTCCTCTCAGCCTTGACACAGAGGGGAGGGGCTTGCTCCTGCTTCAACTTAGTATGCCAGACTTTTTGACTCCTGAAGGGAAGCCTTATTCTCTCTGAAGAGTGAATAGGGGGTGGGATGTGGGGAGGCCGGAGTGGGGTAGGAGAAGGGGAGGGAGAGGTGACTGGGATTGGTATGTAAAATGAAAAGAAAAAAACCTTTTTAAAAATTAAATTTTAAAAATTATTCTTGTTTGTTTGTTTCTATTTTGTTTATTTCAACCTGAGTTTGATTATTTCTTGCTATCTAATCTTTTTCGATGCGTTTGATGTGTTTTCTTCCATTTTTAGAGCTTTCTGGTGTGCTGTTAAGTTACTAGTATGAGATATCTACATGTTTAATGTAGGCACATAGTGCTATGAACTTGTCTCTTATAACTGCCCTCATTGTGTCCCACAGGTTTGAGCATGCTATGTTTTCACTTTCATTGAGTTCTTGAGAGTATTTAATTTCTTTCTTAACTTCAGTCTTGACCTATTTTTTTATTCAGGAGTGAGTTGTTCGGTTTCCATGTGTTTGTATGCTTTTATTTTATTTTATTTTTTTAAATTTCAGTTGCTTTTGATATCCAACTTTAAATCTGTGGAGGTCAGATAAGATACAGGCTGTTATTCAGTTTTTCTGCTTTTGTTGAGACTTGCTTTGTGTCTGTACATGTGGCCAGTTTTGGAGAATGTACAATGAGATGCTGAAAAGAAAGTATATTGTTTTGTGGTTGTATGAAATGGTCTGTAAATATCTGTAAAGGCCATTTGGTTTATGGCTTCAGTTAGCTCCAGCATTTCTTTGTCTGGTGTTTGTCTGGATGACTTGTCAGTTGCTTTGATGGGTTATTGGAGTTAGCTACAATCAGTGTGTGAAGATCAATACATGACTTAAGCTGTAGTAGTGCTTCTTTTGTGGGCCTAGGTGCCCTTTGGTTGGTACCCAGGTATTATGAATTGAAATGTCATCTTGGTGGATTTTTTCCTTTGTTGAATATTTAGTGTCCTTCCCTGTCTCTTATGATCAGCTTTGTTTGAAGTCTATTTTGTCAGATATCAAAATAGCTACATCGAGTTGTTTCTTAGGCCCATTTGCTTAAAATATCTTTTTCCATCTTTTTACCCTGAAATGATGTCTATCCTGGATGTTAAGATGTGGTTCTTGGATGAATCAGAGGGATGAGTCTGGAATTTGCGTTCATTATGTTAGTCCATGTTTATCTTAAATGGAGAATTGAGACCTTTGATGCCAAGAGTTATCAATGACCAGTGTTGGTTGATTTCTGTTATTTTGTTGTTGTTGATATGTGGGTTTTTTTTTTTTTTTTTGTGTGTGTGTGTATTTCCCTTCTCTTGATTTTCTGATCTCTGATTATTTATTCCTTAGTTTTGCTTTGTGGGGCTACCTTCTTCAGGTTAAATTTGTCTTTCTAATACCTTCTGTAGGGCTAGGTTTGTAGATAGTTATATTTGGTTTTACTTTTTGCTTATATTTTATATATTTCCATACTTGTTTATATTTAGTTTTTAACATGGCGTGTGTTTTGTTTTAATCCATCTATTGTTTGAATGTTTTGCTGGCTACAGTAGTCTGGGCTAGCCTCTGTGCTGTCTTAGAGTTTGTAGCGCATCTACCCAGGCTTTTCTGGCTTTTATAATCTCCATCGAGAAATTAGGGGTTATTCTAATGGGCTTAACTTTATAGGTTATTTGTTCATTTTTCTTTCAGCTTTTAATAATCTTCCTTTGTTCTATACCTTTTGTGTTTTATTTATTATGTGCTTACGGAAATTTCTGTTCTAGTCCAGTATATTTGGTGCTCTGTATGCATCTTGTACCTTGATAGGTGCCTCCTTCTTTGGGTTAGGGATTTTTCCTTCTACAATTTTGTTGAAAATATATTCTGGGCCTTTAACCTGAATTTCTTCTTTTTCCATGATTCCTATTATTTTTAGGTTTGTTTTCTTCATAATATCACTGATTTCTGAGATGTTTTCTGCCTGATTTTCTTCTTCAGGTTGAATTTGCTCTTTGACAGAAATATCCATTTCTTCTATCATATCTTCAATGCCTGAGATTCTCTCTTCTATCTTTTATATTCTGTTGATGAGCTTGCCTGTTCAAGTTCCTAAATTTCTCATTTCCAGATTTCCAGATTTCCCTCAGTATGGGTTTTCTTTGATTCCATCTCCACTTTCAGGTTGTAAACTCTTTTCTTCATTTCCTCCCACTACTTGTTTGTGTTTTCATAGATTTCTTCAAGGGATTTAATCACTTCCTCTTTACTGATCTCTGTCATATTCATGAAGGCTGTTTTCAGGTTCTCATCTGGTGCTTCGGTTTCATTTCATTTCTTGGGACTGTGGTAGATTTTGTGGACTCTAGTAGAAACATATTGTCCTGGCTGTTAGCAATTGTGTTTTTAATGCTGGTGTCTAGGCGTCTGAGGTTGGAACAATTGTAATTATACGTGCTGGAAGATGGTCCTGTATCTGCTGGGTGAGTGTTTGTTCCTTGGTTTCTGTTCTCCTCTCTGGGTCTTAGGAGGGTGTGATGGCCGTATATTGCCTAGTAGGGAATTATTTGGTGATCCTCTCAGGTGACTACTGGGGTTTGGGGGCAGAATATGTTTCTAGGTATTGGGAGCTGGCACTTAGGAATGAGGATGTGCTAGAAGGGGTACTTAAGGGTCCATTGGAGGAAGGAAAGCAGGGAATGCCATCAAGATCTATGTAGTCCCCTGGAAATGAGAGTAGAGAGTGAGGAGATGCCTCTATAGGTAGTCTACTACAGAGCTAGGGATAAGTCAGAGGATTGGAATTGAAGGATAGGAGGGAGAGTGAAGATCTGAAGCTCACCTCTCTGCTTTGCTGGCCTTCTTGCTTCTCTAATAAGCTTAGCTGGTGGTTTCTCAGGGAATGCCTGCTGGAGTTGAGGACTGGGACACCAACAATGAGGAAGGTTGGGGGAGATAATCTTTGTGATCCACTGGAGATGGGAGCAGGGGGGGGAGGTGTAGCAGGTGGTCTGCTACAGAGCTGGGGATGAGCCTGGGGGATTGGATTTGAAGGAGATGGGGGAGACATGAAGTTCTGCAGTTAGCCTACCTGCTTCCCTGGCCAGCCTGGCATACAATTTCCACGGAATGCCAGGAATGCCAGCGGGAGTTGACAACTGGGACAATGAGATGAGATGGGAGGAAGGTCGGGGGAGATGTTCTTGATCCACTGGACATGGCAGTAAAGAGCTATTTGTATAATTTTAGTAACAGCTGATTAATTCTTCAATTAAGGGAGGAATAAACACAGCTATTTCCTGCTACTTTAGCTAAACTATTACTTTCGGTTATTCTTGTATATCTGATTACCTATATTGATATACCTTTTTATCTAAACCACTAAAATTAAGTACTAATCTCTTAGTTCATTTGTGCCACCACTATTAAAAAATATTGGAGACTGAGTAAAAAAAGTAAAGAACAAGAAACTATTTGTTACAGTGTCCGAGGCTGTGGAAATGTGTGAGTGCACTTTCTGATGAGAACTGGTAACTGTTTTTGCCTGGTCCTCTTTGTTATGACTTTAGATGACGTGTGAAAGAAGAGGAAAGAGGCTTTGCCAGTCATTTTTAGTTCTTCCATGAGATGCTAACATATCCCTACAACAGGGCCCTGTAGGTCTAGGAAGTTCTGGACATTCCACATCCTTATGATGTTGTATCTGTGTTTAGCTTCAACAAAAATTTCAGAGGATTTACCAATATTCATAATATGATACAGTTATAAATAAATAATAGAACTTCATTCCTAAATATTTTATTATGCATCTATTGAAATTAAGTTTAGATTTTTTTATAGACATGACTGGATTAAGGCACCAAAGTCAATAACAGCATATAAATATTTCTGACAACATCTAAAATCTAGGTCCTAGTCAAAGTTCCCCTATATCACTTGTAACTATTTTTTTTTCTGTTTTTACATGAAACTATAATCCCCTTTTGCTTCTTCTGGTTATGTCAAATTTGATATAATCTATTTATGTTGTCATCAGAATCTGTACCTTGGTATAGGTATCACATATTCACTATAGACTGTGAGTGTGGTCTAATGAATGCCTAAATAAATTTCCATCAATAAAGATTTCTAACCAATCTTTCCTAAGAAGTGTTGTCCACTTGTTGCATCTCATAGTCTGCACAGTTTCAGGCTAGTGACTCCCAGCTAGTGACAATAGAATTGATCATTGAGTTCATGGAACAATCATTAGAATCATGGTGACACTAATTCTCCCCAAAATAAGCTCTTTTTTGCTAGTATTTTGTGACTGATGCTATTAACATCCATTAATGACCCTTGTGTGATGCAAAAATTTCATTTGGAAGTGCAAAAAAAAAAAAAAAAGGTGACTATTTCCTAACTCTAGACTCTGTAGTTCAAAGAAGAACATACTAATGCACCTCTTCAATAGCATCAGGTAAATGCTTCACTAAAGAATGGCCACTTTCTAACACCCCTTCATGATAAAGGTCTTGGAGCGATCAGGAATACAGGGAACATACCTAAACATAATAAAGGCAATTTACAGCAAGCCAACAGCCAACATCAAATTAAATGGAGAGAAACTCAAAGCAATTCCACTAAAATCAGGAACGAGGCAAGGCTGTCCGCTCTCCCCATACTTATTCAATATAGTACTTGAAGTTCTAGCCAGAGCAATAAGACAACATAAGAAGATTAAGGGGATACAAATTGGAAAGGAAGAAGTCAAGTTTTCCCTATTTGCAGATGACATGATAGTATACTTGAGCGACCCCAAAGATTCCACCAAGGAACTGATACAGCTTATAAACACCTTCAGCAACATAGCAGGATACAAGATCAACTCAAAAAAATCAGTAGCCCTCCTATATACAATGGACAAAGAAGCGGAGAAGGAAATCAGAGATACATCACCCTTTACTATAGCCACAAATGACATAAAATACCTTGGGGTAACACTAACCAAGCAAGTGAAGGACCTATATGACAAGAACTTTAAGTCCCTGAAAAAAGAAATTGAAGAAGATGTCAGAAAATGGAAAGATCTCCCATGCTCATGGATAGGCAGGACTAACATAGTAAAAATGGCAATCTTACCAAAAGCAATCTACAGATTCAATGCAATCCCCATCAAAATACCAACACAATTCTTCACAGACCTGGAAAGAATAATACTCAACTTCATATGGAAAAACAAAAAACCCAGGATAGCCAAAGGAATCCTATACAATAACACAACTTCTGGAGGCATCACGATCCCTGACTTCAAGCTCTACTATAGAGCTACAGTAATAAAAACAGCTTGGTACTGGCATAAAAACCGACATGTGGACCAATGGAATCGAATTGAAGACCCTGACATTAATCCACACACCTATGAACATATAATTTTTGACAAAGAAGCCAAAAGTGCACAATGGAAAAAAGAAAGCATCTTCAACAAATGGTGCTACAAAACTGGATATCAACATGTAAAAGGCTGCAAATAGATCCATATCTATCACCGTGCACAAAACTTAAGTCCAAGTGGATCAAGGACCTCAACATAAATCCAGCTACTCTGAACCTGCTAGAAGAGAAAGTAGGAAGTAGTCTTGAACGCATTGGCATAGGAGACCACTTCCTAAATAGAACACCAGTAGCACAGACACTGAGAGAAACAATCAATCAATGGGACCTCTTGAAACTGAGAAGCTTTTGTAGAGCAAAGGATATGGTCAACAAGGCAAAGAGACAGCCTACAGAATGGGAAAAGATCTTCACCAACCCCACATCTGACAGAGGACTGATATCCAGAATATATAAGGAACTCAAGAAATTAGACATCAAAATGCCCAACAGTCCAATTAAGAAATGGGCTATAGAACTAAACAGAGAATTCTCAACAGAGGAAACTCAAATGGCCGAAAGACATTTAAGGAATTGCTCAACATCTAATCATCAGGGAAATGCAAATCAAAACAACTCTGAGATACCACCTTATGCCTGTCAGAATGGCTAAGATCAAAACCACTGAAGACACCTTATGCTGGAGAGGATGTGGAGCTAGGGGAACTCTCCTCCACTGCTGGTGGGAATGCAAGCTTGTACAACCACTTTGGAAATCAATATGGCGCTTTCTTAGAAAATTGGGAATCCATCTCCCCCAAGATCCAGCTATACCACTCTTGGGCATATACCCAAGGAATGCTCAACCACACCATAAGAGCACTTGTTCAGCTATGTTCATATCAGCATTGTTTGTAATAGCCAGAACATGGAAACAACCTAGATGCCCTTCAACTGAAGAATGGATAAACAAAATGTGGTACATATACACAATGGAATACTACTCAGCAGAGAAAAACAATGACATCATGAGGTTTGCAGACAAATGGATGGATCTAGAAAAAATCATCCTGAGTGAGGTAACCCAGACTCAGAAAGACAAACATGGTATGTACTCACTCATAGCAGGATACTAGACATGAAACAAGGATGACTTGTCTGCTACTCACATCACCAGGGAGGCTACCTGGAAAACAGGACCCCAAGAAAGACACAGGGATTGCCCAATGACAGAGAAATGGAATGAGATCTACATGAACAGCCTGGACATGAGTGGGGGTAGTGAAAGGCGAGGGTCGAGGGAAAGAGAGCTTGGGGGAGCGGGAGATCCCAGCTGGATCAACAACAGAGAGGGAGAACAAGGAATAGGAGACCATGGTAAATGAAGACCACATGAGAATAGGAAGAAGCAAAGTGCTAGAGAGTCCCACAGAAATCCACAAAGATACCCACACAACAGACTGCTGGCAATGGTCGAGAGACAGCCCGAACTGACCTCTGGTGATGGGATGGCCAAACACCCTAATTGTCGTGCTAGAAACCTCATCCAACTACTGAGGGATCTGGATGCCTGGGTGGATCTCTGGGAGTCCAATTAGCGAGAATGAGGAGGGTTTATATGAGCAAGAATTGTTGAGACCAAGGTTGGATAAAGCACAGGGACAAATAGCCAAATGAATGGAAACACATGAACTATGAACCAATGGCTGAGGGGTCCCCACTGGATCAGGCCCTCCAAATGGGTGAGACAGTTGATTGGCTTGATCTGTTTGGGAGGCATCCAGGCAGTGGGACCGGGTCCTGTGCTCATTGCATGAGTTGGCTGTTTGAAACCTGGGGCCTATGCAGGATTGCTTGGCTTGGCCTGGGAGGAGGGGACTGGACCTACCTGGACTGAGTCTACCAGGTTGATCTCAGTCTGTGGGGAAGGCTTTGCCCTGGAGGAGATGGGAATGGGGGGGGGGGAGCTGGGGGGAAGGTGAGGGGGACGGGAGGGGGGAGAACAAGGGAATCCGTGGCTGATATGTAGAACTGAATTGTATTGCAAAATAAAAAAAAAAAACTCTAAAAAAAAAAATAAAAAAATACCTTAACCATGTTAATTTCCAAAATTATCAACTTCAAACTCATCATATAGAATCCAGTATCTCCAAGACACTTAGAGTGCTAAACACAATAAGAATTTGTACGATTTATTTCCTTTCTCCACACAGAAGCATCTAGTAATTTCAGTGTGGCGGACTATTCCCAAAATCTCCTTTTCTCTATCATCTCAAAAATGATTCTGTGAACGTTAAATTTAGGGAAAAGAAAAAAAAACAATCACACATCTATAGTAACAACCAAACATACTGACTTAGCATATCTCTCATTACTCTCCTAACAAAATCTTGTGAGGTAGATATTATTTGATTTCACCAAAATGAGACGCAAAGAGGTCAAAATTAGTTTAGGAAAGTAAATGTATGGAGAGAAGTTTAGAGATACATAGAATGTTTATGAATGTTTGATTAATTTTCCTACCAAATGTTGCAGCACTTTCACAGGCTACTCAGAGGTAACAAAATGATTTTTAAATTTACAAGAAACTTCCTATTAAACAGATATATTATTCCATTTGTTCCTCATTTTTTTCCAGGAGAAAAAAGTTAATAAAAATATTAATTCTGAAAAAAAAAAAAAAAAAAAAAAAATAAAAAAATAAAAAATGCAAATTAAAAAAAAAAAAGAATGGCCACTTTCCTTATTAAGTACGGATTTGAGGAATAGTTACCTCCAATATTGTCAGATATGTTTATTTGTTCTTTCAATACATCAATGCATTTCCCCTCCTTTTACCACTAAATTGAAGAAAGATTTAATGTATTAAAATTTGTTTCCTAGGGTTCATAACCCCATATAATAATTGTAATAAGACTTTTCTCCAAGATACCCATATACCCATACTCCAATATACATATGTGTGTGTCTGTGTGTGTATATGTGTGTGTGTGTATATATATATATATATATATATATATATAGCATGTATATTTTGTAAGTGTAAATCATACCCAGAAAGCAAGATCTATGATTTGGTGTGTTTGGTGCTATTGACATAATGGACTCTTTCCACATGGATTATATCCAAATATTTTAACTCTTGTTTATTTCTACCTTTGTCTTTTCACAGTAACATTAGTGACCGCAAATTGCTGATTTATTTTCCTAACATAATATTCCTACGAGAAACATTTGAAGAGTAATAAGATCCCATTTATTGTATGGTAATCAGTGTTCAACCTAAACAGCTGATTTCTGAAGCCATGCATTTACCTTTAAATGCATTCTTTTAGTAGATTTAAACTTTTAGGTTAACTGTCTGCATTCATTTATATTAATAATTTAATTATGTTATATCATGTTAGTTGAGTTTCATTTCTTACAGGTATGTAGTTCTAAGACAATTTCTTGAGTAGACACCTTTCTCCATTGTTTTGTTTGTTGTCTTTGACAGAAATGATAGAGAATTTCTAACTTGAATTCTTTACTCTGTGACATTGATATATTTGTTAGACATTGTGTTAGCATTCCGTTATCCTGATTATTGCAACTACAGAAGTTGTCTCAAACCTGGCCCTATAAATCTTTCAATTTTGTTTACTCTAAGATCATTTTGAATAGTTAAGGTTTCTTGAAATTGTTTATGTTTCATTTGAGTTTTCACATTTAAATATATTAATTATAAAAGTTGAGAGCTTTGTTTTGACATTTTCTCCCATGTGTAGAATCTTCTCATTGTATATACATTCCCATTTCATTACCTATACTTTTGACATCTTAATAATACTGAGTTTTCCAGTTTAAGAAAGTACCACACCAATTTAGATTTTGTTTAATGCTTTTTATGAAGGATATTTTGCTGTTTCCAATAGAGAGATCTTGTACATCTTTTGGGAAATTTCCTCCTAATTCTTTTATTATTTAATAAAAACATTTGTGAAATTTTATTTTTCTACTGTTACTACTTATAAATAGATTTTGATATTTTGTATTAACTACACTTCTATCCTGGAACCTCTCTAAATATGTTTTTAGATAGTTCTCATTATTGATTTACATTTTTTTTTGGTTTCTCAATACAAAAGTTGAAGTTATTGGTAAATATCATAATTTTACCTCTTACTTTCTGAAATAATTCCTTTATCTTGTGATTGACTATGACCTCTGACATCCATTAGAATAAAAAAATGAGGCTGGGGATTCTTGTTTTACTCTTACAGCTGTACCACATTGGCACATGAAGGTGTTCCTGTATTCATTAGGGATATTATAGGATGACGTTTTAGCACAAAAAGGATTTTCTATCTGGAAGGTACTCCTAAAATCTATCCAATACCTGTAGGATTAATGTAATCAACCTAAAATATTAGGAAGTATTTGCTAGTTGAAGAAGACTGGCTTCTCTGACTTTCAACGTGGTATTCCTAATTGCATTTATTTTCCTATGGTGCTAGTCATCAAGGTATTGTCCTAAAATCACATGTACCTTCTTAGCAACACATGTTTTATGGTAAGATGACATTTTTCATTTTCAGTGTTCCAAAATCTGTGTTTTGTTTCTTTCTGAATAATGCACTATGATAATTTATTATTTTGTTCTCATTTTCAAAGAAAACAACTTTGACATTGCTTATTTCATTGAACTTCCATGACTTTGATATAATAAATATATTTCTAAGGTCAGTTTTTCTTCCCACACATCTATCTTGATCTTGTGTTTCTAGTTTCTCAGATTAGAGACTTTGGTAGATCAATTCTTGATATTTCACTTTGAAATTTTACCCAGGAATACTTTAAAATGACTTCATGGATTCTTTGATATGATATATTTTATTATTGTTCAGTTTAAAAACTTTTCTGGGACTCCTTGAAATCCATAACTTAAAACAAAAACTTGGGCTTAATTTAGAAGAATATTTAAGTTTTTTTTTTAAACATCTTATTTCAAGGATGAGAGAGGTGGTTCATCAGTGAAGTGCTTGCCTTCCAAAGATCGGGACGTGAGTTCAGATCCTCAACACCAACATAAAAATTCAGTGATGGCAGCCAGCGTGTGTAGTCCGCAGGTTGAGAGGGGAGAGTGGAAACATGAAGGCATGTAGATTCTCTGAAGCTCATTGTCCAGCCAACATAATGGATGAGCTTGAGGTTCAGTGAGAGAAGCTGTGTCAAAACTAAGGAGGGAAATGATTTAGAAAGAAATCTGATGTTATCTTCTCATTTCACATTCATGCCACATGCATCATACACATACACACACACACACACACACACACACACACACGTCATTATACACAGTTATACACAGACATAAATAAAAGTAAATGAAACATCTCATTTTAAATTTAAAATTAGTTCTATTTTATTTTAATAGATACTCTCTGTGAATTTGTTTTTATAGCTCTAATGAGATACACAGCATTAATCAAACATTGCCTATTGATATGTCATTTGATGTGTTTTAACATACATGTACATGTATGGCAAATCCTATAGTATTGAGAAAGTTAATATAAGGCCTGACGTGATAATAAACATCTTCAATCCCAGCAGTTCAGTTGGGGGACAGAGGCAGGCAGATGTCTGTTAGTTCTAGGCCAGATTGGTTGATAGAGTGAATTGTAGACCAGTGAGGGCTACACAGAGAGTTCTTGTCTTGAAAAAAGAAACAAAACAAAACGAAAGCAGCAAAAACAAACAAGAAACAAACAAACAAATAAAACAGTTAATGAATTCATGACCTTCCGACCCCGCCTTTGTCTTTCTCACATATATGCTTTTCTTTTCTGAATTCCTCCTTTCAATCTTCCAATTAGTAAAGGAAAAACTAACAAAAATGTCTATCCATATAGATTAATTTACAATTTTAGATATTTTACTAAAATTAGTAGCAGGGTATGGTGGCATATACCTGTAGTCTCAGTACTCAGCAGTTCCAGGCATCCTGATTACTACAAGTTCAAGGCACACTAGGGCTACAATTTGAGACCTTGTCTTTGAAAAACAAAATACGATATGTGCTGGCCTTTCCCCAATCTTCTTTGACAGAATATCTACTTAGTCATTTTATTCACATGTCATTTATTTATTACATGATACTGGGTATATGAAGTAGGTAAGTAGGCAGACACATAGGTGGATATATAGATTTGTTACCTTTCCCTGACTCTATAGTATTTAATGGATCTTTGACATCATATCATTAGTATCATATAGTCTAGAACACTGTAGCTTTAACATAAACTTGAAATTATGTGAACATCCTTTATTCTTTTTAAATGAAATTTGAGTGTTATACACAATTTGCCATGTATATACACCATAAAATATAATTTTAACTTCTTAAAAATTTTTGCTTCCAAAACTTTTTTGTGATTTTAATAAATAAGTCACTGTGCTAAGGAGAATTCCAACTACATTAAATACTCAAACTCATGGATATAATATATCCATTTCCATGTTATCTTAGATCTATATTAGTTTGCTCTGCAGTGTCCTGTAGTTTTCAATCAATAAAGGCTATATTCTAATCATGAATTATTTTTGTGTGTTTTTCTAAACATTTTTTATTTTTTACATCAACCATTTTCATTTTTGTGTATAATGAATTTTATTCGTATTTATAAACTATTAATTTCTCTCACCCCATCCTCTCTCACTGAAACCATTGTACTCAACAAGTCCCCATCTATCTGCTTGTAACCCACTGAGTTTAATTAGAGCGGATTGCATGTACCTGAGTGTAAATAGGAGAATTGGCAACTTACCAGTGGCTACACCCCGGAAGAAAACGACACCACTTTCCCCAGAATGCACTAACTCTTAATTGTCCCACAAGGGATCCACGATGGAATGCTGGCAGACTCAATCTTGTGCAAGTCCAATGCAGATACCCCACAATGGTACTGAGTTCACACTTAATCTCATCAAAGTCAGCCTTATGTTGCATTTGTACCTGAGCGTGCATCTCACTGGCAGGTCCTGCAGGATCTTCAGCCACATAAAATTGGTAATAATGTTTTACCTTCAGCAGCTTGCATAACAGTTCCTGGTACTATGAAAGGAAGAAACATTAATGCCAGTTCCAATTTTGTTTCTTTGTGTCCTGTGGTCAAAGTGTGTGATATCTCAATGGGGTCTTATGATCAAGTCTGGGGGAAGCCATGAGCATTGCCAATAGCTTTTATCATTTTTGATACCCTGTGGCCTCACTGACCAATACCTCTGGTGTCTGTATCCGCCGAGGTTTGAAAATCCCCTGACAGTGGGATTGTCGTTTGACTACTGATACCTTCTCAAAGGAGCGTTGTCCACTTGTGGAGTGTACCTCCATTCAAATTCTCATTAACTTTTCACCATCCTTCTGGGTTCATTGCATACTGTCACCACTTATTCATTTACACCTCTATTTCATCTCTTGCACTGTTAATGACAGCAGGCCTAGGTGAGGAGGGCAAAACTCCACACTGGATCTTTTATTTTATTGGTAATATTTAAATAATATGGTGTGTGTGTGTGTGTGTGTGTGTGTGTGTGTGTGTGTGTGTGTGTGTAAGGTGTGTCTGTGCATGCTTGGAGACCAGATATTGATACTAAGTGTATTCAAAGGATATAAAATTGTAGAATTCATAAGGATTTTTCTTTCTAGACCCTTAGTTTTCGTTACCCCATTCTGCTTGCCTCATCTGACCTCCTTTTCCACCCTCTCCATGCTGAGGTTTTTCTAAATCTAATTCTTTCCACTTCCACTTTTATACTTAATACCACCCCTCACCTCCTTAGCTCTCTTCTCCTCCCCTCTCGGTCTAATGGCCTCTTTATATCTCTCAGGCTTACATAGACACTCTAAGGTAAATACACCCCTCTAAGTAGTTTTTACAGTTATTTAAGCAGGGGGAGGGGTTATGTTCCAGGTCATAGTTTGTGTTTGAAATCTAATTTCATTATATGATGGTTTTCTTATATTCATTACTAACACCACCATAATGATTAATTAAAGGAATATAACTGATGTGTTTCCTTTCACCTTTAAACAGCATACATATAATTAGTTAATATATTAATCTATGAGTTTTATAGATAAGTTTGAGGTTTTTAGAGTTTGGTTCAATACACAGTATAGATACCAAAAACAACAATTGTGTAGTTGATCAAAAATAGACTTCCATTTAAGCTTATACTGCCTGAAGATGTGATGTTAGAAGGACTCATAAAATCAGCAAATGGGACAGAACAATTTAATGCTCTGATTAAAAAATGTCTTTGGAACATATGGTGTGAAATTATATGAGAGAAAGAGAGAAAGAGAGAAAGAGAGAGAGAGAGAGAGAGAGAGAGAGAGAGAGAGAGAGAGAGAGGACATGATATTCCTGCTTACAATCTATGAACAGTTAATGCTGCAAGTGGTCAGTCCATACATTTGTCATTGAAGCCTCTTCAATCTGTGTAAGAGCAGTCACATAGCATGCCCAGATAATATGAGCCTCTAATGAAAATTTCCAACTATAATGATTGTTCTCTAAATTTACATTTGGTGACAACCTTTGTGAGATAATTCCGCACCATCAATGTTCTAATGAACTACGAGACACTTAATGCCTAGACACGAGGCACAGTCACCAAGAAACATGTGTCACAGGCAGTTTCGTGGCAACTAACATACAAAAATGTAGGCTTCATTAACAGCATTCAGAAAGACAGATGAGTCTCCATCCTGCCTAACCCAGTAGTTAATTTATTGACTGACTTTAACAGTGACGTCCCTTTGGAGGGTTTTTAATAGTTTCTAAGTTGCTCGGTGAAGTTTTAATAGACATTTGCCTGACTGAGCTCAATAAATATAGAGTGCCATTTGAAATCTTGCAACCTACAATGTAAGCAACTGACTGAATGGGGTTAGAAAGGATTTATATTTCTTCTAAATATACTTCAGAGTTGAAGCACAAGCGAAAAAAATCAGTTTCTAAAATATCTACCTACTTTCAGGAAAACTTTCTTCTATTTCATGTTACGACCTTTGCATCTATAAAACAGAAAAGAAAAATGTGTCTGCATGAGAAAGTGTGGGGGGGTGAAGAAAAGAACGAAGCAGTTCTTCTTCATTTGCTCAGAGAAGCCTTTTGCAAAACTGTAGAGCAGGCTTGGGTGGCAACCGTCCAAGGCAAGTCAAATTCAACGGCAGCACTGTTGGGGGCTCACAGTCCAGTTATTTAGAACCAAATGTCTCCTGCCTTATCAGAACACCCAGCCATTTATGCAGTGCTACAGACTATATGTGAGACTATTTCTGAAGCATTTTGGGGTCCAAAGTTTTAAGACACATAGAAAATAACAATATTTAATCTCTACTGATTACTTTGTAAGAAAGCTCACAGTAATACAACTATGCTTTGTTAGTCCTTACACTCCTAGGGGTCAGGTGCATTTGTTACCACTGTTTTATGAAAGCTAGCTTAATAATAATTTCCAGGATCATGCGACTGACATATTAGAGTCGAACCTGTAGCACTTACATCTAAGACCAAATCTCTACAACATCAAACTACACAAAGCATAAGAGAATAAGATCATGTTTTATTCTGTTGTATTAACTGGAGGCATTTGATATTGTTTAACAATGAAATATGAGAACTTGTACAAATACAGCTGAGAAATATATATCAAAGATCAAATTAATAGCTTTTATTGATTTGGAATGTTTTATTGTCTTTAATAACAAGTTTTAAAATATTTGTGTGTCTGCATGTTTCTGTGTGAGTGTGGATACATCTATGCTATGGCACACATGTAGCTTTTATGCTGGACTTGTTGGCCTGCAAACTTTCTGTGATTCTCCATCTCTGATGCTCATCTTACTGTAGGAGCATGGGAACACTCCTATACTCCCACGTCTGCTACTGCTGTCCTTATGCGGTTTAAGAGGATCTTAACTCTCAGGTCCTCAGGTTTATGCAGCAATTACTTTGCCCATCAAGGCATCTTCCTGGGCAAAAGCATACATTTTTAAAAAATTGCTATAAGCAATAAAATTAAGATTTCAGGAGATCCATGCACTTATAAATTTAAATAAAAGTAGCCCTTTGGTCTAGAGATAGAGCTCAGACATTAAAAAAACTAGCTGCTTTTCCAGTACCCCAGTTTAGCAACCATATGGGCCCCATGACAACCAACCCTGTGTAACTCCAGCTCCAGGGCATCAGTAGCCCTCTTCTGGCCTCAGTGGAAAGTGCACTCACATTCACAAACCCAAACAGAGACAATACACAATATACACACACACAACAAAAACATAAAAATCTTTAATATTTAATCCATATTTAACTCCAGAAAATAAATTTGTAGTCAATTAGGTGTCTTCTCAAATACATATTTAATTATAAATATTTTAACATTGCTTTGGTGATTTATACTTCTATTAGGAGAAGAAAGGACTAATGTTGCTAAAATAATCAAAAATAATAAATGCTAATGAGGAAATTAATCTTTCAATGATTAGACTAATGTTTTCTAAGAATAGAAATTCTGTGACTATGTCTAAAATGTGTTGTAAACATTATTCTTTAAACTGATACTCAGTCAGGATTCAATTTATTTGGCATAAATTGAGAATCAGACCATAAATATTTTAATTTTCATGTACCTAGTTAGAATTTCCATGTGAAATGCATATACATTTGGCTAAGTTTAAGGTTAATAAGAAAAATATGTTTTTCTGCTAAATTTGATTTATGCCCTGCAACTTCAGGTCATTTCTATAGTAACAATATGAAATATCACTTCCCAAGAAAATACACTGAGTGTCTTGCTGACATTGTCTCTGGTTTCTTAGTTTCATTTCCATGTGGATTTTTGCCTGATAGCTTTCAATATAGTGTAGTATAACGCTCTGGGTAAGAACATAAATATTAACTGAAGACTTTGGGGATACCTTCCCCAATTAATTACTTAGGAATTTATTATGGCTCTGAATAGTTTTATCTCTTCTGGTAGAAGGTCACATCTTTTCAAGGTTTTTCTGAGGTGCCATTTATGTGTCTATTGGGTATGCCATTTAACACAGGACTACAGAGCAAAGCCTGTGAGTTAAACCAAGTGACCTGTGCCACAGTTCCTGCACATTGCAGGACCTAGCCATCACTAGCTATTGAAGATCGAAACTGTGTATTTCCTTCTCTTACTCTAATGGGTAAGTAGTTTTACTTTAATCTCCTAAAGTTTGAGAATATTATTCTCTTCTTAGGAAAAGTTAATTTGTTACCTGTTAACTATTGAAATGGTTTAAATGTAGATATTATCCCTTTAGTCAAACAAGGGAATAATTGGCTTTTTCCTATTCCTTTAAAGTTTGCCTTGCCAGCATGTCAACAGAGTGTCAGGATTGGTCACAATGTTCTGATTTTCAGGTCCTGCTTACATACACAGAGCATCTTTCTTGTCTTCCCATAGCATAGGCTAACATTTGCCAATGAAGATTGGCACCCACAGATAATTATACTCTCTCATTTTTGTCAAGTATTTTTACACATTTTACTTCTTCTATTCTTCATAGCAACACCTAAGCTATGTGTTTTAATTCACTTCAAGTTGGCAGGAAAACAGTATTGAGACAGAGACAATGAGAGCTGAGTCAACATTCAAAGCCACACAGTCAGAACAGCATTGGGATATGTGCTCCATACCCTAGCATGTAAAACAGTGTTTGGGGCACATAAACTACTCATTAAGTGTATGTTATACTAAATTGAATTAATAAGAATATAAAGTATGCCCACTCCTCTATAGATACCAATACTCAATGTCTTACAAATAAAAGTGGAAGTAAATTAATAATTGTCAGACACTTCTTGGATATTGATTCAAAGAACAGAAAATCCCCAAATGTAGAAAACACAATGGGATCATAATATAGAAAACTAAACTCTTCAGCCTAAACTGTGCCTCCATTTGCAAAATAACAGTTAATGGCAAATGGCTCTTCTGTTGATCTTATTTGCATGGTGCTTAAAGTTTGCCTGGAATAGAGCTGTGTGTTCCTGGTGATTATTATCACAGAATTCATGACTGCTGCCTGTGGCAAGAATCTCAGTGAACATATTTCCATGGTTTGCTATTTTGTTATACTTTTCCCCAAATTCAGCACACAGCTGTCATTATTGAAAGCCGTTCATTATGTATCAAGTTTACATCATGCTGTGCTATAGGTTGTACACTTTTAGTAAAGAATATAGTTAATGCAAAAATCTCTTTTTTAATGGAAAATTTTGGAGGTTTTACCCCAACTGGAGAGCTTCAGTTTGAATTGTCAAGTACCCTGAACTCTAATAACAATCATTGTATGTGAACAGGTTTGAAAATGCATCAGCTCACTTATCCTTAACAAAAGAGAAATGTTTAGTTCAGCCTTGGACTCCAGTGAAATGTGTCTTTAAAGTTACAGCTGCAGGCTCTTGAATTAGTGATTCCATTCATCAATAATAAGACAATAATCATTCTTTCTTCCCAAAAGGTGCACACTGTCTGGTTGCCAAAGAAGATCAATTATCTTTCATACTAATTGGCAACTGGTGTTTAACCTTTAATTAGTTATGAATTTATAATGGCCCTGAATGAATTTGTCTCTTCTTGTAGAAGGTCACACAAATATTATCTGTTTCCTTTATTTCCTCCCACCCTCAGTCTACCAAGATACTATGATATTAGTTACAGTGGAATTGGACTCTGCTGTCTGAGGTCACTATCCTTGCCCATGCACTGTGCTAACATAAGCATGAAACTAACATCAATGTAAAGCAGAGGGTCCTTGATTCTTTTGCGTTAGAGCGACAATCAAATAGACTCCTTTCCTTATTATGTGTTTCTCTTGGCACAGGCTGATGGCAAAGGCCTTCCCTACAACACCCTTGAAAGGCATAGCACAGATTAGCATAGATTATGCTATCCAAGAGGGCCATTCCCTTCGTGATTTGTCAAACATTGCTCTGCAAGAAGGATGGATGATAGCATATTCTCTTGCAAAGAATAGTCCATATGGTTTGCATAGAATTCTTTTTCTATTAAGATACTAATTCAATCTTTGACACCCTGGGTCCTTTAAAAAAGAAAGGATGGGATAAGAACACCATTTTTCTCCTGTGGTTAAAATATTTATAAATTGGAAAACACCTTAGTTCTTATAGAATAAAGTCAATAAAGAGTGTTCAAAGAGGAGGCTGGAGAGGTGATTCTAGAGTTAAAAGTACTTACTGATCAGGCCTATGACCTAGGTTTGGTTCTTAATACCAGTAAGGTGGCTCAGAGCCCACCTGAGGTTCAGTTGCATGGGATCTGATGCCCTTTTCTGACACTTCATGCAAGAAGTGTATATGAACTCATTAAACTGTGAGCAGGTATGCACACACACACATTCACAAGCACTTGCACACAAAATGAATCAACCTGTTTGCTACAGGAGTCTTCCAAGATATCACTTGCCTTGTTTGATTATTAATTATTATTCTAGCTTCTTTATAAAAACTATTTCCAGGCCACCAAATGATTGGATAATATAATGGTATCAAATGTAGAAATAAGTTGAAGGCAAATTAAAAAAACTCATAGAACAAATCAACATGAAAAATATTTATAAATTAAAACAAATAAAAGACTGTTTGTATTTTGCAACAAAGGAAGCCAGCTCCATTCACATAATATCCCAAAAGCATGGTTGTTTGCAGAGCTGACTAGGCCATATTTACAGTGAAATCTATAGCTAGTCTCAAGTTATTCCCAAGGATTACAGATTGCATTTTCCTTTTCTTCATCCTGATCCCACTACAGATGTCATCTTAATTCCACAAAGCCACCATATGTGTGGCAATGAATGGAGGTCTCTGTAGCCAGCAATGCAATGTCTCTCCCTTGTACAGGATTTTAGAGCATGCTCATCAGACATCTCACTGTCAGCCCCTCCTTGCTGAAGCATTTGCTCTATCTGATGGTGGACTGCATTTTAGTCTCTGTAGCAATCAACAATGGGGATGTTTAACTACCTCCCAAAACAGGCCCTCAATGGTATGTAGGGAGCAGAAGTTTAAATACAGCAGCTCCTTGCTCATTGGTCTATGAAGTTTTGTATGTCAGCTTGACTCTGACTACAGATTATAGCCAGCAGAATTAAGCCTTCTTTGTCTGTAGTAATAACTGTCTTGGTACCATTTAGCAGTTGGGTTTCTGTCCTTCTGTTACTTGTTCCTTTTCTAGTCATAAATTTCTTCATTTTAAACTACTTAAATTGAAATCCTACCAAAGGCCCATCCTGTGGAAATCAAACTACATTACACCCCTAGGTATGTTCATAATAACTTCTGCATGACAGATCCACACAGTGCCCAACATGGCAGCATGTTTAATTTAAATACTATTAGAACTCTGTGACCCTGTGTAAATGAACTCTCCTTGCAGATGCTTCAATTTTCTTATGTAAATTGATGGTAATCATGGAACTCTCTTAAGAAGTATTGTGTGAAGTTAAATGAGGTGATGACCAGAATACCAGGAAAGTCAACAAAGACCGGACAGATAAAGTTTACACAGATAAATCAGGACCACAGCCAACAGGGTGATCTTTTTCTGTGTGCAGGCACACAGTTGGCATCTTGCCTAGGTGTGGAGACCTAACCACTTTCTTTTTCTGAGCTCTATACAGATATAGACTAAATTTATTTGCTCAGAAGGACACCTGTTGTTTGATAGTATAAGCTAATGTAGGTTTAGAGAAATTTTAAGATGATATTTCTTGTTATCATTCACTCAGATGGGCACATTGCTACCAATTGGGATAAAAGTTATGCCAATTTTTAAAAGATATTACTAGTTTTCCAAGATGTTATTAGGTGTTTAAATGTCAGTTGGCATTTATAGGGTAATTCTAACTTAAGAACTACCAGCTATGTAACAGAGTTCTCTGTTTGTTTTATTTTCTTTGTTATCCTAGTCAGGACTAGTATTGCTTTGATGAAACACCAGGACCAAGGTAACATAGGAGGAAAGGGTTAAATGGCTTACACTTCCACACTGTACTCCATCACTGAAGGAAGTCAGAACAGGAACTCAAACAAGGCAGGAACCTGAAGGCAGGAAATGATGCAGAAACCATGGAGGACTACTGTTAACTGGCTTGTTCCTCATGGTTTGCTGAGCCTCCTTTTTTACAGAATCAAGGACCATTAGCCCTGGGGTTGCCCTGTCCACAGTGGACTGGGCCATCCCCCATCTAACATTAATTACAAAAATGCTCTACATACTTGTCTACAGCTAGACTTTCTGGAGGCATTTCTCAGTTGAGGCTTCCTATTCTTCAATGACTAGTTTGTGTCAAATTGACATAAAACTAGCAAACACAATAAATTTAGTTTGTTTGTATTTGGGGGAATAATTACATATATTTAGGATTCTCTGTAATGATTCTGTTTTCAATTTAGAATATGTTCATATGCTCGAAGTGTCAAATTTGGAGGACTCAACCTACTCTAACCTTCCATTCTTGTTATAGTGTTTAAACTTGGTTGAACCAAAGGGGGAAAAAGGAATAGTGAAAAAATACAGAGTTCAGAGACAGAGACTCACAAACTAAAATCCATATTCTAGCTGTATGAACTTTTAGTTAACTTTTAGGATATTTTTCACTATGAAATTTGGGCACTAACCCCTGGAGTCTTCAGTTACTGTTGCATTAAGTTAAATTACAGACAATGAATAATTGATGACCATGAGGGATATACTTGTGCTAAGGAGGGGACAGACATAGATCTTAATTTAAATTGTTCTTAGAAAAAACAAATTATTATAAAATATCATTTAGCAGTGTAAATTTTGGTTAAAATGTCATAAAAAAACATACATAGTCCAGTGAAAGCTTAAGGAACTATGGTTTTTTTTCTTAATAAAAGTATTCTATTTTTCTGAAAGAAAATATAAAAAATACATCTAACTTGAGAAAATACTAACAACGTAGGAAAGTATGTTTGAATATAGCATACATGTTTTTATGTATGTTTATGGGAGAAACAGATGAAGGAAAAGGAACTGGTGAGGGATAATTATCATTTATTAAATTATGATGATAATTATATGTTTGGAAAAATGTCATACCATATCATATTTACAATTATGTTATACGAGAGATATAACTATTCATATTTGAATGTAAAAATGCTGATATAAGAAAGAACTAAGTTTTTTCTTAAATATTTGATATGTAAGTTTAGAAGGTTTTTGCCTCACTACACATACTAGAAGGTTGTTTCATGTGTGTGAATATAGTATGAAAGGTAAAGAGTCTTCTGCTATATTGCATGGTATCAAACACCAACAGGTAATAAAACTGCCACCATTCGTAATCATCAGGATCATTTCAATGAAAACCACAATGTGATATCATATCCCCTCCCTCATAAGAATGGTATATATGCATGCACACACACAATTGCACTGGTGGTGTGCAGACGAAAGAAGCCTTTCACACTGTCTGTTGGAATGGAAATTAGTGTAGTCATTAGGGAACACCATATGGAGTTCCCTTAACTTTAAATCTGGGTTAATGTATGCTCTAAGAGTCCCATCACTTGCCATGAATATACAGAAAAACTGGAACCAGTGTGGTGAAGAGGCATGCTGTTTTCAACACGCTCATTACAACACTTCACAATGGTCACACAATGCAGTCAACATGAATACTCATCAACCAACGCTGAAGTAAATATATAGTATGTGTAGTCAACAAAATACTATTTAGCCATGTATGGAAGCCTGCCGTTTGCTGCTATGTGAATGGAATTAAAGATGAAGTAAAATAAGCCCGCACAGAAAGACTAATAGTGTACAAGCTCATTCATTTGGAATCTAAGAAAAAATTAAAACCTTCTGTTTGTTGATGGCTGCAAGAGACTACAGAAAAAATGACAGAGATTAAAAAAAAATGGGGAGAGACTTATCAATAGGTACAAATAACAATTAGGACAAAGAGGTTCTGGTTAATATAAAATACTAACTATAAGTAACCATAATGTACTGCATAATTTTTTAAAAAGAAAGCGTGTCAGGAAATTGGATCAGCGGATAAAAGGACTAGCCACACAAGTCTAATAACTAAATCCAATCCCCAGAGTTGGAGTACAAAGCCAGCTGAGGGTGCCATGTATCTGTAAACCCACACTGCTACAGAAAGGGAGAGCAGAAGGATACCAATCAACAGGACAGACACTCACAAGCCAGCTAACATGTACAGCAAACATCATAGAAAAAATATGAAAGACTTCGCCAAAACAAGGAGGAAGCCAAAAGTAGACCCTGGGCATTGTGGCATAGGTGCTTACACGCACACACACACACACACACACACACACACACACACACACACACACACACGAATAAACATTAGAAAGCAAAGGATTTTGAAGGCTTAGATAAATGATAAATATATAGATAAATCATTTAATCTAATTTAAATAATTCATAATGCTTTTATCAAATAGCACTTTTTTCTTTTTTATATTAATTGATTTTTTTTCATTTATTGTACATACTGACCACAGTTTCCCCTCTGTCCTCTCCTCCCATTCCCTTCCTGCATCTCCTCTCTGCCCACCACCCACCTCCATGAATCCACTCTTCTGCTTGTGTTCAGAGAGTGTCAGGCCTCCCTTTGTGAGTCAAAAAAGCGTAGCACATCAAGTTGAGGCAGAACCAAGCTCCTCCCCCTGAATCAGGCTGGGATAGGTAACCCAGGATGGGAAATAGGTTCCCCAAAGCTAGCTCATTCCCAGGGACAGGTTCTGATCCCATTGCTAGGGGCCCAACAACCAGTTCAAGCTACACAACTGTCACACATGTGCAAAGGGCCTAGGTTGGTCCCACGCGGTCTCCCTAGCTATAGGTCCAGAGTCCCTGAGCTCTCAGGAGCTCAGGTCAGTTGTCTCTATGGGTTCCCCTGTCTTGACCTTGACCCATTCCCACACACCCCCACCCCCACCACCTGCTAGTACAATCCCTCCTCCCTCCCTTCAAGAGTACTCTTGGAGCTTGGTCCAGTGCTTGGCTGTGAATCTCTGCAACTGCAACCATCAGTTACTGGATGAATGGTCTCTGTTGAGAATTAGGGTAGTCACCAATCTGATTACAGGGGGTGGCCAGTTTAGGCACCCTCTCCACTATTGCTAGGAGTCTTAGCTGGGTCATCTTTGTGGATTCCTGGGACTTTCCCTGACACCTTGTTTCTCCCTAAACCTGAAATGTCCCTGCTATCAAGATATGCCTTTCTCTACTCTTCCCCTCTGTCTCAAGTCCCCAACCTGCCCAACTAGATCCCTCATATGTCCATCCCACCCACTCCCTATGCCCTCAGTTTACCCAGGAGATCTTTTCTATTTCCACTACCCAGGGAAATCCATGTGTCCCTCTTTGGACCATCCTTGTTACCTAGCCTGTCTGTGGCAGTGGATAGTAGCCTCATTATCCTTTACTTTTCACATAATATCCACTTAAGCGTGAGTACGTACCATGTTTGACTTTCTGGGTCTGGGTTACCTCACTCAGCATAATTTTTTTTGGTTCCATCCATTTGTCTGCAAATTTCATGATGTCTTTTTTTTCTTTCTTTTTTTACAACTGAGTAATGTGTAATTTACTCCATGTATAAATGTATCACATTTTCTTTATTCTTCAGTTGAGGGACATCTATGTTGTTACCTATTCATAATAGCCAAGAAGCACTTATTATCACACTAATGTTTATAATATCTTTGTTTTTATCCATCGATTAAAATTATTTTTAAGAAAGAAAATTGTTTATATTGACAAAATGTCTTCTTTGACAATTTCCTGTGTGTATGTCATGCATTCTGTTGCTCTTGTTTCTACCCTCTCTTACCTTGCTCTTGTCTCTGTAATTTCTCCCTCTTCCCTACAAGCTCCATTTCCATTTTCATATTTTTTCGTTTAGTTTTTGTGACCTACTGATAGCAACTAGAATGGTCTGTGTCTCCATAGGTTCGGGACTAACCGTTACAGTCCAGTAGGGTAAGCATTTGGTAAACAACTGATGTCAATGATTACAGCTATTATACCAGATTCTATTAGTTGCTCGCAGGAAGATATGGGTCCCATAAGCCCATCTTTGATTCATAATTGTTTACTGATATCTTAGTCTTAAGCAGGTTCAGTGCAGGTGACCACAGCTGTTATAAGATTACAATTGTAGTAACTACATCATGCCCCAAAGATGGCATTTTACATCCTTTCTGCTTATCTATCAGTTATTAACATTCTTTCTGATCTCTCTGTTGAAATTACATATTTTTAAATTGGATAACAATTAATGGGTCCCCATATGGCTTTTTCATAGATCCTTCACTCTGGTCAACTCTCTATATTTGCTCATTTTCCTCATTTCCCCACCCATTCCTACTTCAACCTATCCCTCAGCAGTATTCCCTCTCTACTTTCATACCATCTGTGGTTAACCACCTCCTTACTTAAGATGTCTCCTCACAATGGACCTTTTCTAGTTTCTTAACCTACAGGTGCTCCAAGTTTTACTTTACTTTAGTTTTTGATAATGGCTATTCTGACATGGATAAGTTAGGATATAAAAGTAGTTTTAACTCTCATTTTGCTGGTGATTAAGGATCCTATATAATTTTTAGAATTAATTATCCATTGATATTTCTTGTTTTAAGAATTCTCAGTTCAATTCCATATCCCAGTATTTTATTGTTATTTTTTTTCTTCATGTCTAGTATTATAGCTATTTATGTGGTCTAGATATTAATCTTCTGTCAAATATATAGGAGGCAAATAATTGATCATATTATATAGGCTAACTTATTCACTTGACATAAATTTACTTTACTGTACAGAAACTTCACAGCCACAGTTATGTATTCCTGGGCTCATTTCCTGTTTAGAAAACCCTTACCCATGCTGACTCTTGTGGTATATTCACTACTTTTTCTTCTAGCAGTTCGGACTTTTAGACTTCATGTTGAGACTCTTGATCCACTTGGAGTTGATTTTTGTGAACAGTTAGAGAGAAAGATCTAGTTTCTTTGTTCTATATGTTGATATCCAATTTTTCCAGTAGCATTTTTTTAAAGTGTTGTCTTTTTCCCAAAGTATACTGTAGGCATCCTTGCCAAAAAACAAATGGATGTAGTTGCATGAGTTTATATCTGGGTCCCCTCTTCTGTTCCATTTACCTATAGGTCAGTTTCTGTGCCTGTGTACTATTTTGTTTTTACTACTATGGTTCTGGGTTATAACTGGAAAGCTGATATAATAATAGTCCAGAAGCCATCTTCTTGCTCAGCACTTCTTTAGTTATAAGGGTTCTATGTGTTTCCATACAAATGTAGTTTTTTTTACATTGCTGTGAAGAATGGAGTTGCATGCTTCATTGAGATTTCAAAAACCTACGCTTTTATAAATAGTGAGTACATGAATGAATGGTTGCAGTATTTACTGCATTTTTATCTACCATAATAGTCAACTCTCTGGATGAAAAGGCTACCAAACTGTTAATATAATATATTTTTTCAAAAAGTGTATTTTTATTTATTTCCTTTTCATTTTACATACCAACCACAGCTACCCCTCCCTCCCCTCTTCCTGTTCTCCCCCACCTTCACCCAACCCCATCCCCATCCACTTCTCAGAGAGAATAATGCCTTCCATGGGGATCAACAAAGTCTGTTACATCAAGCTGAGGCAACCCCAGCCCCTTTCCACTGCATCAAGGCTCAGCAAGGTATCCCACCATAGGGAATGGTCTCCAAAAAGCCAGTTCATGCAGCAGGGATAAATCCTGGTCCCACTGCCAAGGGCCCCACAAACAGATCAAGCCACATGACTGTCATCCATATTCAGAGGGCCTATATCAGTCTCCTGCATGTTCCCCAGCCATCAGTCCAGAGTTCATGAACTCCCACTAGCTCAAGTCAGCTCTCTCTGTGGGTTTCCTCATCATGATCTTGACCCCTGCTGCTCATACAATCCTTCCTTTCACTCTGAGACTGGACTCCAGGTCCTTGGCCCAGTGCTTAGCTATAGATAACTATCTGCTTCCATCAGTCACTGGATAAAGGCTCTATGAAAACAATTAGGGTAGTTACCAATCTGATTACAGAGGAAGGCCATTTCCAGCACCTTCTCCACTATTGCTAGGAGTCTTAGCTGGAGTCATCCTTGTGGATTCCTGGTAATTTCCCTAGCATCAGGTTTCTCTCTAACTCTTTAATGAATCCCTGTATCAAGATATCTCTTTCATTGCTCTCCCTCTCTGGCCCTCCGCGTATTCAAACATCCAGTTTTCTCATGTTCTCATCCCCCATTCCTTCTGTTCTCTCCCCTCTTCCAGAATACCAAAGAAGTCTTATCTATTTCCCCCTCCCAGGGGAATTCATGCATATTCATTCCTGTTAGAGTCCTCTTTTTACATAGTTTCTGTGGTGCTGCAGATTGTAGCCTATTTATCCTTTGCTTTACATCTAATACCCACTTATGAGTGAGTGAGTACATACCATGTTTGTCTTTCTGGGTCTGGGTTATCTTACTCAGGATAATTTTTTTCTAGTTCCATTCATTTGCCTGAAAATTTCATGATACATTGTTTTTTTTACCACTGAATAATACTTCATTATGTAAAATATTCACATTTTCTTTATCCATTCTTCAATTTAGGGGCATCTAGGTTGTTTCCAGGTTTGGCTATTACAAATAATGATGTTATGAACATAGTTGAACAAGTTTCCTTGTAGTATAATTGAGCATCCTTTGGGTATATGCCCAAGATTGGTATTGCTGAGTCTTGAGGAAGATTATTTCCAGTTTTCTGAGAAACCTCTATACTAATTTCCAAAGTGACTGTACAAGTTTGCACTCCCACCGATAGTGGAAGAGTGTTCCCCTTACTCCACATTCTCTCCAACATAAGCTGTCATCAGTGTTTTTGATCTTTGCCCTTCTGACAGGTGTATGATGAAATCTCAGAGTCATTTGGATTTGCATTTCCCTGATGGCTAAGTATGTTGAGCAATTCCTTAAATGTCTTAACAGCCATTTGAGACTCTTTTGTTGAGAACTCTGTTTAGATTTGTACCCAATTTTGTAATTGGATTATTTGGTGTTTTGGTGTCTAGTTTCTTGAGTTCTTTATATATTTTGGAGATCAGCCCTCTGTCAGATGTGGGGTTGATGAAGATCTTTTCCCATTCTGTAGGCTGTATTTTTGTCATATTTACCATGTTCTTTGTCTTACAGAAGCTTCTGTTTCAGAAGGTCCCATTTATTAATGGTTGTTCTCAGTGTCTGTACTACTAGTGTTATATTTAGGAAGTAGTCTCCTGTGCCAGTGCATTCAAGGCTACTTCCCAATTTCGCTTCTGTCAGGTTCAGTGTAAGTGGATTTATGTTGAGGTCTTTGATCCACTTGAACTTGAGTTTTGTGCATGGCAGTAGATATGGATCTATTTGCATTCTTCTACATGGCCATATCCAGTGATGCCAGCACCAATTTTTGAAGATGATTTCCTTTTTCTATTGTATAGTTATAGATTCTTTGTCAAAAATCAAGTGTTCATAAGTATGTGGATTAATGCCAGGGTCTTCAATTTGATTCAATTGATCCACATGTCCATTTTTATGCCTGTACAAAGCTATTTTCATTACTATTGCTCTATAGTACAGCTTAAAGTCAGGAATGGTGATGCTCTGGGAAGTTCCTTTATAGTATAGTATTGTTTTGGCTATCTTGGATTTTTTGTTTTTCCATATGAAGTTGAGTATTGTTCTTTTGAGGTCTATGAAGAATTGTGTTGCGATTTTGATGAAGATTGCATTGAATCTGTAGATTGCTTTTGATAAGATTACCATTTTTATTATTTTGGTTCTGCCTATCCATGAGCATGGGAGATCTTTCCATATTTCTAATATCTTTTTCAATTTCTTTCTTCAAGAACTTGAAGATCTTTTCTTACTGTTCTTTCACTTGCTTAGTTAAAGTTACCCCAAGGTGATTTATATTTTTTTTGGCTGTAGTAAAGGCTGATATTTCTCACATTTCTTTTTCGGCTTGTTTATTATTTGTATATAGGAGGGCTACTGATTTTTTTTGTTAATTTTGTATTCTGCCACATTACTGAAGGTGTTCATCAGTAGTAGGAGTTCCCTGGTAAAATTTTTAGGGTCACTTATATATACTATGTTATTATCTGTAAAGAGTGAAAGTTTGGTTTCTTCCTTTCCAATTTTTATCCCCTTTATCTCCTTTTGTTTTCTTATTGCTCTAGCTAGAACTTTGAGTACTAGATATGGGGAGAGTGGACAGCCTTGTTTTGTTCCTGATATTAGTGGAATCGCTTTGACTTTCTCTCTATTTAATTTGGTGTTGGCTGTTGGCTTTCTGTAAATTGCCTTTATTATGTTTAGGTATGTTCCTTGTATTCTTGATATCTCTGAGACCTTTATCATCTTGGATTTTGTCTAAGGCTTTTTCAGCATCTAATGAGATGATCATGTTTTATTTTTTCTTTCAGTTTGTTTATATGATGGATTACATTGAGAGATTTCATATTTTGAGCCATCTCTGCATCTATGGGATGAAGCCTAGTTGAACATGGTAGATGATTTTTTACGTGTTTGTGAAATTTGTTCGCTAATATTTTATTGAGTATTTTTGCATCAATGTTCGTGAGGGAGATTGGTCTTTGATTCATTTTCTTTGTTGTATCTTTGTGTGGTTTGGGTATCAGGGTAACTGTAGCCTCATGAAAAGAGTTTGGTAGTGTTCCTTCTGTTTCTATTGTGTGAAACACTTTGAGGAGTGTTGGTATTAGCTCCTCTTTGAAATTCTGGTAGAATTATGCACTTAAACCATCTGGCACTGGGCTGTTTTGGTTGGGAGACTTTTAATGATTGCTTCTATTTCCATAGGGGTTATAGGTCTATTTACATTGTTTATCTAGTCTTGATTTAATTTTGGTATGTGATACCTATCTAGGAAATTGTCTATTTCCTTTAGATTTTCCAATTTTGTGGAGTACAGGTTTTTGAAGTATGAGCTGATGATTCTCTGAATTTCCTTGTTGTCTGTTGTTATGTCCCCCTTTTCATTTCTGATTTTGTTAATTTGGATATTCTTTTTCTCTACCTTTTGGTTAGTTTGGGTAATTGTTTGTTTATCTTGTTGATTTTCTCAAAGAACCAACTCTTTACTTCATTGCTTTTTTTGTACTGTTCTCTTTGTTTCTATTTTATTAATTTAAATCCTCAATTTGATTATTTCTTGGCATCTACTCCTCCTGGGTGAGTCTGTTTTTTTTTTTCTTTCTAGAGCTCTCAGGTGTGCTGTTAAATCGCTAGTGTGAGATTTTCCCAACTTATTTATGTAAACACTTGGTACTTTGAATTTTACTCTTATTACTTCTTTCACTGTTTCCCATAAGTTTGGGTATGTTGTTTTTTCAATTTCATTGGATTCTAGGAAGTCTTTAATTTCTTTCTTTATTTCTTCCTTGACCCATTGGTGATTTAGTTGAACATTATCCAGTTTCCATGAGTTTGTAGGCTTTCTGTAATTTGTGTTGTTGTTGAATTTTAACTTTAAGCCATGGTGGTCTGATAAAATACAGAAGGTTCTTCCATTTTTTTTTTATCTGTTGAGATTTGCTTTGTGACTGAGTATGTGGTCATTTTTTAGAGAAGGTTCTATAAGTTACTGAAAAGAACATATACTCTTTTGTGTTTGGGTGAAATGTTCTGTAGATGTCTATTAAGTCCATTTAAGTCATAACATCTGTTAGTTCTCTTATTTTTATGTTAAGTTTCTGGCTGATAGACCTGTCCATTGGTGAGAATGGGGTGTTAAAGTCTCCCACTATTAGTGTGTGAAGTTTAATGTGCAATTTAAGCTTTAGTAATATTTCTTTTACATATGCAGGTGCCCATGTATTGGGGACATAAATGTTCAAAACTGAGACTTCATCTTGATGGATTTTTTCTGCGGTGAATATGTAATATCCTTCTCAATGTCTTTTGATTGATTTTAGTTTGAAGTCTATTTTGTTGTATATTAGGATAGCCACACCAGCTTGATTCTAAGTCCAGTTGATTGGAAAGTCTTTTCCCAACCCTTTACTCTGAGGTAGTACCTGCCCTTGAAGTTAAGGTATGTTTATTATATGCAGCAGAAGAATAGATCCTCTTTTCATATTTATTCTGTTAGCCTGTCTCTTTTTATAGGTGAATTGAATCCAATAATATTAAAGGATATCAATGACTAGTGATTGTTAATTTCTATTATTTTTTGGTGTGTGTGTGTGTGTGTGTGTGTGTGTGTGTGTGTGTGTGTGTGTGTAACTAGAGTTTTCCTGCCTGGCCCACAGTCAGGACAAATCTCTTTCACCCGCCAGTCCCAAGCCGCTCAAACCCGATCAAGTAAACATAGAGATTTATATTGGTTTCAAACTGTATGGCCGTGGCAGGCTTCTTGCTAACTGTTCTTACAGCTTAAATTAATCCATTTCTATAAATCTATACCTTGCCACGTGGCTTGTGGCTTACCGGTACTTTACATCTTCCTTATCCTGATGGCGGCTGGCAATGTCTCCTCCACCCAGCTTCCTGTTCTCTCCCTTCTCCTCTCTGTTAGTCCCGCCTATACTTCCTGCCTGGCCACTGCCAATCAATGATTTATTCATTGACCAATCAGCAACACATTTGACATACAGACCATCCCACAGCATGTGTGTGTGTGTGTGTGTGTGTGTGTGTGTGTGTGTGTTTCTCTCTTCTTGGGATTTGTTGGTGTGGGATTATCAATTTCCTGTTTTTTCTTGGGTGCATCTAACTTCCTTAGGTTGGATTTTTTTCTTCTGGTGCTTTCTGTAGGACTGGATCTGTGGACTGGTGTTGTTTAAATCTGGTCTTGTCATGGAACATTTTGTTTACTCTGTCTATGGTGATTGAGAATTTTGCTGGCTATAATAATCTGGGCTGGCATCCATGGTCTCTTTACGGTCTGCATAATGTCTGTCCAAGGTCTTCTGGCTTTCAGAGTCTCCATTGAGAAGTCAGGTGTTATTCTGATGGGTCTACTTTTATATGTTACTTAGCCTTTTCCCTTTGCAGCTCTTAATATTCTTTATTTTGTATGTTTAGTGGTTTGATTATTATGTGGCAAGGGGATTTCTTTTTTGGGTTCAGTCTATTTGGTGTTCTGTAAGCTTCCTGTATCTTCATAGATGTTTTCTTCTTTAGATTGGGAAAGTTTTCTTCTATGATTTTCTTGAATATATTTTCTATGTCTTTGAGTTGGTATTCTTCTCCTTCTTGTATCCACATTATTCTTTGGTTTGGTCTTTTCATGGCATCCCAGATTTCCTGGACATTTTGTGTTATGATTTTGTTACTTTAATATTTTCTTTGACCGACGAGTCTATTTCCTCTATCGTATCTTCAATGCCAGAGATTCTCTCTTCCATCTCTTGCATTCAGCTGGTTATGCTTGCATCTGAGTTCCTGTTCATTTACTCTGATTTCTCCATTTCCAGGATTCCCTCAGTTTGTGTCTTCTTTATTGCCCCTATTTCAATTTTCAAGTCTTGAACTGTTTTCTTCACTTGTTTGATTGCTTTTTCTTGTCTTTCTTGACTTTTTTTTAAAAGGGATTTATTGATTTCTTCCAATTTCTTATTTGTCTTTTCTTCCATTTTTTTAAGGGAATTTTCCATTTCCTCTTTAAAGGCCTCTGTCATCTTCATAAAGTAATTTTTAATGTTGTTTTCTTCTATGTTGGGATGTTCAGGTCTTGCTGTAGTAGAACTACTAAGTTCTGGAGCTGCCATATTGCTGTATATGTTGTTGAATGTATTCTTGCACTGGCATCTACCTATCTCTTCCTCTAATCTCTTGGTCCAATTGGTGCTGGCAGAGTCTATGTCTCAGGGAGCAGCTGAAGTCTTGAGGCATGGATGGGTTTGAGGGATGGAGAGGGACTTGTAAATTACAGGATCCAATGAGGGGGTGGTGGTGGGAAGGCCTGCCTTGCAGGAATCTTGCCTGCTGCCCTGCAACTGAGGCTGCCAGTAATGTCTGTCTTTAAAGTTGAATTATGTTTCTTGTATGCAGCAGAAGGATGAATCCTCTTCATACCCATTCTGTTAGCCTGTGTCTTTTTATAGGCTAATTGAGACCATTGATATTAAGAGCTATTAATGAACAATGATTTAATTCTTGATAATTTTTGGTTTTGTTCATGGTAGTATGTGTATGTGTTTCCCTTCTTTGAAATTTGCTGGTGTGATATTATCTATTGCTTGTGTTTTTGTGGGTGCAGCTACCTTTCCTGAGTTGGAGTTTTTCTTCTAGTACTTTCTGTAGGGCTGGATTTGTGGATAGGTATTATTTAAATCTGGTTTTGTTATAGAATATCTTGTTTACTCCATTATAATTATTTAAATTTTTGATGGGTATAGTAGTTTGGGCTGGCATTCATGGTCTCTAAGTGTCTGCAAAACATCTGTTCAAGACTTTCTGGCTTTCAGAGTTTCCACTGAGAATTTGGGTGTAATTCTGATAGGTCTGCCTTTATATGTTTCTTGGTCTTTTTATTTGCAGCTCTT
This sequence comes from Peromyscus californicus insignis, assembly GCF_007827085.1. Taxonomy (NCBI): domain Eukaryota; kingdom Metazoa; phylum Chordata; class Mammalia; order Rodentia; family Cricetidae; genus Peromyscus; species Peromyscus californicus. The sequence goes on from NW_026294551.1 coordinate 84,023,698, forward strand.
AATATTCTTTCTTTTTCTGTATGTTTAGTGTTTTGATTATTATATGGTAAGGAGCCTTCTTCTTCTTTTTTTTTTTTGAGGGGGGAGCCCAGTCTAATTGGTGTTCTGTAAGCTCCTTGTACCTTCTCAGGCATGTCCTTCTTTGGGTTGGGAAAGTTTTCTTCTATGATTTTGATGAATATATTTTCTGTGCCATTGAGCTGGGATTCTTCATGGTCTTTTCATGGTGTCTCAGATTTCCTGGATGTTTTGTGTTAAGAGTTTATTAGATTTAACATTTTCTTTGACCAATGAATCTATTTCTTCTACCTTATTTTCAAAGCCTGTGATTCTCTCTTCCATCTCTTGTCTTCTGTTTGGTATGTTTACATATGTAGTTCTTGTTCATTTACCCAGATGATTTTCCATTTCCAGAATTCCCTCAGTTTGTGTTTCTTTATTGCCTCCATCTTGATTTTCAAATCTTGAACTATTTCCTTCACCTGTTTGATAGATTTTTCTTGGCTTTCTTCAAGGGATTTATTGATTTCTTCCAGTTATTTCTTTGGCTTTTCCTCTATTTCTTTAAGGGAATTTTTGATTTTCTCTTTAAGGACCTCTATCATCTTCATAAAGTTATTTTTAAAGTCATTTTCTTCTGCTTCATCTTCTTTGGGATGTTCAGGCCTTGCTGTTGTAGAGCCACTAGGGTGTGGTGGTGCCATATTGCTCTTTATGTTGTTGAATGTATTCTTACACTGACATCTATCCATTTGGGTTGGGATAGTTATAGGTACAGGTGTTGAATTTTCCTCCAATTGGTGTAGGTGGTACCTGTGCTTTGGGCTGCTCTTCCTCCAATTGCTACAAGTGGAGCTTGTGCCTCCAGGGACCTCTGATGCTGTGAGAGATGGTTCATGGTGGTGGGGGGATGATGGGTTCCATGTTTTTTGGGGGTTGGGGTGAAACTGTGTAGGTTACCGGGACCAATGGGTGGCAGGGATGGTGGATGGGCCTGGCTACAGGACTCTTAACCTGCTGACCAGCTGCTGAGGCTGCAATGGGTGGGGGATGTTAATATATTCTTGAATTAAATGTATTAGTGGATAGATAAGATTGTAGCTGGAAATTTTCCTGCATCCTGGCCTGTGGTCGGGACAAATCTTTCCCATTTGCACCCCCCCCAAGTAAACACACAGAGGCTCATATTCATTATAACTGCTCAGCCATTAGCTCAGGCTCATTACTGACTAGCTCTTACACTTAAATTAACCCATAATTCTTATCTATGTTTAGCCACATGACTTGGTACCTTTTCTCAGTTCTGTCTTACCATCTTGCTTCCTCTGTATCTGGCTGGCAACTCCTGACTCAGCCTTCCTCTTCCCAGAATTCTCCTCTATCTTATTCCACCTATACTTCCTGCCTGGCTACTGGCCAATCAGCATTTTATTTATCAACAAATCAGAGCAACACATATTCACAACATACTGAATGACATTACACAGCATAAGATATATTAGGGTGTCAGAGGGATCCGAGTGTGAGCTCATAATTTTTTTTTTTATCTCACTGGAAAAAGCATTCTATTATTCTCATCTTCATTTGTGAAAAAAACACATATAGAAAACTATTGAAAAGTTTAAAAGTACATACACACACACACATGCACACATACACACACACACACACACACACACACACACACACACATATATATATATATATACACACTATGGCCCTGCATTTTTGCTCCTAGAATATGCTTAAGGGAACTAAGTACAGGAATCCACAAAGCTTTTGCATAACTTATTCAGGACCATTTACTGAACCTTTGGAATTATTATTTTCTCTATGTTGCCATACACGAATAATTTTAGTGTTATCACAAAAGGACCACAATCAAACAAAACAAAAATAAATAATAATTGAATGGTTTTCAACTAAAAAAATGGCTGTCAAATGATTGGGAAACATTTGATACTCCATAATAAATAATAGTTTTCAATATGATTATCAACTGCAAAGAGAAACGTTAATTTTAAAAATTTTATACTATCCTATGTCCCTTTAAAATATCATGTAATTTTTTCCTATAAGTAAGACATGTAATTGTGGCTGTGCTTGGAAATCATGTGCAGTTGTTTCTAGTTTGATTTTGGAGGTCTTGTGTATGTGTGTGCTTGTGTTTGTGTGTGTGTGTGTGTGTGTATGTGTTTGTATTCATGTGCATATAAATATAGTTTTTCCCAATTGTATATAGTTAAAGTCTCAGGAATCCAGCCTGGAACAAAGCTGTGTATGGACAATACCCAATATTTATTTTGTGAATACAGACTTACTTATGAATGAAATATCAATTACTAACAGAGAAGATAAAATGTTGTAAACACATTTAGACCTCTATTTTACAATAAACATGAATAATAAGACTGATCAATCATTGTCTCAGAGTTTACATCACAATTATAGTAATATAATATAGGGACTTGATGTATCTTTGTTCTTTTCTACCACATGTAAATTTTTTTAATCCAGAGTAATTGGTTCTTCCTATTGCATTTTCCTATGCATTTTTTATGATGCTTCAGTTTAATGTGGATTTATCTTCTGAGGACCCATCTTACACAGCTTATTACAATTGTTACAAGTATGGTGTATTTAAAATTATAATTTTATTCATACAAATGTGTTTAGATTATAGTTTATTAAAAATTAAAGTTATTTATTATTTATAAAACAAGAATAGTTTTCAGAAAAATTGGAAAAGAGATAAATATGTGACTTTTATAATGTTCTCAGAAAGTATATTTAAATATTGCCTAATGTATCACATGACTCACAATATATCTTGGGGGTAATAATTAATATTCTTTGCCAAATACTCAATAACATTTTTGTATTAGTTTGTTTAGAGAATTAACTCAAAGTCACAACTCTCCCTCAAGATATATAACCAGCCAGTTAAGAATACTTCATAAATATAGTTATGTGGATTCAAATGACAATGAAGAACACATTGACATATTAGTAGCTATTTTAAAAGCAGACATTGAGTCAGTAAAAGTGAAGGGAAACAATATATTCTACTCAGTCACTAAACATTCTTGAAATTCTCCCATAAAAAAAGAAAATAATGTGTTTTCCACATAAGCTACTACTGAGTAAAATTCTCCTCTGTGGGAGTGGCAGATCTAGCACAGGAAATAGGTGCCTAGAGTACACACCCACTCAGGAACACACACACACACACACACACACACACACACACACACACACACACACACACTCACACACATTCTGACATACACACATGCACGCAATTTATATAAGAAAATGCTTCATTAAAACAAGAGCCAAAGAGAAGAATTACGACCTACCATTTACATAACCAAAACTTGAAAAAATTAGGACACTGCCTTTTGTGGAATTTGAGGAAGGTACACTTTTATGGCTAAATCTTACTGTTGAAGAAAAGGGACCATGAGACTGGGGAGGTGATGGCTTGGTGACTGAAACCACGTGCTACTCTTTCCACAGGATCCAGATTCAATTCAAGCACCTACACGGTAGCTCACAAATATTTGTAACTCCAACTTCAGGAGATCTGATTATCTTTTGAGGCCTCCATGTATACTGCATGCGCATGGTGCATATAACACCATGAAGGTAAAATCTCATACACATAAAATACAAAATAATAAATATTTAAAAAAAATTAGAAAGGGTTGACCGGGTGGTGGTGATGCACACCTTTAATTCCCAGCACCTCAGGGGTAGTGGTAGGTGGATCTTTGTGAGTTTGAGGCCAGCCTGGTCTACCGAGTGAGTTCCAGGACAGGCTCCAAAGCTACAGTGAAATCCTGTCTCAGGAAAAACAAAATAGGGTCAGATTACAATAGGAGAAGTAATGGTCTGTTTATGACTATAGTTTGCTTTCTGAAGGCAGTGTGATGGAGAGGCAGTAGAGTTATCTAATTCTGCTTTCACAATGGAAACCATTTGAAGAATGAACCTTCACCAGCTTAGGAATTAAAAATTATCATGGTTATTTTAATTGGCAGTTAATAACAACATAAAAATTAGATAAAATAATTTTTTTTCAGTGACAAAATCTGTGACTATTGACTGTTTTGTGATTTTCAGCCTTGTAAGAGTCTTTTATCAAGAAATTTATAAAAATAAAGATGATGACATTTGATCAAGACTCCACTAAGTCAGTGCTTACATTATTAAAATAGTAATATTATTATAATGGAAGTTTTATCTCAAAATAAGACATTTTATCTTGGTCCACATGATAGAAAAATGTTTTTTCTTTATTACATAATTTACATATGATTGCAGGATTTACTAGAAATGTTTAATATGATGGCTACATATCAAATTAATCTCTTAGTAAAACATTCTTCTTAATTAATAAACTATTAGGAAACACAAAAGAGGAATGTACACAGCTCTAACAAAGCTTCAAACATTATATAAAAATTAACAGAATAAAAATAAATTAAAATATGTCCATATTAATTGATAGATAATATCAAATATTCTAAATACCTAAAACGTAAATTAACTTGGAAACTAATGCAATTATAAATAGATTCTAATTAGTATTATTTTTCAGAGTTTGGTGATTTAATTTAAAGCTGTATTTTACTCTAACTTCTACAATAGCCCTTTATCCCAACAAGATACCTCATTCTGCAATCTCTCCTTTTTTACTCACTGAGTTTAATACCGGCACTTGCATTTTCCTGACTGGAGGATATTATTTAATGAGACATGAGCAATTTATCATAGCTGGAACAATAAAGAAAACATTTCCCCAGCTTCAAAAACTTCTCATAATCCTACAGGAATGGATGGGGCCTTAGGAGCCCTCCCCCACCATACATGATGGTATGGTGACTTGTCCAACAAAAATGGCAGTGATTGTATGGCTGTAACAGCCATTTTACGTCCAGAAGAAAGAGTTTCACAACACTCCTTCTCCAGCTCTAACTCCTTCTGTCCCTTCTACAAGATGTTTCCTGATGTTAAACAAGAGAATAGTGGGGGTTGTTTATGAGAAAGATGCAACTAACCTTTGAGATAAGTGAAATTTACAGAGATGCAGAAGTTGTATTTGAGGTAAAGGACATAGGAGTAATTTCATAGGTCATAGCAAAGTTTTGAATTTCTGAGCAGAATATATGGCACAGATTTGAAGAGCCCCATCCTTATGGATGAGTAGGTTTAACTGTCTCCATTAAGAGATACAGGGAACACAGGCTTAAAATGTGTACATATATTGAATGGACTTGCTTGCACATGGCACAGGAATTGGACAGATATTTACAAGGCTAAGATAATAGTAATTTTAAGGACACAGTAAAGGAAAATATAGGGGCTGGAGTTATGTCTAAGTTGGTAAAGTGCTTGCTTCTGGGCACAGTAGTGCACATCTATAATTCTAGTGCTGGAGAGGCAAAGAGAGGCTGGGAACCCAGCATCACTTCTCAACCATGATAGCTGAATCAAAGATCTCTAGCTTCAGAGAGACCCTGTGTCAGAAAAGAAGGTAGAAAGAGATTGAGGTAGAAGCCTGATGTTGACTTCTGACCCCACGCACAAACAGACAAACACATGTAGCCCCTCCACACACACAACACACTCACACAGACACACACATTCACACATACATACACTCAGAGAGAGAGAGAGAGAGAGAGAGAGAGAGAGAGAGAGAGAGAGAGAGAGAGAGAGAGAGAGAGAGAGGTGCACATATTCACAAAAAAAGACAAAGGAAGACAAAAACAAAATATAAATATAAAGACAAAGAAGTTATTGGCTTTCACTGAACAATCTCAGCAAGAGATATGCTTCATGTCCACAAACACCAACGTACACTTGCTAATTTATTCATACTATACAAATGACCAGGACTCTAGGAACTAGAAGAGAAAGAATTCAGATATATCCATTTTTATTTTATTTTATTATGCATTATATATATATATATGTTACCTGATTATATAAAAACATTTTATGTTAAACTAAAATAATTTTAATAGATTTGACTTATTTCAACATTAATATTTATTCCTTTCTGAAACTTTTATGGCTCTCACTTCAAAGTAATACTTGAAAATACAGAGATCAAAATTCAAAGATGGCCAAATTCCCAATGATTTAGAACGTCCCATTCTTTAATGTGTCCTTGCCACATAGATCATCTGTTTTTTTTTATGTTCCCCCTTAACATAGTAAATACACACAGAATACTAACATCCTTATGCAAGATCTTTTTTTGAAAATAATATATATGAAGCTGTTGTCTATGAAACATGTTTTCCTTTTGTGATACTATGGAGCAAGCTTACACCCTGTGAGAATCTTAGAAAATAAACTGAGAGCAGGCATATGCTATAGGAATAATCACTTCAAGTATGCAATTGAGTTAAACTTGATAGTTTCTATTTACCTTATTCTTGGCTCCTGAAAGAACTGTGTGTGCATAATTATAATAAATAGGAAGACAAACCTTTTAAAACTTTGCAGAATTATTTTATATACTGTTGGGGGATTTTTTTAAGGCAACTCCATGTAGTTAAAAAGGAGGTTTATTTTGGGGTAACTTATAGCCAGTAACAGGGTTGGTTACAGGATCCAGGAGAGGTGGAGTACAGTCCAGTGGTGTTCTCTGGAGAACTCTGCTCAGTCTGCCATCCAGCATCCAGGATCACAAGGAACTAAGAGACCCAGGCATTCTGGATCTTGGGTCTTAAGGGCTCCTGTCTTGGCCCCACCCCTGGTAGGCGTAGCAATTACCAGAAGCTTCACTAGGGGTGATACTTCCAGGGTCAAAGCTTGGAACAAGTACCCACTACATCTCCTTTTGTCTAAATAAGAAACTTCTAACCTAATGCAAAACTATATATAATAGGAATGATTATCAAATATTGTCCAGGAGGAATAAGGGATAATGACCTAAACAAGATGGAACTACAACTAACACAAACAACATCAAACAAGAGACAACTGCTGAAATACTAAAATCCAGAGAAATCTGGAGCATAGGTAAATGGCACATTACAAAGATCATTCCAAAAGGTGCCTTATACTAAATAACCTAAATCTAATATTTAATATGTTATAGCTAAGGTACAAGAAGATTGTACCTATAACTGTTAGTCTTCAATCCCATCAAAGACCTGAGAAAGAATATAATAATACCTGAGAAGTGGAAGAAGGATGCGAGCAACTTTCAGGAGTCTTGTAAGAGTAGACAGAGACAGCTGGCAGCCTGGACAGTCACCTACAGTTTCTCAGCATTGTCGGTGTATTTAAATTGGCTACAGGCCTAGAGTATCTGTCAGACCATTTTACTGTTAGCAGTCGAGGCAAAGGCAGTTCTTTGCCCCATAGGCCATTTTGTGCCAAGGTGAAGACAAACTTCCAAGCAGAAATGTCTCAGAAGCCCAACATTCTCTTGGGATCATATTGGTGCTGCCAGGAGCAATCGTGTCTCAAGTCAACAGAAATTCCAAGTTATCAAAAACAGTTAAATGCTATATTCTCTAGGTCTATGAAGTGTTTGGAAGACTACCTATCCATCTGACATATGTTTCTGTAAGTCTAGACAACCTAACTAACATAACTATAGAGATGACAAGCATAGGTGACTATAAATCTATAAGTCTTATCTACCTAAATAACCTAATAAGGCTTTACATAAACAGGATAAGCAGTCTGTAAGCAAATGTACAATAAAAGTCAAATGACTTCAAAATTGTGACAATACAGAAAATAGCTCAAGCAGAGGTAGGAATGTATAGTACAATATGCAATATGACAACAATCCTAAATATATATCAATATACCAAATATCTTAAACAGAGGTAGATCATACATACAATATGACAAATATAATTTTATATTTGTATCAATATACAAAACATCTCAAATAAGAAGTAGAAATATATGTACATTACAACAAATATGATTCTATATTTGTATCAATATATAAATTATTTGGAATAAAAAATATAAAAATAGTTTACATTTGTATCAATGTACAAGAATCCATAACAGTGCAATTTGGTCTAAGACTGATATTTTATTAAATTAGTTTACTAGTATATACAATAATCTACCTTAATATCCTATACCTGCTGGGAATTTTAAAAGAGACAGGGAAGAAGAAACAGGGAAGTATGGGAAGTATGGAGAGTGGTGCCACAGCAGTCACAGAGAAGACTGAGGGCAGGAGGCCACCCAGGCATTTGGAGTTTGCCTCACGTTGGGTGACCAGATATTGGGGGGATTTATTAAGGCAACTCTATGTAGTTAAAAAGGAGGTTTATTTTGGGGGTAACTTACAGCCAGTAAAGGGGTTGGTTGCAGGATCCAGGAGAGGTGGATCATGCAGTTCAGCGATGTTCTCTGGAGAACTCTGCTCAGGCTGTCATCCAGCATCCAAGATCATAAGGAACGAAGAGATCCAGAACATCTGGATCTTGGGTCTTAAGGGCTCCTGTCTTGGCCCCACCCCCAGGGCAGGACATAGGTAGATATGGCAGTTACTGGAAGCCTCACTAGGGGCAATACTTCTAGGCCAAAGCTGAAACAACTACCCACTACAATATTCAATTAAACAACTGCAATATAAAAACCACTGAACTTTTGAGAAAGACATAAATGATTTTTTTTTGGTTTAAAAGAGGTATGGCACACTAGAAACTGCCTCAGTCACATAAAAATTCCTCATTATAAAAAAAAACACAACCAAACTATGAAAACATAAAACACGCCTACCTATGGTCATTAATTAGTATTTATAGTTAAATGTTTATTTTTAATGTGACTAGTGTCACATTAATAATAATAGTAATAGTTATGGAACACCAAATTCCATAGCTTTTCATATGATAACTCCTCAATTACCTATTATTCATGCTTGCAAAGAACGAAGGGCAATGAATGGCTTAGAATATAAAATCAGCATCAATACCACATGAACCATTTTAATAATTGCATTAGCACTGATCATTTTTAGTAAATTACACATCTGGGCCTTTTCTGTGAAATTTCTAATATGTAGAAGCTGAATTAAACTGCTTAAAAGTTAGGCAATTGCACTGGACATTTTACAATACTTACTTTATGATATGCTTTCCTTCAGCTAAGTAGGCATGGAAAAACAAATATTTTAAGAATGGCCCTTGTTACTATGTTTCTTCCACAAATACAGTCTTAATAAGTTGTAGAGTTTTTCTTTTGATGCAACTTTTAAATTATATATATGAAGGTGCTTTGGTAGATTAGTCTTTAAGATTCTACATTTTTAAAACTTGAAGAGAATGAAAGAAAATAAAGGTGTTTAACTTACATGGTTTTCGGCATTTGAATTTGCCCTTCTTATAAAGAATAACGTTTTTGTTGTTTTTTTTTAACATTTTGAAATCAAGTAGATGTGAGTTTGCAATTAAGACTCTATAAACTCTTAGAGGTATATAGTTCCCAATTCTAAATGATTTTCCTGTTTAATTTTACTTGCAAAATGACACTCTAAATGTTTATCTTGCATGGAAATGAGGAATAAATGACGTAGCAGGTATAAAATCCAGAATTCGTAAATTTCTATTAAATGCAGCTAGCAGCCCAATAGCCAAGTCACTTCCTATACACCAGTACTGTAGTGTTCTCGTACATAGCTTCTGAGTTTTTTTTCCTCCCTCTTGACCCATTCACCCCAGTAACCTCACAATCATCTGCGCTGTTGTTGCACATCATTATTACTTGTTCATGCTCAGGATGATTATAATGTGCTCTAAGACTTCTGCAAGTTAAAAAAATATTTTTCAAATATTGTGTCAATACACACTTTCTACATGATAATCTGTTCTGACTGAGATAAATCAGTTACTTTAGATGCTCTAAGATAAATAAAAGGAATATAGATAGACAGAGAGAAGATAGATAGGTAGATAGATAGATAGATGATAGATAGATGATACCAATATAGATATAGATATAGAATGTTTGTGTGCTTTCTAAAATTTCAGTTTTTAAAGAGAATGTTCATTAAGTTTTTTAAAGCATGTAGGGCATGGTACAAAGCTGTTTGGATATATTATAATCTATATTAGTATAACTCAGAAATTTAATAAAGTTGAATACCTACAAAAGATTTGTTTATATTTCTTTCTCCTGTATTGCTTTCTCAGAATGAAGTTTATGGAAACATATGGTCCTTATTTTAATCCATTCTGTGCCTTCATTGTGTGACATTCTCTGCACAGTAAATAAACACAGAGATAATACTTTCCTTGGGATCTGGACTACCCAAGTCATTTCTTGGTTCTGTTTTGCTTTGGTCTTTTCTCTGTACGCAATCATATTTAGATAAGTCTAGTTCAAGTATTCATCTAATGAAATAATACAAGATGCAAATATACAGGCACGCAATGAAACATATGCAGTGAAATGAGATATAAGACTGTAAGCAACGAAGATTTTAAAACCACTTGATCCTGTAGTATAACCAAGAACTGACTAATTTAAGATTCTTATTAAAGGATTGGATCACTAAAGCTAACAACCAATGCCACTTTGAAATGTCTCTGCACAAACCATGGCTTCCACATGTAATATTTAAGGGCATTTGAGGTGGTTTGAATGACTATGGTCCCCATAGGCTCCTCTGATTGAATGCCTGGTCCCCAGTTGGTGGAACTCTTTGGGCCTTGTTAGAGGAAGTGAGTTACTCAGGGTAGGCTTTGAGGTTTCAAAAGCCTGTGCCAATTTTAGTTAGCTCTTTGTGCCTAGTGCTTATGAGTCAATTGCATATACAATGGTAAGCTTCAGCTACTGCTCCATCAACATGCTTGCCTGCCTGCTACCATGCTCCTTGTCATGATGGTCATGGAATCAGGCTCTGCAACTGTAAACCCCAATAACCTGTTTCTTTTATAAGTTCCCATGGTCATGGTGTCTTAGCTCAGTAAGAGAAAGGTAACTAAAACAAGACTGTTAATCTCTTTATGTAGCATATATGCATATATTATACCTCCTTCTTATCCTATCTTGAAATCTTCCATAACCACCAAACTTTGACTCTCCGATATGTTTACTTATCACAAGTAACATATTATTTATCACAAGTAACTTATCACTTATCAGAGTTCTTGATATTTATATCTCCTATTTTTTCCCTCATTTTATTAGTTCTTTCAGAATTTTACCTAATACATCACCCCTCCCCCAACTACTCCCAAGTCCATCCCCTACACTACCTAGCCACCAAATTAGTGTCCTCTTTAATTTTTTTGAAACCCATCTGTAGCTAGAGTTTTCCTGCCTGGCCCACAGTCAGGACAAATCTCTGTCACTGGCCAGTCCCACAGCAGCTCAGACCCGACCAAGTAAACACAGAGACTTATTTTGGTTACAAACTGTATGGCCGTGGCAGGCTTCTTGCAAACTGTTCTTATAGCTTAAATTAATTCATTTCCATTAATCTATACCTTGCCACATGGCTCGTGGCTTACCGGCATCTTCACATGCTGTTTGTCATCATAAAAAAAGATGGATTGAATGTATCTCAAACAGAGCTAATCTGTGTGACTATATTCTATGTGCTTTTCTATCATAAGGGGCAATATAAAATTTTTCAACAACTTAAAATGCTCCAATGTAAGTTTTCTTAGTGTGCTGACCATGGGAACTTCTGTAGGATGTCCAGACTCTCCATTCTTTTTAATGCTGTGTCATGTGGGTTTTGTGTGGTGTTGAAATATTTCACGATCTTATGGAAACAATGGTGATAGGAAAAAAAACAGATAAGGCAAAAATTGGGAGAAGAGAGGCTAAAGAAATTGATAGATTAAAAAATAAATGTGTTATATAAGAGTGATGGGAGAGACGATGAGCAGAAATGAGATGGCAGTGATAGGATGGAGAAAAAGGAGAAAATGTGTGTGTGGTCATGGATGGGAGACCTCGTCTTAAAGCCAAGTATTACCATATATTTAAGTAAATGTAAACAAGTAACATACATCTAGCCCATACAGAAAGATGTGTTTCTAAATCAAGAGCTGTTCACATAGATGAAAAAAATATATTATGAAAATGTCTTGAGATGTATAGTTTTCATCGGTATATGTATCCTTCCAAAGACACTTCAGTGATAATTTTCTTTCTTAATTTATCATAAGAATATTATCGTGATACTTCCCAGAAAAAAATGTTACCATAAATATATATATATATATGTGGAAACAGCTATGGTTATTAATCCTTATTCTATATTAGCATACCCATTTGTGCCCTGCAAGCATTATTCTATTTATTATCCACAATAACACTTTGAGGTTGGTGCTATCTTTGTTTATTCATAAATGAGAAAATATGAATGTTTTTAAGTGATTCTGGAGTATTTATGGGGTATATTGTATGCACAAGAGGAAGCGCTGGCTGGGGAAGAATGTGTATTCTTGACTGCCCCAGACCATATCTCTACCTCAGGCAGAGGCAGTAGGTACATGACAAAATGTTATAGAGAAGGTCTGTAAAATGGGGGAATCTGTCTAACTATATAGCACTGGGATGTTTCTCAGATAGAATATCTAAGAGCAGAACTGAAGCATGAGAACAGGCCAGTTTTAAGATTATCATAGAAATAATAACAAAGTCTGATTAAAAAAAGAGGAAATTAGTATGCCAGTAATAGTTTGCATATTAAAGAGAATGGCGTTGCATGGAGTATGGGGAATAAGAGGCAGTCAGAAATGCATTTTTTGTTTTGTTTCTTTTTAAACAGAAAAGACACTATGTATACTTTATCATTGTTCAGGTGTAATGGTAAAGTCCTAAAATTCAAGTTGATGGATAAACTTTAGAGTACCAGTTAAATTTGAATTTCTGATAATAGATGAATGCTCCCTTAGTATAAGTAAGACAGTATTACTAGGGAAACAACCATCATTTATAAAGAATTCAATTTTAACTATATAGTCTATATTTTTATTTGCTGAATCTAGCTACGTTGCATTTTAAGTAAAGAAATAAGATTAGAATTATCAGAACTATAATTATAAAGCTTTCTAAGTTCCCCAAACTAGTACATGCTAGAGCCAATGTTTGATCCCACCTCCTTGATTATTCATGGAATAATCAACAGCATTATCCTTATTGCTCAGTCATAGCCTTCTCTATATTTTCAGTGATAGAGATGGTATTGTCTTGTAAGATGAGATTTCTTTGGAAAGTAAACAAAAGTGCACTGAATTTTGTACATGTAAATTTAGTGTTTTTCAAGTAAATACTTAAATTTGTGTGTGTGTGTGTGTGTGTGTGTGTGTGTGTGTGTGTGTGTTTTAATAGATTGCCAAATTTAAAAAAAGGAAGCAGCCTCAGAAAAGTATGCTTCCAGATGCTAGGGTAGTGATACAACAGGTGCTAGAGAGAGCAGATTAAGAATGCTACAGTAGTGAGTATCATTCCCCATACTCCTTGGAAAATGCCAGCAAACTAAGCTACTTTGGACATGATGACATGGTTACAGGTGAATGTCAAAACATAAAACATACAACACATGAAGCAAATCAAGCAAGAAAAGATAAGTGGGAAATATGGGATTGTAACTCATTCTGCCAAGGGCTGCTTTCTCAATCTGTCTCAGCTGTTCTGACAGAATCCCATAGACTAGGTGGCTATGAATCAACAGAAACAGAGTCCTCACTTGTAGCTGATATTTTCTCCACAGACCCTGCAGCTCCTTATAAAATAATCATGCAGAAGCTTATATTAATTAAAACTGCTTGGCCATTAGCTCAGGCCTACCACTGACTAGCTCTTACATTTAAACTCAGTCCATTTCTATAATCTATACTTTACCATGTGGCTCATGGCTTACCCATATTTTTACATCTTGTTTCTCATGGTTGCGGCTGGCAGCATCCTCTCTGTTCTCCCTTTCAATTTCTTCCTCTCTAGTTAGAATGTCCTGCCTAACTCTATTCTGCCTCATCATTGGCCAAACAGCTTTATTTCTCAACCAATCAGAGCAACATATTTTCACAGCATACAAAAAGACATTTCCCCATCACTTCCCCTTTTCTTTCTAAACAAAAGGTTTTAATTTTAACCTAGTAACATTACATATATCAAGCAAGAATTACAGTTAGAATATCTAGTTTATTTGTATTTTGAAAAATTATAGAAAATATTTTATCTATCCTATACTTGTGAGTCTAAAGTTTCATAACTAACTTATCTTTTATCATAACCAAGGAAAACTATAACTATCTAGTCTTCAACTACATCAAAGACCTCAGAAGTATATAATATTACCTAAGTAAACAGGAAGTGAATTGTAAACAACTTCCAAAACTCTGGAAATATCAGAGACCGCAGCCTGCCTGAATAGTCATCCAAAGTTCCTCTGCAGCATTGGGGCATCCATCTTCAGCCTATGAAAATTAAGAATTATGGTCAACTCTATAGGCCTAGAGTCTCTCAGTCAATTCTTCCTGTGTTCTGTAGAATGTCTGGCAGTTTCTTCTGTGAAACAGGAACCTGAAGGACCATCTTGCCTTGCAAAGTTCAGTGGTCACCTTCCTATAGGTCCTGCATGTCCAGTCAATACAACATTTTTGTCAAGCAGAACATTTTCTTGCTAAAATGGCTATTTTTGCCAAGAAGATAAACTCCATATGGAGTGTCTTCAATGCCCATCTTTCTCTTTGAAGTAAATTGGTGCTGCCAGGAGCAGACATGTCACATTGTCCAGAAATTCTAAGTTTTTAAAACATTTTAAATGCCATATTCTATAGGTCTTTGAAGTGTTTGAAGATTACCTATCTATCTGAAATATATCTATGTATACCTAGAAAACTAAACTAACATGACTATAGTTTTGATTATCCTAGATGATTATTAATCTGTATTTCTTAATTATCCATTACAATTTAAATCAATTACACAAATACAATACTTTAAACATACGGTATAACAAAATTAACTTTAAATTTGTATCAATAAACTAAAACCCATAGCAATTTAAAACATTTTGCACAAGTTGTTGCTCTTTAAAAGTAGATCCAATAATCTACCCTTTCATCCTATCATATCTATATCCTATCCCCCTTTTTTCTTTAGAAAGATATTAACTATGACCAATAACAATTTGCAACCAGCAACCTGAACAAAGACAGACATCCATAATCCATTTTTAGGAATGTGGGCATTGTTTTCTAGGCTACTTCCTGCTGATAAAGGGCACTATATTCTTATGGGGATCCTGAGAAAATTAAGAATTATGGTCAAGTCTTGACTGGAATAAGCTGTGAGGCTGTATTGTCTGAGCCAGTTGCCTTGAAGTTGATTTTAGATGTTGGATGATCAGGGCCATGATGGTTTACTAGGTAATATTTCCTTCTTGGGTCTCTGAGGGAGCTGAAGATTAGATTGTTATAGTTACAGTTAGTTGAAGATTAGATGGTTATAGCTATAGTTTTCCTTGTTAAGAGTTTCAGAAAAGAAACTCAATAAAGAGGTGTAAAGTATATGAATTTGAAATATATTATAAGATAGTTCTCTGTTAGTAATATAAGTTAGGATGGAAAGTGATTCAGGTATATTTTGAACTTATCAAAATAGATAGATAATGGAATATTTTCTCTGAGTTTGTCAAATTCGAATGGACTAGACATTCTTGAGGTCTTTATTGCTTGTATATACTGTATATAGTTATTGCACTTATTGTATATAGTTTTCTTATATTAGTTATAACTTTTTAATTTTTATTAGAAAAAAAGGGGAAATGTAATATTTTATTTGTGCTAAAATATGATATTTTACTTGTATGTTAATGAATAAAGTTTGCCTGAAGATCAGAGGTCATGGCCATAAACAGAAGTCAGGAGGTGGTAGCACACACCCTTAATTCAATCACATGGCAGGCAGAGTTTCTGTGTGGTCAAGAACACAGCCAAGCATGGTGACACACACCTTTAACCCCAGTGCCAACCATAGAGACCTAGAGGTCTATATAGGCAGGCAGTAATGAGGAAGTGATGTGACTGGCCTTAGAGCCAATGAGAGGGCAGAACAGGAAGGCAATAAAGGCATAGGTTAGACAGGAAGAAGCTCTCTATTGGGAAGCTAAGGCGAGGTGGTAAGCTAAGGTTAGTTGGTGGCTATTGCTCTGATCTCTATGGCTTATACCTCTGTATTTGGCTCCATGTTTCTTATTTAATAAGACTGTTTAGAAATTCATCTACATTCACTCTCAGGATCCTCAGCAGTCAAGAACAAGGGACCAATATAGTAAATGAGGGCTGAGTATATGTTTCATTGGTTGCCATCTTTTGCTTTGTCTTGAGTCCCTTTTATAAAAGCATGAATTCCAGTGAAATGGCTTTGCCAAAAAGACCCAACACTTTCCATAGGTCCTACTTTGAAGTGTCCTCACAGTGGTTATCAGGTATGAACTTGAGTTTGAGAGAAGGATTCATGCATTCAGACTCTAGGACATACTTTCATATATGCTCCAAAAATTTCAGCAAATCTCAAAATGTATCATGGGTTAAGCTATGTCACATATAACTGTAATGTGGTGATACATTGTGTCCACCAATATATTGTGCACCTTGATAAACTTATCTGGGGTCAGAGAACAGCACAGCCGCTAGATAGACATAGAGGCCAGAAAATGGTGGCCCACACCTTTAATCCTAGCATTCTGGAGGCAGAGACCCATCCAGATCTCTGTGAGTTCAAAGCCACACTAGAAACAGCCAGGCATGGTGACACACACCTTTAATCCCAGGAAGTGATGGCAGGAAACAGAAAGGTATATAAGGCATAAAAACCAGGAATTAGAAGTTGGTAAGCTTTTAGGCTTTTGAGGAGCAGTTCAGTTGAGTTTCATTCTGGATGAGGACACAGAGGCTTCCAGTTTGAGGAAACAGGATTATTTGAGAACTTGCCGAGGTGAGGTTAACTGTTACTTGTTTTGCTTCTATGATCTTTCAGTGTTCACCCAATACCTGGCTCCAGGTTTTTTGTTGTTGTTGTTGTTGTTGTTGTTGTTATTTATTTATTTATTTATTTATTTATTTATTTTGCAATACAATTCAGTTAATTCAGTTCTACATATCGGTCACGGATTCCCTTGTTCTCCCTCCTCCCACCCCCTTCACCTTCCCCCCAGCCCACCCCCCATTCCCACCTCCTCCAGAGCAAAGCCTCCCCCAAGGACTGAGATTAACCTGGTAGACTCAGTCCAGGTAGGTCCAGTTCCCTCCTCCCAGGCCGAGCCAAGCGACTCTGCATAGGCCCCAGGTTTCAAACAGCCAACTCATGCAACGAGCAATGGACCAAGTCCCACTGCCTGGATGCCTCCCAAACAGATCAAGTCAATCAACTGTCTCACCAATTCAGAGGGCCTGATCCAGTTGTGGACCCCTCAACCATTGGTTCATAGTTCATGTGTTTCCATTTGTTTGGCTATTTGTCCCTGTGCTTTATCCAACCTTGGTCTCAACAATTCCCGCTCATATAAACCCTCCTCTTTCTCGCTAATTGGACTCCCAGAGCTCCACCTGGGGCCTAGTCATGGATCTCTGCATCCAGATCCCTCAGTCTTTGGATGGTGTTTATAGCATGACAATTAGAATATATAAGGAACTCGAGAAATTAGACATCAAAATGCCCAACAATCCAATTAAGAAATGGGCTATAGAACTAAACAGAGAATTCTCAACAGAGGAAACTCAAATGGCCGAAAGACATTTAAGGAATTGCTCAACATCCCTAATCATCAGGGAAATGCAAATCAAAACAACTCTGAGATACCACCTTATGCCTGTCAGAATGGCTAAGATCAAAACCACTGAAGACACCTTATGCTGGAGAGGATGTGGAGCTAGGGGAACTCTCCTCTACTGCTGGTGGGAATGCAAGCTTGTACAACCACTTTGGAAATCAATATGGCGCTTTCTTAGAAAATTGGGAATCCATCTCCCCCAGGATCCAGCTATACCACTCTTGGGCATATACCGAAGGAATGCTCAACCACACCATAAGAGCACTTGTTCAGCTATGTTCATATCAGCATTGTTTGTAATAGCCAGAACATGGAAACAACCTAGATGCCCTTCAACTGAAGAACGGATAAACAAAATGTGGTACATATACACAATGGAATACTACTCAGCAGAGAAAAACAATGACATCATGAGGTTTGCAGGCAAATGGATGGATCTAGAAAAAATCATCCTGAGTGAGGTAACCCAGACTCAGAAAGACAAACATGGTATGTACTCACTCATAGGAGGATACTAGATGTGGAACAAGGATGACTGGACTGCTACTCACATCACCAGGGAGGCTACCTGGAAAACAGGACCCCAAGAAAGACATGGGGATCACCCAATGACGGAGAAATGGAAGAGATCTACATGAACAGCTTGGACATGAGTGGGGGTAATGAAGGGCAAGGGTTGAGGGAAAGAGAGCTTGGGGGAGCAGGAGATCCCAGCTGGATCAACAACAGAGAGGGAGACAAGGAATAGGAGACCATGGTAAATGAAGACCACATGAGAATAGGAAGAATCAAAGTACTAGAGAGGCCCACAGAAATCCACAAAGATACCCACACAACAGACTGCTGGCAATGGTCGAGATACAGCCTGAACTGACCTATTCTGGTGATGGGATGGCCAAACACCCTAATTGTCCTGCTAGAAACCCCAGGTTTGTTTTTATTAATAAGACCTTTTAAGACTAGTGTTACACTGTAGTTGGAAGTTTTCCTGTGTCCTGGCAGGCTGGTGGTTGGGACAAATCTCTCCTACTCTCATCCCCCAAGTAAACATACAGAGGCTTATATTAATTATAACTGCTTGGCGTTTAGCTCAGACCTATTACTGACTAGCTCTTACACTTAAATTAACTCATAATTCTTATCTATGCTGACCCATGTGGCTTGGTACCTTTTCTCAGTTCTGCCTTGTCATCTTGTTTCCTCTGTGTCTGGCTGGCAACTCCTAACTCAGTCTTCCTCTTCCTAGAATTTTCATTGTCTGCTTATCCCGCCTATACTTCCTGCCTGGTTACTGGCCAATCAGCATTTTATTTGTCAGCCAATCAGAGTAACACACATTCACAGCGTATGACAAACATAGAAATACAGATGACCTTTCAAGAGGTCACATTGTCCTCACCTTCACTGTAAAACAGTTGTAAATTAAAACTGAGGTTTTGTTTGCGTTGGAAACATTTATTTTGGAAATTTGTACAGTCACGATTGACAAATATGGAAATACTTGATTACACTCAGTATTATGTGTGTAGAAAGCATGCATTCATAGATGTTTGGCTGCAGGATCAACACCTATATCTTCTAAAGATGACACACTTTGATTGAAATTACTTATGCCAATTGTTAGTGTCATCAGGTCTACTAGAACCCATGAAAATTTTATTTCAAAATATATTTATTAAACCCTTTTTAGCAAAAAAATAATGAAAAAAATTCCTCCAATGAAGCCAATTTCATAAGTGTTGTACATTCACAGAAGGAAACAATGTATGAAGGGCATGGAAGCCCTTTGTTTACAGATAGGGAATTATCTATCAGAGATGGAGTGTAAGCAAAATAAGATGCTAAGAAGCCCACATGATTTTTTATCTAACATTAGAATAATAAAAAAATGTGATACCATTGTCTTTGCTTTAAATACATGCATATGTGTGTAAATATTTGCATATGCAAGTGTAAAAGATCAAACATCTGGCAGGTACTTAGAGTAACTGATGGTGCTAGCTGCCTGAGACAGGGAACAGGTTCAGTGATGGTGACATTTAGATGGAGATTGTCATTATCTTCACTTTTATCAGATTTTAATTTGGAACAATGTGTCAGTATTCTTTATTCAAACCAATGTGAAATTTTAAATAATGCTTTAAATTGAGTTTCAGTAAAAATAATTACCAATCCTTCATTTCATGCCCCAGTTTTAGTCTGTGTACCTACATAATAAAAACAAGAAAAAAATTGGAGATTCTGCCAGTTTTGTTATGCTTTATAAGTCTAGAAAGGTCACATACATACCCACAAACACCATGAGAATGACCATAATACTCTAATTTTAAGTGACATAACTCAAACAGGTGTGAAATTACATTGGTATAATGACATTTACAATTAGAGAAAAATAATCATGATTACTCTAGAAAATTATGTGTTCATGGAGGGAACAGGGTTTGAACTCAGTCTTACTACAAGCCTGTCATATAATCTCAGGCAAGTCCCTTCTGTGAATTTCAAGTCCCTGTTTTCAAGATGGAAACAAACATAGTTTCTTTATAGAGGGCTCATGTTACAGCATCTAGTCAATTGCTGAAAATAGATGCTGCATAAATGGAGCATTGTATTTTGCTTTATCATGAGGCTTTCCCAGTCTTTGTTAATACATGCTACAGGCCACTAGCAAAGAGCAAGCTTGGAGTTGAGATCCTATGAGACATACCCTAATTTATTCTTTCTAAAGATTTCCAAAATTGAAGATTATCAGAAAAAAAAAATTAACACCTTGTCTCTGTACTTCTGGGTACTATAACCCACATTTACAATACTTTTCAATGCAATCAATACCTTTTCCAAGATTGCTGTGAGAAAACATTCTTACCCCTATGTAAAAGCTGACAGTCTGGCTAGTTTTGTTGAATTTGGAACTACAGAAGTTTTGTGTGTTGGCATTCTCCCTCCTTTCTTGTCTATACTCTGCAAATTTCCACATCTTCAAAGAATTCCCTTCAGAACCATAGGTCAAACGTTTACAGGTGGCTGGTTTTGTTTTCTGGGTTTGCAGACTGAATGTTATGAACTCGGGCAGAGCTCATTACAGCTTCCTTCTTGCCTTTTTTTTTTTTCTGAAAAGCTCAAAAATGACAGTACTTGAACAGCCTGTGGCTAAATATTATTGAAATCCAAAGGCCAGTGAGTGAAGAATCATTTCCTGGTCAAATCTATATTAATCTAACTTGTTATATTATTTTAGCAACATTCTCAAGAGTGTTTTTTTTTCTGCTCCTGAA
The DNA here is from genome assembly GCF_007827085.1 of Peromyscus californicus insignis. Classification (NCBI taxonomy): domain Eukaryota; kingdom Metazoa; phylum Chordata; class Mammalia; order Rodentia; family Cricetidae; genus Peromyscus; species Peromyscus californicus. Next base: position 84,044,764 of record NW_026294551.1, read on the forward strand.
AAGATTCATTTCAATAAACCAAACATACTCCATCGACTTAAATTAGTGTACTTATGCCAGGCCAATTTCATAATTGTTCTAGAGAAAATGATCTCTCAAAAGTCCATTCTGGCCAGACTGTTGTTTATCAAACAGAGCAGCAGAACCTATTTAACTCTGAATAATATGTGATTGCAAGATCACAGACCTCCCATTAATTAACACTGACTTGATGGCAGAGGTGACATAGATTTAATACGAGTCAAAATCTCATTATATGAAACAAATTATAACGGAATCCCAGATTTGCAGGAAGCTTTCCAAATTCCATCAAAATTATGACTATTGGTTTTTTTTAATATAATGAAAAACCTGGTAAAGATAATGAGCCATTGAACACTACGAGCTCTAGCACAGATCACAGGTCATGATCATGGATCATGGATCATCGGCTCCCAAGTAGGCAAACCTGAGTCATTTCCTCTCATCACACACTCCAACACATGCTTTCTGTTTAAGACTTTATTCTCTTTCTTGGTCTGTGTGTACCAGATTAAATCACCTCTATGATATTTTTAATTGTTATTCTCTTCAAACGTTTAAACCTGCTTCTTAGCCATCAATATGGAAAAATTTTAAATATAATTATTTAAGTCTGTCCCTTCTTTAAGATCTATGAAGAGAGAACTGAATCAGTACTTTTATGAGCACAATCTCTCATAAAACACTTGCATGGGAACATGATGAAATTTTGAAATCAAAGCTTTGCAAATGATTTATTTAATATAATATTGGATGTCTTCCTGAGTGTCAGTCACACTGAAGGAATAAGTCATTCTCTAGGTCCCTTCTTGTCTGAGTTCACATGGAAAATCACTATTCAAGGTCACAAATACAGACATAAAAAGTATCCCTTACTACCTGTTTTTCACTGTGACATCCTGATTATACTTGTATCTCCTTTTTTAGCATTTTTCTACATGTTTAACTCTATGATCTAATGTGAACAAAACTTGAAAACCAATCTTCATTAAAAGCTCATAAAATGATGTCATCTTAGATTAGTAAATAACTACTCATAGATACACCATTTTTCTGGTTATATAGTTGTCCATTCTATCCATCCACCTACCATCCTTTGTGGTGTTTCTCATAAATGTCATCTTCTTGTACAGACTTATCTTAAAGACATTTTTCTAAAAACCATGTAAGATGTTATCCTAGGTTTGAACATGACATGAAAAAATAAGGCATTTTTGAACAATTTTCCAAGCGATTTTGCCAACAGAATTGTGAATGCTTGGTAGAAAGACATGTCATATTGAAAGAGGTTATTTTTAAAAGACATCATTGGCATTGGGGCTGAAGTCGATTGAAGCAGAGAGTCACGATAATCAGAAGTCTATTGAAGTAATCCAGGCGTGAAGTAGTGTACAATGGGAAGATGTTGGGAATGGTAAAACGGAATAATTTAATGAAGTATTGTGGAAATGATTAAAAAGAATACATGTTGATAAACTGGATATGAAGAGGAGAATGGAAAACTTCAAAGAATATTTACAATTTATAACTCTAAGACCGTTAAAACCATATATGTTTTTGGAATTTTTCCTGTTCTGTGATTTTGCTGTTAGGATGCTTATACATGTGTGGTGATGAATCTATTAGAACTAAGTATATACGTACACACGTGAGCACTAGTGCATGTGCACCAGCCGTGATGTGTATAAACCTTGAAATAAAATGGAAGATATGCATTTTGTTTTCTTAGAATCTGGATGAATGAACTCATGTTCCATTTTTCTCGAATTTTTAACCTTTAGGGACATGCTAGTATAATAAATGAGAAAGTGTCTCTGCCTTTCTGTTGGCCTGAACTTTATACGAGAACCTGCATCTCCAGCTCTTTCAAGCTCTGTACACTTTGTATATTTATCATGGAAGTATCCATCTTGTTTACCACCACAACCCACACTTTTCTGTCATCAGTATGTCCTTTCTGTCTTATGAAGGCTAACAAGAACAGATTGATAGGAACTGACTTTGGCAGATGACATTGTTGCATTCTACAGGTTTCTACAATACCCTTATAATATCTATAAAAAAGTAACAATTTTCTTGTGGGTGTCACTTAGAGTCTGTCCAAAGGGTTTTTAAATTCTTCTATTGCTCAAAGCAACATTTACAGCTTAAAATATTCATTCACAATACCTGTGCACCCAGATCTCATTTCCTTTGGAAAACATTTATAGGAATTTATATGATCAGGTTTAGTGCTCATAACTGCATATTTTTAGAATTGATCTTATCCACTCCTTTTACGAAATTTTACTCATGAGAAAGACTTCAATGCACCAAGAGAAATTTTCCTGTGATTTAAGATTTGTGGATGAAAATGTGTAGACTAACGTTTGTAAGAGACTAAAGATGGGAAAAAAAATGTTCCAGAATCCATACTATGTTTTCCTTTCCACCCAAGTCATAGTACTGGAGATAAATGAGTTGAGAAGAAAAGCTTTGGGTCAAGAAGAACTGTGGTGTCACTGGACCTTTGGTGATTTCCATTTAAACTTAAGGATAATTCTGAAATTTTATTGTCTCAATGCAATAAACCGTTTACTTTCATATATTCCTGTAGGCAATGCACAGTGTAAGAGGAGGGTGAGTTGCTCCAGTCACTAATCAGTAAGACTGACTGAGGAACTGCCAGTCTCCCAGCTTATTGAGCATTGACATCAAGTTGCTATTAGTGACTGAATGGATTTTTTTTAAAACTGAAAATAGAGTCTTCTTCCATACAATATATATCCCAACTTCAGTTTCTCTCCCCTCCACTCTTCCCAGCTCCTTCTCCATCTCCTCACCTCCCACCTCCCCATTTCCCTCTCCCTCCATCCACTCCTCTGTCATTTCCTCTTCAGAAAAGAGGAGAGCAGGTCTCCAAGAGACAGTCAAACTGGACAAAACAAGATACAATATGGCAAGGCAAAAGCTTCCACATTGAGGCTGGATAAGGCAACCCAAGAGGAGAAGAGTCCCAAGAGCAGCCAAGAGTCAGAGATACACCGGCCCCCACTGTTAGGAGTCCCACAAAAACACCAAGCTAGCAGCCATAACATATATGCAGAAGACCTGGTGTAGACCCATGCAGGTGCCATGCTTGCCACTTTAGTCTCTCTGAGCCCACGTGAACCATGCTTAGTTGATTTGGTGGGCTGTGTCTTCCTAGTGTCCTCTATCCCCTATGACTCCTATGGTCTTTTCTCCCCCTCTTTTGAGGAGTTTCTCAATCTCCAAGGGGAGGAACCCATTGGAGACCTCCAACTTAGACTCTTTCTCTCTGCATAGTATTGGACTGTGGATATCTGCACCTACTCCCATCTGATGTTGGAGGAAGCCCTTCTGATGAGGACTGGACAAGGCACTGATCTATGTGTGTAGCAGAATATCATTAGGAATCATTTCATTGATTTTTTTGCCAGTATGTTTGGATTTACCTTAAGTCTCTGGGCTATCCAGTCTCCAGTTCCTAGCCATTCAAGAAGTGTAGGGAATGGGCTCCATCTCACGGCTTGGGCCTCAAGATAAACCATTTGTTGGCCATTCCAACAAGTTCTGTGATACCATTGCCCCAGCACATCTTACAGGCATGACAAATTATAGGACTACAATTTTGTGGCTGGGTTGGTGTTCAGATTTCTCTTTCCATAGCCTACAGAGTATCTTCTCACACCAAAGAGACTACAACATAGGTATGAAGGCTCTCTGTAGCCTCCAGCTTGTCCTCTCTATGTTCAATGAGCTTGATGAATGTTGTCCTCAGCAATGTGGCCCCACTATCAGTTTTAAGAGAGTTACCTTCTGTCCAAGCATAAGCCTGGGTTGTTTAGGGATCTCTAGGGGATCCCCTCAGCCAATAACTCAACTGAATGCAACCCAGTTCTACCACTGGAAAATTTGAATGTACCCAATCTTGTCTGAATGAGTGGGTTTTTTTTTTTTTTGGACGTATTCTGCAAAGAAGAACATACTAGGTCTATTTACAAGAAATCTCATGTTTGTTTATACTGACTGTCAAGAATGTATGAAATGTTTTCCTGCCTAGAGAATCCATGAGTGAGTTTGATGAGGATGTAAGTTAACTGCTATAAAAAGCTGGTTGATGCCGGGCGGTGGTGGCGCACGCCTTTAATCCCAGCACTCGGGAGGCAGAGCCAGGCGGATCTCTGTGAGTTCGAGGCCAGCCTGGACTACCAAGTGAGTTCCAGGAAAGGCGCAAAGTTACACAGAGAAACCCTGTCTTGAAAAACCAAAAAAAAAAAAAAAAAAAAAAAAAAAAAAAAAAAAAAAAGCTGGTTGATTAATACTGAAATGATACAAGACAGTTCTAAGTATTGAGATTAGACAAAAAGTTAAAGAATTAAGACAGGGTGACAAAAGTCACTCAGGCAAAAAACTGTACTTCAGTATAGGAATCTTGAAAATAATTAAAGAAAAAGATTAAAATCCATAATGTGGCTACAGTTAAGTTTAGATATTTTAAAATGAGCTATCCTCACATGTATTTTAATATTTTCCTTTATTAGATATTTCTGTTCATGCAAAATGTTTTTTGAATCAACATGGATACTATAACATTTAATACACAAAAATAACTCATTGTTATTATATTATACTTCACATTGTCAAATAAACCAATGATAGAGAAAAACGTACAAAATAGAATAAACAATGTAATAAAATACTAAAATTAGAGGACTTGGGAACCATTGTAACGACCATGGTTATTAAGCAGTAAAGTCTTTCTGAACCACCCAGCCATTCCTATGCTTAGAAAAATACAGCTTCTGTCCCCACTCAGATCAGTCACTGTTATCATGATCTGCATTCCCTCTCCCCTTTCCTTCCTTCCTTCTTTCTTTCCATTCACACTTTGTAGTTGGGCTATGTAAGGCTCTATTATAAGCCTCTTATTTAATATTGACTGTTTATGTCATTAATAACATAGCCAGCCAGGCGGCTGTGGCGCATGCCTTCAATCCCAGCACTCGGGAAGCAGAGCCAGGCGGTTCTCTGTGATTTCGGAGGCCAGCCTGGGCTACAGAGCGAGATCCAGGATAGGCACCAAAACTACACTGAGAAACCTTGTCTCAAAAACAAACAAACAAAACAAAACAAACAAACAAGCAAACAAAAATAACATAGCCAGTGGAGTTTTCATGGCATGCTTTTATTAGTCAACATTATTATTACAAAGTTCATATTATAAATGCAGGTATAATTTCTTTTGGTTGATGTATATAGCCGATTATAAACCATGGGATGTAAACCATGGGATGTATATAGCCGATTGTAAAATTAATATTTGAGTTGTTTCTAGTTATACTCTTTTATTAGGAAACATCACTACTTTGTATAACTTATACTTCCAGTTCTACTTTTTATTTTTATTTATGTATATATTTTTGTTGAATGTACAGCAAAGACTGGACATAGGTGTGTATAGTATAGATGAAACTCTTACAGATTATGTTTAATTAATTCTCAAAGTGACTCTTCCCCCATAATGTATCCAAACACTTTTATTCCATTGCCATAACCAATTGCTGTTTCAGGGATTGGTTAACTTTACTTGTTCTTACGGAATGTCATATTACTTGACTTTAATTGACATCATAGTTATTAATGAAAGGAAAACAAACTTTAATTTATTAATTGGTATCTGTATGCTATAGGGAAATGTCTGTTCAGTGCTTTAATAGATTTTTCTACTCAATTGTCTTTTTGTATTTTATACAACTTTATTTTAATAGTTTCAATAGGGCCTGTATGCATATTGAAATACATTCAAATATTTTCAAATATATGATCTTTGTAAGTTGTGTGGCAATGGTATTGTCAGCCTTTAATACTTTGAATGCACACATAAAATACAAATTCTTATAAAGCATCTTTTGGAAATTTAATTGTATCATCTTTGAAGTTTACTTCTGTAAAAGATTTTTCTCTAAGATAGATATTCAGTGGACACAATTCTGGTCATTGTGGCTATTTTCCCCAGTGCTGCACACAACCTTTTGGCCAGAAATCAATAATCCATATATGTATAGCTTGTTCCTCTGCTTTCTGTAATATCCCAATGACCCATTTGTCAGCCCAGTGTCATTACTGGACAATTTATGACTGAAGCTTTATAGTAAGACTAGTTTTCTGAAAATGTAGTCATCTATTAGGAATCTTTTTAAAGCACATATGACTTATACTGGGTCCTTTAAAATTCTCTGAAAATTCAGAATTAGTCTAGAATGTTCTACTGCTATATAGAAATATTGAATATATATGTACACACAAAGACATGCACATATATATATACATATATGCATATATATAGTATTATAAACTTTTGAAATGAAACTATCAATCAACTGGAAAAGAGAAATGCATTTTTAAGCATAGAATATACAATAGTATATATTCAGATAGTATCTTTCAACAGTGAATTATAAAGATAAGACAATATAATTATGAGTTTTTCATGTTTTTCATATTTATGATGACATGTTGATATTTTATGATACTCTAATATGTTTGGTTATGTTTTATTTTGGGAGATTTATAAATTTTTGTGTATTTGTGGGAGGTAACAAAGACATTTTGTGTATTCTTTCTTTCACCAGGAACAACTTGCCAAATTAGTGGAGCACAACAGATTCAGGATGCTTGTACTAATGTGCTTACCTAAGTTTAGTTTTTTTAAAGGTGATTTCTACCCATCAACGGTATCAAATTCCAACTCTTTTCAAATAAAATGTAGTCTCAAGATTTAACAATTTATTAACTAAATACTTTACAATACTAAAGGTCTTCAACATATAAAAAACCACAAAATCTGTGAAATGGCAAATGCAATTTTTCTTTTTGTCTGTATGCATTTTGATTCCTTTTTTGATTTGACATTGTATGACTATAAAAGAAAATGGAAAACCTCTATTTCTCAGCCTAAGAAAATAAAGTGCCTGATATAATGTTATTAGGAATAATATTTTCTGTGATTTTGGGTGTTCCCTATAAAATAATGGATTTTGTTTTCTGTTATGTAAATGTTCTATATGTAAATGTGTTCACATTTTATTTAATGTTTTTCTCCATACTCTGAAATTACATGATTTTTATTCCCATAGGATTAAAAGTGACATAGTTTGATACCTACTATAAGAACAAACATGCATCCTTTGCTGAAATTGTTTATTTATTTATTTTTTTAGTCTCACTGGATTCTGTTCAGAGTATTTTAAGGAAAGCTATTAGATCATAGTTTGATTTCCTGTAATTTTTTTCAAGTCTCACTGCTGGGTGTATATGACCCCAAATCTTACTCCAGACACTTTCTTTCTAGAGAGGTTGGGTACATTCTTGGTATCGGTACACTGTCTTCAATGTTTGAGGAACCTGTTCCATGGAATGCTTGGTACAGATTGCATTCTTTAACTTCTGTCAGTCTTTGGGTGTCCTGTAACTTTGGTATTCATTTTGTTTGAGTTTTGTAGTCTTTGATACTTTCTTTTATGTCATTCACCATTCAGTTGGTTTACTTTGATGGTACTCTGTCTCCTTTAGTGTCTTTAGTTTCTACAGGTATTTTGTCATTTTATTAATGTTACTGTTAGTTCATGGTTCTTACAGTCATCAGCTTCCCAAGATACTAGATTTATTTGATGATTCTAAAGAAACAAGCAGTTAAATTTCCTCTGTTGTCCATTTGTATTCTAAGCATTGATCTTTCTTCCTCTCCCTTTCCATGCCTACATTCCTTATTCTCCCTTCCCTCTCCTTAACTCCCCCCTTTCTTACTCTATTCTCTTTTTTTTTTTTTTTTGCTTTTTATTTCCATTTCTTTCCTGCCCCACTTTGATTAGTTTCTATTTTCCTAGCAGCTGGAGATGAAAAAAGTTGGAACATTTTCAGTATGTATTATATATCTATCTATATTTCCCAAGAGAACACTTGTAGCTTCATGCTGTAGGCTTGATCTATCATTCCGTGATTGATATTAAATTAAAAATATTTTTCTCATTTATTTTGTGATTTTAATTTAACTCACATTTCCTTAGAACTGCATTGTTTCTTTTCCTAATATCTGTGAATTTTCTTGTAATTTTAGTATTGAATTACAATATAATCCTTTCTGGTTAGAAAATACACACTGTAGGACTCAACTTTGAAATACAATGAGAATTAGCTTATGACCAAATACATTATTTTAAAATCTCAATGCACCAAAGACTTAGATGCACTTTATTGTTATGGCATACAATGTTCTGCATTTCAGTTAGATCATATGATCAACCTGTGAGGCACTTTATATATATATATATATATATATATATATATATATATATATACATATGTATATATATTAGAAATTTTGAATGATTATTTTACTATCTAGAGAGATGTTTTAATATTTCCTACATAATTGCAGAATTTTCTTTCTCATTGTTAGTGTTATTAATTTCTGTTTCACTTATATTGTAGCTCTGTTTTCAGACATAAAAATTTAGAGTCATAGCTTTCAATCTAGGGAATATTTTGTCATATTGAATATCTCATTTTGAATTCTGAATCTATTCATTGCCTTATATTCTAAATCCTCCATTCGAGCACTGTGACACCAGCTTTCTTTTTGGTTAATTTTTACAAGGATATAATTTTTTCCATCTTAATATTTTCAGCATATGCTGCTATATTTCAGGTTCACTTTTTATGAACAGAGCACACGTATATGTTATTTTAAATCCTACCTTGTAGTCTATAGATTACAATCTAATTATTAACTACATTTATGTTTGATGTAACTATTGCTATAATTGAATTTTGTTTTACATATATGCCATCTGTTTTCTGTTTATTTATATCCTCTGACTTGACTTATTTTTGCTCAGTATTTCATTTTATGTGATCTAATAAGGTGCATTTGTTGTACTATTCAATTATCAATTATACTAGAAATTATTTAAATATATTGCTAACTTACTAAAATCAATACTTTTTGATAAAATATTTTTAGATTAATTTAATTTTATTTTATGTGTCTGAATGTTTTGTGTGCATATATGGCTGAGTTCCGTGTACATGCCTAGTGACCACAGAAGCCTGAAACTGCAGTTACAGAGGATTGTTAGCTGCCATGTGGGCCCTGGTAATCAAGCCTGGGTCCCCTGGAAGAGCAAACATTGCTCTTGACTGCTGAGCCATCACCCCAGTCCCAGAAATAAGTACTTTTAAAACTGTAACACAATGCTACAAACTTAAAATGATTGACACCTTTACCTTCCTTTTGTGTACTTCTGCATTGCTTGTTACCTTTGTTTTTGTACCCCAACAATGAATGCCTGCCGTTATTATGTTAAATGGCTATCATCTTTGTTCTTCCAGGATTCCACCTCATTTTCCTTGCAGTTTCTTCCTTCTAATCATGTGGCATAGTGATTTTTTTAGTAAAGATCATCACAATGTTTCTTCCTGCTGTGTAAGGTTTGGGGTGAGAAACTTTCTCAGACAACTTTATGATAATATATTTGATTTCCTTTGCTTCTAATAACAATACACACAAAATGGAAATCTAGCTCACCACTCCTTTTCCCTTTTCCATTCTTAACATTTTAAAGGCTGGATTGTCGCTTGTTCTGCCCTGTTAGAATTGAAAGGCTAATTGTGGGCCCTAACGAATTAATTAATACATTTTTGTCTAGCTGCTATGTAATTTTGGTTTTATCAGTTTAACTGGGATATTCATAGACTCAGTTCTATGCTTCTTGATCTTGATAGGAGTTTTATCATCTTCTAGTGTCTATGGACCCACATTTCCAGTCAGTTTATAAGTATTTCTTACCAGTTATCTGTTATAATTCTGTCTCCTCTCAGTTCTCTCCTTTGGTTCTTTCTTCTTTCTTCTGTTATTTAGATTCCACAGGTGGACATAATTTACTAGTTTCTACATGACCGCATTGTTTCTTCTAGTTTTATTATTCCTATGTATCTGCATTTTTGGTAAATCTAGTCATAGTGTGATGTGTAACTTTAAAAAGTTCAATTGTTGAGTTAAGTTTTCATTCTTTCTTTAATACACTACTACTGAAATTCTTTTATTCATTTGTCTCTTCCTTGTGTCATCTATTTATTTTTTATTTAATATTTTTATTTTATAATTAACTTAATTTCACATAGCAGCCACAGATTCCCCCATCCTCCCTCCTCCCACCCCCCATTCCCACCTTCTCCAAGGCAAGGTCTCCCCTAGGGAGTCAGCCCAGCCTGGTAGACTCAGCAGAGACAGGTCCAGTCTCCTCCTCCCTACACCAAGGCTGAGCAAAGAGTCCCAGCATAGGCCCCAGGCTCCAAAAAGCTTATTTATAGTAAGTGTCTTTATTGTCAACTTGATAAAATCCAATATTTAGATTAGTTACATATATTTCCATTAGACTTCACAAAATAAAACTGCCAATCAATAACTGGATTAATGAATTGAACAAGCAATTCATAAAAGAAAAAAATAAATGACTAATAAATATTTTTTTAAATGTTCATCACCTTCAACAATCAGAGGGATGCAAATTAAAACTAGGTTGAAATTCTTTTTTTTAAGATTTATTTATTTATTTATTATGGATACAGCATTCTGCCTACATGCATGTATGACTGCAGGCCAGAAGAGGGTACCAGATCTCATTACGGATGGTTGTGAGCCACCATGTGGTTGCTGGGAATTGAACTCAGGACCTCTGGAAGAGCAACCAGTGCTCTTAACCGCTGAGCCATCTCTCCAGCCCCTAAGTTGAAATTCTGTAGCATCCCAGTCAGAAAGGCTATCAAGTGAACAAATCCCAACAAATAGTGGCAAGACTTTTGAGAAGAGGAGCACTTAACTCCTTGCTAGTTGAATTGTAAACTGGCACAGGATTTGTGGAAACTCACTAGGGACATTTCTCCAAAAGCAGCAACTAAATAGAACTATACTGTGACACAGTTCTCCTTGGTATATACTGTTCTCTCTCTCTCTCTCTCTCTCTCTCTCTCTCTCTCTCTCTCTCTCTCACACACACACACACACACACACACACACACACACACACCCCTATATATATTTATAAATATAACATTGGATATATATATAAATATATATATATATATATATATATATATATATATATATATATATATATATATAATTGTTATACCCTGAGATCTCTACACCTTACCAAAGAAAGCACATTCATGTTAGTTGAGGTATTATTCTCTATTGCTATGAAATGCAATAATATAAATGTCCATCAAAACTGACTAGATAATGAAAATGATTTATGTATTATACAAAATGGACATAATTAATAAAAAAAAATTAAAGGAAAGCATGTAATTTACAGGAAAATGAATAGAACTGTTTACTTTTATATTAGGTGAAGTATTCCAAATGCAGAAAAATAAATATCAAATGTTTACTCTTATATGGGATTCTTATATTGAATCTCTCTCTCTCTCTCCCTCCCTCCCTCTCTCTCTCTCTCTCTCTCTCTCTCTCTCTCTCTCTCTCTCTCTCTGTGTGTGTGTGTGTGTGTGTGTTGGAGTATAGATCATGAAACTAGAACAGGATGCCTAAGAATAGGGAAAGAAATTTTAAAGTTGTGGAGACTGGGTAATAGAAAACACATGTGACTTTAATAGAAGATGACCCTACCAGGAATGGAAAGATACAAGGGAAGGTTGGGGACAAAGTATAAGGGATACAAGCGAGATAAGAGGATCAACAAAATGCCACTGTGTGATACTAAGTAAAACCAAAGCAAATAGAAGTTAAAATGTTAGTTTAAAAACATTGGTTATCTTTCAAATCATTATTGTTCATCTTGTGATTTTTATTGCATCCATTTTGGAGATCATATGAAAGAGCCATCAAAACTGCAAATGACGTTTCTCCAATAGGTATAAGTACCCTCCCAAGGAAGTAAGTGTAAGTGGGGGCTTAGAAGTGGTTATAGAGACCAGAGGACCATCAGTGCGTAACAGCCTTAATAAGCCTCAATATGTGATCAGCGTGCTGATAATTCCTCAAACATGTGCCTTGGAAACTCTTGATTGACAAGCTAACAATTCTTTGTTTCTTCTTCTCTCAAAGATGTGATGTGATTCAGTACTTTTTAGAGAGTCTGGTTCAAAGAGTCCTGAGCTTTCAACCCAATGGTGCTAAGATTTTGTTATCTTAAAGAGTCTATAGGTTGTGGCATACATTCTTTTTCTAGAAAGACGTTGTTGGTTAAGAATTCTGTATGCCTTTTAGCTACTTCGGAAAAAGATTCCTAACTTGCTTTGTTGCTTCAGAATGCAGCAATTTTCTTTTAGCCATCAATGTCCCTGTTTTGAAGTTTTTTCTCAATTCAACTCTGTCATGCCAGCCTAACAGGCTGTCACCATTTAGCTGCCTTTCTTTCCTCTCTGGTCAATTGCTGTGCACAGCACAGACCAAATCTTGAGCCTATGACTAGAATTAGCAGAAGTCGATAGCAGTCATCAGCCTTACTGGCAGGAACTATATCATCTGCTGAACGTTTGATACATCATGTCTTTGCTCTTGGTAGCATAATCTATTTTAAAATATTGTTACAAATTATTTTTTATTTCTGAATTCTGTAATGAGGAGGAATAGTGTGCAGTGACCTGTTATCTACTCAGAGGACAAATCTCAGAATGATACTTTGTTCAGAAGCATATTATCTGATTACCACAAACTTCAATTGTCAACTGTCTGCTTAAATTTTGTAATTCATTCTTGTTCAGATAATATTCAATTCTTCTGCATATATAGCTACAGTTTAGAACTCAGGCATATGGAAGAGTAAGTCTATTCTCTTCATATTCAATCCAAACTTACTGTTGTATCATAGCCAGATAATGCATTCCATTTTACATAAAACAGAAAATTCCTGGTAGATTCTCATTGTTTTAGCCTTTGTGAGAGGCATATTAAGTTTCAGAGGAACAAAAGTCACTGAAAAGAGCCCAGTGAACAGAGGCCTGGTGGCATTGCCTTTAAATGTGCAATTGTTCTCGTGCCAGATTTCCCCCTAAGCAGTGCCAATTGGCAGACAGAAATCCTCACCTCCTCCCAGTGTTAAACTCAGCAGTCAAAAAAACGGAGATGTAGTGGGAAGTGTTGATTTAACACTAGGGAGGAAACACGGTCTAATGGTAGCTTTAGTAAACATTTAAAAGAAGGTTTTGATGAGTGTTAGCTTAAAAGGCAGACAGAAGGATGGAGCATAGGGGTAGGGGAGCAGAGAGGATGGAGTGGGGAGACTATGAGAAGAAGCTCCCTGATTGACAGAAGGAGGCTTGGAATAATCAGGAGTGACATCACTCTAAATATGTTTGTATTAGGGTGAGTCAAATGAGATTACCTGTGTATCCACATAGCTGTCTAAATGCACATATAGATGTATATAAATGCTTGCTTACTGTGTTTGGTAAATATGAATATGTGTGTGTGCTTATAAAATACAAGGAGATAAATATGTACATTAGTGGTGTATATTTTAAGCTATTGAGAAAAGTATTTTTTATCTAAAATTATTTGGTTATGGCTTTCATTTGTTAGAAATACACAGAATTTCATACTTATTCCCCACAGAAATGACATCTATGTCCAGAAGTATATTCATTTTAATAAAACTATGTTTTGGCACACATTTTGGTGAAAACAGAAACTTTAGATGAGTGCAATGGATATAAGTATTAACAGGTCACAATTTTGCCTCAAATAAACAAAAAGTTATGGGAGAAAGGTAAGGATGTAATTAAACAATAGGCTGTAAACTTCAATAAAAGGACCTGATGTAATCCAGCAAGAAGAAAAGAGTTTTGAAAACAGTTAAGAGAAGTATTTAATGTGTCATAAAGGCAAGAAGTCTATGTAAAGTTCATTAATAAAAATTAATATTTATGCATTTACTGTGACCCATTTCTTCCTATAAACATTACCTATAAATGTGTTAAAAATATATGTCTTCTCTACAGGAGATCATTTGCTTATCCTCAAATTAGAATAATAATGAAAATCCTATGGGCAAAGTTTATAATACTTGTAAAATTTGACTTTGCAAATTTTAAGTAAATCTGGTATCCTTAGAAAATTGTTATAGTCTTGATCTTTCCGTTGTGAGCTTGGCCTTTAATGGCTGAGCCATCTCTCCAGCTCAGGAAATAGCAGTGTATTAATGATTGATGAATAAAAAATTGCTAATGTATGTTTTTTAGTAAAAAACTATATATATATATATATATATATATATATATATATAACATATCCATTGTGCAATTCTTTATTTTTGGTACATTAATTCATAGGTACATTGTTGAAATGTATTAAAAATGAATTCACTTTTTATGCTTAAAAATATAATGAAATTCTTGCCCTTACATTTGATTTAAGGGGACTGATTCTAATCCTTCAAATGGTATGTTAACTATTGCTCTTTGTTAGATAGCCTATGAATTGTACCATACAGCCCTATATTTAATACTTTGCTATAAATGGTGTTCACTCTAGGTATTTCAATCTTTGAAGATTTATTTTTATTTTTTAATTGAACATTCAGGCAATATATTCTGATGGTGGTTTTCCTTCCTGCATCTCCCTGAGATTCTCCTCACCTTTTCACTAATCTAACTCTGTGACTTCTTTTTCTCTTTCTCTTACGAAAAAAATAACAATCAAAAAAGAATCTTAAAAGTGATGAATTAGCACAAGAAACACACACACTAAAAGAAACTACAAACCTCATAAAAACACAAAATCAGAAACCATATTATACAAGCACAAGAACACTAAGATAAAAAATTCCCAAACAAATCATTATTATACAAAAAAAAATAAATTCCAAAAAAGCCATCGAGCTCATTTTGCATTGGCCATCTACTGTTGGGTGTGGGGCCTGCCCTTATTTGTGGTCTGAATACCCAGTGAGATGCCATTGAAGAACGCATTTTTTTTCTTTGCAAGCTGTTGTCAATTAGAGACAGCTTCCTGGATAGAGATGAGGGTCTGTGTCCACTTCCCCAAATGGCTTGGACCTGTGCAGTCCCTAAATGTGTTTTCATACTCTCTGTGAGTTTATATGTGAAATAGTCATTATGCATCCAGAAGGCCCTGTTTCCTTGATGTTATTCATTCCCACTGACTCCTCTTCAGCAGAGTTCCTTGAACCCTGAAGGGAGACATTTGGTGGAGCCACCACAATTATGATTTAGTGTTCTAAGTTCTAAGGTCTCTTACCTACTCTCTACCCATTTTCCATTTGTGTATCTCTATATTATCTCTCGTCTATTGCAGAAGGAAGTTTCACTGATATTGGCTAAGTGGTACACTGATGTATGGGTACTGTAGGAGAATGTTAAGGATTCATTTTATAAATGTGTTCCTTTAGCAGAGTGGTAGTATTTGTTGTCCTATATCCATGGTCTATCTAGTCTCAGATATTTGGTCATCCTGAGCACTGTCAGGCATGGGTTCTATCTCATGAGTCTGCCTTAATATATTCAGACAGTGGTTAGTTACTCCTTCAATGATTGTGCCACTATTATATCACTGTATATTGAATGCAGGTCATTTTTGTAGATAGGAGGGTTTGGAGCTGGCTTGGTGTTTACCCTTCTCCACTGGTAGTGTGTAGAGTACCATCCAGTACTATCAACTATAGTTAGTAGGGGTGCAGGCTTTAGGTGGTGGACCACTTCAAATTCTCCATATTCAATAAGATGTGTAAGTGTTGTCTTCAGCAATATCAGCTTACCATCAGCTTTGTTGAGAGGGACCGACAGTCTTGACAATTATCTGAGTTGCCTGGTGGTTTCTATTAGGCCCCTTTGGCCAACAATTCAATTAGATGTCACCCACTTCTTTGACTAGAGGTTTTACTTGATAGGAAAAGGTATCAACTTGGGGCTTTGTCTCTCCATTATTTGATGACTACATTTAGATTTCTTTAATATATATACATATATATTAATATAAATATATATGTATATATATTTAATATATTTACACATATATATTATATATATGTTAAGAAGTTTCTACTGTAGTTAGCTTCCATGTGACCCCTCAAATGGCACTTAGTGTTAGCTGTACCCCTCTGTATTTCCTTCATCGATCCCTTCCAATTGAATTATCCTATTACACTCTACCCTTGCCCTTCCATAATTATATATTCTATTTCTTTGTTCATGGGTTTACTTTTAAAATCCATGGCACTGATATCCAGTTTTCTGCAGAGCTGGTTACTTTATCTGCACATGTGTACATGTAAGAAAGATGAGTTTCTTAATTCTCATCTCCTATACAAGTATGTATCCATTGTACCTTAAGCAATGGCATACAACAATTCTGAGCTATGATGTACTGAACATTCTATAACAACTAAGTTCACAGCACTAGAAGTTTATTTTTTATAAAAATTTACCAGTTAGTGTTCATCTTTGTCTTTGTTGGTTAAACGTCAAAAATATCATTTTTAACTCTGCTAAATAAATTCAGAGCAGCACCTCATGGTTAAATACCAGAATCAGTATCAGTGCTCTCAGGACTAAGAAGACTCCTTAATCGTTTTTAAAAGAAGCTATTCACAAACAAAGGGAAAGACTTTTCCTTCTTTGAAAATTGTTTTGTGGTACTCTGATTCCTCCATATCTGTGTTTGACTCCTTGAAGGAAAACATTGGCCCTTTAGTGGCTGTGTAGTAGTAGTGGAATTCAGACATGACCACGCTGAATGCCTTTGCAATGTGATTTTCTTTTCAGGTAGGAGTTAGGGAAATCTATGCAATAATGCAGGAACTTTTCACTGTGGTTTCCATCCATTCAACTGTTTGAATTTCATAGTCATAGTAGTACTGGGGTTTTGATGAGAATCCCTTGAAGTAGACATCTTTAATGTTTAAAATGTTAGATATCTATAAAACAGTCATTAAAATGCCTTGCCATCTCACAAAGCCCTTCATCAATCCTTCCACCCCTCGTTTTATGATAACAAAGCAAATGTTCTTTAAACAAGGTTATTGATATCTTTAAACACTATGGAAGAACATTTATCAGAAAAATCAAAAGAATAGTAATGTCATAGTCTGCACACACAAAAAAGTTGAGGTTTTGGGAATATCATGTGTCCCTATCATGTGAGCTCAATGGACAAAGTATGTTCCTCTATAATATGAGCTCCATGGACTTTCTCCATCCTTTTTCCTAGTTATCCTATTCTCAGCATCAAGAGCAGTGCCTAACCTGTGAGAGGAACAGTCAACATATGATGTAAAGTAACAACAGCCATCCGTGGTGGCGTTATCTTCTAATCCAGACTTTTGAGAGCTGAGGCAGCAGAATTTCATATCCCATACCAGCTACCTGAAAAGAACTAGCCTCAAAAAGTTACAAATTATAAAAGAAAATGATAAATTATTGAGCAACATTCTCTTTTCATTTATGTCCCTAACTGTATTCTACATTTAAGTTTTTACGATGCTTGGCTTTCTACTTACCTGAGACCAACATGCGTGGAGTAAGCATAGTTCTCTCCTGTATCATAATCATAATAATCAGGCTGGCTTTGTAAATGATACATTCTCAGGTAAGCATTTAACACCTATTATCTAGGTTAGGAACCATTGTTGTCCCATTGTATGGACAACATTGTATGTTAAGGTTAAAAGAACCTAGGGATATGGCAGATAGAAGGAAAAGGAGCAGTCACGCCTTGGCTTCCTTTGCTTCTTAAAATAGGAATTGTTCCTCTGTGCTATGCTGCCTTTCTGATTGTCTGTTTAACATTGTATCCCAAAGTCAGAGAAAAGAATTAGGCTTACTGAATTGAAAGGGCTAATGTTTTCCATCTAGTAATGTTTATATCAGAATGGTTAGCTGTTTTGAAAGTATCTGTGATATTTTGCCAATTACCGAGAAGATAACAGTCTCCATGATGGGGTAGATTCTGCTTAATACCAGTTTCTCCCTTTTCCACTACAGACAATAAATTTAAAATGACATTAATTTCCATTTAAAGGTTATTGCTTGTAAATTCATTTCTCATGCGTGCCCATGTTTCATTATTCCCTTTTTTGAATTTTAGAAATTGTAGGCAGTTTAAGAGAGTGATGAGGATAATTTTGAGATGAAAGTCATGATTCACAGAAAAATATCACAAAGGGTCAGAAACTGGGCACATGAGCCAATTGACAATCCCCTTTTATTTTCGTATAGCATTGACTCTGACAAAAAGCTGAATGACTAATTAAGGTCTCTGTCCTTTTCATCTTAAGATCACACAACCTCAAACCTACCTTTGCATGTGCAATAACAGGTGTTTCACCCCCCTGTTCTTCTGCACCGTAATTTCTTTTATGGAGTTTCCATCAAGCCATCTCTGAACTCTGATATTTCATTCTCTTTGGAAATCAAAGTTTTAATTCTGGGCAGGTGGCTGTTCTTGGCAAGAGGAAGCAGGACGCTTCCCTCAGTTGCTGCGGCCTTTCTCTGCAAGTCCTAATTGACAAGGGAACTCTTTATCGATGACTGAAGGAGCTCACTTTGTACTGGGACTCTGTAACATCTCTGTCGCTTTCTGTGCACAGATGACAAGTTTCACCAGCTTCAGAGCTTCATTTTCTCCAGCTTCAGGGACTTTTGTGATTTCCATTCATTCAAATTGGTCCAAGCCACTGAACTATTCCCATCTCCAGCATTTCTTCAGCCAGACCAATCTGCCCTTATCTCAGCAGAGGTGCTAGAAGCTTTGTGAATTACAAGCTGTTTCTCATGTTTATTGATGGACTGCTATTTGGGAAAGGATGAAGTGCGTATTTTTTTTCCTAATGTTTGATTCACTTCTATTGAATCTGAACACCACCCCTCTCAAGTTTTCCTTTCCATGCAGAGCTTGATATCTGAGTGTGAAGCCTCTGGGAGAGGAAACTAAAGTAATTGAATCGGATTAGACAAGGCAGCCGAACAAAGTCACATTCCATGAGGTGTTTCTAGCATCCAATAGATGAACTGTAATTATTTAAGGATTAGTGCGATGAGGTCCATTCTGAATACTCTTTCCTGCGTATAAACAAAAGCAAGAAGGAGTAATATAGGTGATTTAAGCTTCTTTTTATCTTTAATAGATTTCTGTTAGAGCCCTGTGAACTTGAAAACCTGCTGCCATAGAGAACAAACTCATTCATTGTTTTCCAATGAGAAGTTAGGCCAAGGTGTGCTATCAAGTCTAGGGCGAGAGCTTAATTAAGGCTGCTTTTTAGCGGTGGATAATTTACTGGAACAGCACTTAACCATATACCATAGTCTAGGAGAAGTTGCCACTAACATTTTAAATATACCTACTATTCCAGAAGAGTGCTTAATTTATTTTGAAGTTTTGAGGATAGTATAGAGTTAGTACATGCAACATAAAGTGTTTTCTCTTTTTTATATATAATACTACTATGGTCTATTATCTAATTACAACAATTAATGGAAAAATATGATGTTTTGATATTAACTACACTCAACAAAGCATTAATACCAGGTTGAGGTAGGACTAAGCTCCTCCCCTTGTATTAAGTCTTGGTATGAGAATAGGTTCCCAAAAGCCTGCCAAAGCATTAGTAACAGGCCCTGCTCATACTGCTACAAGTAGACCAAGCTGTCACACCTATGTGAGGGCCTAGGTCAGACTCATGCAGGCTCCTTAGCCAGTGTCTGTGAGCTCCTATGAGTCCAGGTTAGTTAATCTGTGGGTTCTTTTGTAATGACCTTGACCCACCTGGCATATGCAATCCTTCCTCCCTCTCTTCAACAGGATTCTAGGAGCTCGTCCCAGTGCTTGGCTCTGCATTTGCTTCTATTAGTTACTGTACAAAAGCTCTCTGATGACAATTAGGCTAGTCACCAGTTCAGGCTATCTATCCACTTTTGCTAGGAGTCTTAGCTTGGGTCATACTTGCAGGTACATGGGAGTTTCCCTTGCACCAGGTTTCTACCCAACCCCCAAAATGCCCTCCAATCAATCACTCATACTCTCCCCCTCTATCCTTCTCCCATCCTGATCTCTCATGTTCCCATGTCAACCCACCCCCAGCTTACCCAGGTGATTTTTTTCTATTCCCCCTTCCCAGGGAAATCCATGCATCCCTCTTTGGGCTCTCCTTGTTACCTAGCCTCTCTGGGGCTGTGGATTGTAGCCTGGTTAGCCTTCACTTTACAGCTAGTATCCACTTATGAGTGAGTACATACCACATTTGTCTTTCTGGGTCTGGGTTACTTCACTCAGAATGATTTTTTTGGTTCTATCCACTTGCCTGCAAATTTTCTGATGTCATTGTTTTTAATAGCTGAGTAACATTCCATTGTATAAATGTACCATATTTTCTTTATCCATTCTTCAGTTGAGGGGCATCTAAGTTGTTTCCCCTTTTCTGAACAGAAACAGAGAAGTGAATGGAGGGACAGAGGGGAGGTGGGGTAGGGAATGGGAGGAGATGAGGGAGGGGAAACTTCAGTCAGGAAGTAAAATAAATCAATAAATTTAATTAATAAAAAATTAACTATACTCCAATAATTACTTCTCTTTTTAAGTTTGAATTTTTCACACAATTTATTTTGATCATGTTTTTCCTCTTCCTCAATGACTCCAAGATCCTCCCAACCTCCCTATTCATTCAACATCATGTTCTCATTTTCTTATCTGTCTGTCTATCTATCTGTCTATCTATCTGTCTATCTATCTATCTATCTATCTATCTATCTATCTATCTATCTATCTATCTATTTATCTATCTATCTATCTATGTATGTATGTATCTATGTATCTATCTATGTATCTATGTATCTATGTATCTATGTATCTATCTATGTATCTATCTATCTATCTATCTATCTATCTATCTATCTATCTCCTTCTAAAAAAAAAAAGCCTAGGTAGTGCTTCTTTGATCCCAGCACTCAGGAGGCAGAGGCAGGCAGATCTCTGTGAGTTATGGGCCAGCCTAGTCTACAGAGTAGGTTCAGGGACGGTCAGAACTACATAGTGAGAACATGTCTCAAAACCAACAACAACAACAAAAATATCAAAACAAAACCAGAAAGATTTTTTAAAAAATGACAAAACAAAACAAAACAACTTACACACAAAAAAATATTGAATTTGTTTTGTGTTGAACAACTACACTTGGGCATGGGATCTATCATGGAGTGTTGATACACCCAGTGACACTATCTTACATGAACCTGA
The DNA here is from genome assembly GCF_007827085.1 of Peromyscus californicus insignis. Taxonomy (NCBI): domain Eukaryota; kingdom Metazoa; phylum Chordata; class Mammalia; order Rodentia; family Cricetidae; genus Peromyscus; species Peromyscus californicus. Next base: position 84,066,056 of record NW_026294551.1, read on the forward strand.
TTTGGTAGCACTAACTGGCCTAAGTGTGTCAAATAATTAATGATGCTCTGTCTTTTTCTTGCTTTCTTAGAGAATTTCGTGCATGAGTACAATGTATTTTCATCTTAGCCACCCCTCTGTACTCCAACTCTGGCCATACTTCTTACATCTCCTCACAAATTCATTTCCTCTTTTAAAATTAATTATTGTTATAGTTACATGCATCTCAAATCATTATAGAAAAATAAATTTTATATCCCCTTTACTAAATTATGTTTAATGAACCTGAATATCCAAACATAAAGGAAAATATTTTTGAGGTGTGCACACATTTACATTTAATTTTGCCAGTTTAAAAGAGTCCTTCCACAAAGCTTACATGCAAGGATTAAAGAGTAACTTAGAAAAAAATGGGAGAAATCATTCATTTAACAGAGACAACAGTAAGACAGTGGACATCTAGTGGAACTTAAGAAAGTCATTCAGCGTTTCCCCCTTTCAGTTCTTTTCTTTAATTCATGGTGATTATCTCACTTTTCTTGCCAAATAATGCTTTTTTGTAATAAAAACAGAAAATTGTTCCAGCTCCATAAGCAGGCATGGTCATGATTCATTTCCAAAAAGAAGGGAAATTGTGTTGATTTTCCCATGATCCTAAGAAGCAGCTTTACCATGGATGCATCTGCCTGACTCCTCCAATCACAGATGTATCCACTCGCTAAACTCTGTTGAAGCTTTTCTCTTTCCAATAGCTCCTGAAACTTGCTGTGTATTTAAAAATAGATTCATATTTTCCATCTAGTGTTTAAATGAAGCAGGCATTCGGAACAGCATTTTCAACAGAGGGAAAGAGCAAGGGGAAGTCAAGTAAAAGTGGGAGATGTTCAGCTAAACAGCCTTGAAAGAATTCCCAGACTTTTCTATGAGTATGTCTGCAATTCTCTCGGGTTTATGGGTCCTGATAATCCTCCTTCATGAACTTCTTGTCTTGGAGTTATGGACATCAGCCTCATCAATACCAGTGGTTTCCAAAATTTAAATGAGATCAGATCCAATATTTGGGCCAGCTCATATTGATTTGAAATAGCTACTCTCTTACCAAGTATCTGTATATATCAATAGTGCTGATGGTAGAATTGGAGAAGTGATCTGGCTGGGAGTCAAGGGAAAGGGCGCTTACACACACACACACACACACACACACACACACACACACACACACACACCAGAAATTATATAGTCTTTTTTGTTAAATGGGTATGACTGTTTTCTGACCATATATTTTTTAATATGAAATTATACCCCAAGAATTTGACATATAGTATTTTATTTTAATCTCCACTGTATCTTAAAGAAGGATTATCACAGGCATTAAAATGTGTGGTTTATTGCCACAGATAATTTTGCCTTCAATGATATATAATATGTACTGTAATATTAAACTGGATTATTTAATAACGCATCAGAGTTCACAATGTTCCAGTAGAAAACCAGAAGCACAAACCATGTATTGTCTTTGTTCTATAGGTTTCATTTCATGTGACATGGTAATTTTTTCATGAATGTTTCACTAAATAAGAATATTTCAATAAGTTCAGTGCTAATGCGTTTTTAAACTTAGTTTATTTTTTTTTAAAAGGATATGGGTGTATAGTGTCCACAAAGTACAGAAGACATCATTGAGTGACCTGGAACTGGAATTACTAGCATTTGTGACATACCAAGTGGGGTTGAACAGAGATACTTTGTAAGAACAGCCAAAGTTCTTAACCACCCAGCAATCTCTACAGCCTCCTGGTCCTCATTTCAACCTGATTTACAGATTTGGAAACCTAAGTTACAAAGTCTCTTGTACTACAAAGGTGTATTACATGTATCATCTTTTGGACCACAGAAAGAGAAATATTGTTTTCTCCTTTAAATGATTCTTTTTTGAAAGTATCTGTACTTTGATAATGCATATAAATAAATTTAATTGGATTTCTATTCTTCTTTACAAAAATATTGAAAATCTTATCCTCAAAGAGTTTTCCTAGTCTTACACCTACATTGCTGCCACTTCGATGTAGAAGCAAAGAATGTAACCATGAGAAATTAAGCGAAACATTTTAAACACCTTTTTACTCAGAAAATTCCATAACTACCTCAGTGAAGAATCAATTGCTCATTTTTAAAAGTGAACAAGACTCAATATGTTAACATTACCTATTATTGACACAGCAGTAAATTCATCTCTATTCTTTCTTCTTTCTGTTCATTTCCATATAAATTTGCTGATGATATCTACAACTATGTAAAAGTAAATTTATGGGAAGCATTAACAAGGCTCAGACAATCAATAGGAGGCTGGAAACTAGCAGGATCCAAGAAGGAGGATGTATAGAGACTATCTTATAATGGAAGCAATGTGCCCAGGATGTTAGATGGCATGTAAGAAGCATGTTCTGCTCAGATTTCTTCCTCTTTGCATCATTAGCCTTGGAGATTCTTTCATGTTTCAGTCACTCTAAGGTTCCATGCATTACCTAAAAGCAGGAGAGTATGAAAAGGACCCCAGATATTCAATAAAGGTAGCTGATTTATATTCTCTCCTGTAAAACTACCAGCAGAAAGAAAGCCTTGCATAAAGCCAACACACAGGGATAGAGAGATAATCCCCCAATATAAAACAGAGATGATAAAAGAGACTGAGATTGAGTAATTTCCAAAGAGAAATTCTCACAACTTAAGAAAAAAATGTCTCTCTGCTCAAGACATAGACAGTTTTATTGAGCCACAGTGGACACTTGTATTTTTCCCCGTCCTGTTTACACCTGAACACTATTTTAAAAACTAATCAGAGATCTCTCAACTTTTAAGTGAAGAATCTCCATGTGAGTCACATTCCATTTCATCCTTCCTTAATCCCTAGCTATATGCCAACTGTGCATGCAGGAGTCTCATTTCTCCTTGACTAATGGAAAGAAGGTGAACCGCGATGTCACCAATTAACTATGCTATGAAGAAACTCCTGATGGAATAAGATAACTTGTTGCAACAGTGATTTAAAATGGACTGAGCTACATCCCCTGTATTCAGCATTCAAAATCCCATTATCATCAGGTCTCCAAGGAGTCTTGTTTGATAAATACTGTTGAAATAACAATTTTGTCATTACTTGTAAAGTGACATGATTCACAGGTATGAGTAGTATGTTTTTAAGCATGGACACACTATTTGAACTTTAGCAAAGATGGTTGTGTCTGAAAGAATATGCTCATTAATCTTTACAAACAAGTTTTAGCTTTATTTCTTAGTACCAGTTGATATATATTTAAAAAGGAATAAGAAACTGGTTCTGTTAGCACTCTGCCTCAAATGCCAATAGCTATTTTTCTTGTCTGACTCAACAGTCCATGCCTTGAATCTGTAAGAACACTGCAAGTGCATGCAATTTCAGTATCCTAATCTCCATTTTTATGGTGCTGCTCTTGCCTCTGGAAGAAGTCTCATTTCTTTCAAACTCTCCTGATATCATACTTGTTAGGCAGCTAAAATAAGTGGTCCATTTCTTGAATCTATGAACTGTATGTTTAACACGTGTGGTTTTATTTATTGTTTGTCCTGTTTCCATTTTATTTATTTGAATTTAAATATATGTTGATCATATTCTTCCCCTCCACCAAGTCCTTCTCCCTACCCACAACTTTAAGTTCTTTCTCAAACAGCAAACAAAAACACAATAATACAATAATACTCTTCAAAATCAAGAAAACAAAACAAAACCATGTTCTCAAGTAAAAAACAAAGCAAAACACCAACCTGTAACCAAAATAAAAGCACATACCAAAAAACTGGAGTCCATTATATGTTGGTTAATTACTCCGGAACATGAAGTCCATCCTGGAATTATTCGTATACCCAGTGACATTCTAACTGAGAAAAATGATTCCCCCTCTCCCAGCAGGTGTGACAGTTTGGTTGTTAACCTTTACCCTAGTGGCTAAGTTTTCATTTATTTCTTCATTCATTTATTTTTAAATATAACAAATAAAATACAGTAAGATAAAACGTTGAACAAGATAAACTAACAGAAGGAAAATAACTTAAAGAAAAGACATAATAATCAGAGACCCACTCATTCACTCACTCAGGAATCCCATAAAAACACTAAACTGGAAGTCATAGTGTATATGCAGAGACCTTGTGCATGCTGTTTCAGTCTCTGTGAGTTCATGTGAACTTTGCTTATGTTGATTTAGAGTCTTGTTTCCTTGATGTTCTCTCCCCAGCCATGGCTCTTAACATTCTTTCTGCCTCCTCTTCTGTAAGTTTCCTTGAGCTCTGAAGGGAGAGATTTGATGGAGACAGCCCACTGAGGGCTGAGTTTTCCATGTTCTCCACTCTCTGTGTAAGGTCCAGCTGTGGTTCTCTGCATTTATTCCCATTTGCTGCAGGAGGAAGTTTCTCTGGCGATAGCTGAAAAAGGTGCTGATCTATGATCATTAGACTTCATTGTATCATTACACTGTTTCAAGATCGGTCATACCTGTTTTTACCCTAAGTCCCTGGACTATCTAGTTTCACGCTATTGGTCACCCAAGCAGTGTCAGGTATGGGTTACATCTCCCGGAGTGTGCCTTGTTTCAGATTAGTTAGTGATTAGCTACTCTAACACTTCCTTTTTATGTCAAAATTGCTTTGGCAAGTCTTTCAGACAGTGCACAATTGTAGGTAAAGGGTTTGTGACTTCATTGGTGTTTGTTTCCCTTTTTTTTTTTTTTTTTTTTTTTTTTTTTTTGGTTTATCGAGACAGGGTTTCTCTGTGTAGCTTTGCGCCTTTCCTGGAACTCACTTGGTAGTCCAGGCTGGCCTCGAACTCACAGAGATCCGCCTGGCTCTGCCTCCCGAGTGCTGGGATTAAAGGCGTGCGCCACCACCGCCCGGCGTTTGAGAGCATGTACAGTAGGGTCCTATTCTAAAGACACTGGACTAGAGGTGAAGGTTCTTTGGAGGCACTGGCTGAACATCTCCATCTTCAGTGAGTTGTGTAGGTGTTGTCTTCAGTAATGGGGCCTTGCTGTCATATTGTGGAGAGCAGCTTATAGTCTTGGTAACAGCCTGGGTTGTTTGGGAATTCCCATGGCGGCCTTGAAATCAACAGTTCAGTTAGATGCAACCCAATCCCCAATACTGGGAGCTTTGTTGAGTGTCCAGAAACGGCCAATTGGGATTCTGTCTTTCCCATTGTTTGATGATTTCATTTAGATTGTGTTCATATATGTATATATGTTAGGAGTATTTTACTCTATTAGGCTTCCCTACTACCCATCAAATACCCCTGAATTTTATCTGTCTATCCCCAAATTATCTCCCATGACCCCCTCCTACCTCCCTATGCACAGTTGATCCTCCAGTTCCAGCCCAACTTCCATCCATAGCTACCTATTTTATTTCCCTTCTTTGTCTTTTTTCCCTTGCAAGTTATTTTATGTTTTATTAGTTAACTTCTTTTCTCCCCTTTTGACCAGTTTTGTGCCTGATGTAGTCACCTAGTTATATTTCATTTCCTACCAATTTGTAGCATTCATATTTATTTTTAAAACTCCCACAAAACCCATTTGTACTAAATAAACATGTAAGTATATGATTTGTCTTCATGAATGATGAAACTTAATCCTGGACACTTCTAACCTTGCAACCACTAATTCAGAATGGCTGGCACATGAATCATATCACCCACTGTATTGTTGTCCTTTAAGAAAATCTCAGCTCTCAAAAGAAACATACTTATTAGTTGAGAAAAAAAATAAGGCTATAATATTCAGTTTGGTTGCAACAAAAAAAAAGCACATTTGGGAATAATTTACTGGAATTCAAAGGAGATGGATACAAATCAATTCTGCCTGTTGTCTCCATTGCTGTTTCATTCTCTAGTTGCCAACACACCATAAATTGGTACTAGAATTAGAATTTTGACATATCATTAATCAGAGAAATAAATATGAAACAGCTTGATGAACCCTGGTATAAGCAACAAAATTTCAAATAAAAAGTCATCCTCCCATATGTGTCAATTCTTGCAGGAGCTTAATGCAATTTAGTAAATCATATAATAAATTTGCACAAAGGATACAGGCTCACTCATCCTTGTTTTTAATGGATTTTTTTGTCTGAGAGAAAACATTAGCTTAATATGGAAATGTTTTCACATACTTGGGGATCATTTTTTATGATATGCACATCTAAGTTCTACTTAGCTTTAATTTGAAGATGGTAATTTATATGTGGCTTAAATTTTTTTTTCACTTTCACCACATTATCACTAGAGAGCTCTAGTTACACTGCTCTAACGTGTGACTGCTCCAGTTTGTTAAGCTTTATTATAGATCTTGAGCTTTTAAGGTGCCAATACAGAACACACCATGCCTCCCTTTGAATGTCTGTCAACAGGACACTCAGACACTCCTGACAGGAGCTATTCACAGCGTGGAAAAGGCAGTGCAGCTGGAAGATGGGTTTGAGAGCTTTGTAAGAACTACAATCAGCAGTCATGGGGATGGATTATACGTGGAGAATGAGGGGAGGCAGGCATGCAAGTATGACTCCTGGGTTTTCTGTTTTGAAATAAAGTGAGTAAATGTTCTTTGAGTCAACAAAGAAACTGTTGACTGAGTTTCCATAAAATTTGTTTTCACTTGTGATCTATGTTCAGCATTGTTTTTGTGTTCTTTAGTGATGCTTTGATCTAAAGAAGACTATAGAAGTTTAGTGTAGGAAAACTATATGTAGCCTTTTAAAACCGCCCTCTTTATAAACTTAAGCTTTATTTGTTTCTCGTGTTTTTATTTTCTGACATCAGTTTCTAACTTTGATCTCAATCATGATGCTTGATGTTCTAAAAGAAATCTATCTAATCCTGTGCTTTGTGTCCTTACTTAGGTTGAAAACTCTGGGTTTAGCTTGACAGGGTAGAAACTTAGACATAATTTTTAAAATTATTCTGGGAAAAGTCTTTGAAAAAACCTGTTTGACCTTTATAGTATGCAATCCATTCTCGCTACAAAGCCCTGGTTAACAATATGAACAGCCACATTTACAATTAATCCTTTCTAACTGAAAAAACATGATTGTCATTTACAGCATGAAAATCCTGTAGTGGGGCTAGAGAGGTGGCTCAGTGGTTAAGACTACACTGCACCTTTGTAGAGGACCAAAGTTTGACTCCCTTTACCAAAGTTAGGTAACTCACAACTCCATCTTCAAAGAATTGCAAGACTCTCTCTGGCCTTCTGCATAGACACCTGCACTCACATGTATCACACACACACACACACACACACACACACACACACACACACACACACAACTTAAAAATAAAAATAAATCTTATAAAATTTATGAAAATATGTGGACATAAGGCATATGACAGAGAACCTATGGGGTGAGGGCTGAATAGTGCTTACAAGAAAACAGATCCTAATCACTGTGACTTGTGATTGTCTCCCTGCAGGAAATGGGGTTGTGGATAACAACACCAGATCTTTGGGGGCCTTTGGTATAAACAGAGAGTTTGAGAAAAGAGACAGTGACTGTTTAATAGAAGATGGGAGGGTAATGTGATAATATAGCTGGGAAAGCCGGAAGCCCAGGCATTAGAAATGGAATGAAGTAAAAACAGTTTGACCTCATCTCTCAAGAGGTAGTGCAGTCCTGCTGTCACTTAGATTCAGCCCATTGGGCATGGACCATCTCCGGTCTGTGAAAGATTATCTACTGTTATAGACCACCAAGTTTCTCATCACAACAGCTGAAAGCCGGTGCATGTCAGAGATGTTCAGAATCAAAAGCTGGATCAACGAGCATCTCATGCTTGAAATTTACATAACTTAACTGTGAAGACGTTTTCTTTATTATTTTCTTCTCTAATGTGTAGAATAATCATGCTGCCCATTGCATAGCATTGTGTGAAAATTAAAGGCCAATTCAAAGAAAGTAGCCAGCAAATTGCCCACTTATGTTAGCCATTGCTTCTTAGTTTAACATTGACATGTTCCGCATTACCAAGGAACCTAAGGATTTTCCCATTTTGAAATTCTGTAGAAGCAGATTTGTCTTTTTTGGGTCTGTGTACAAATTTTCATCCATTGTAACATTCTTCAAAGATTTTTTTAATCATACATCAAGAATGGGTTATTAGAGCATCAGAGAGATGATTCAGTATAGCATGAGGACCAATGCTGGCCATTGGTGCATATGCCTGTCATCTCAGCATTGAGAGGAGCAGGAGTAGGGTGGAAACAAGTAGGTCTCATAAGTTTGCTGGCTAGTCAGCCGAGCTGAAGTGGTGAGCTCCTGATTCATTGAGAGATCCTTCCTCAAGATGAAAAGGTAAGTGGAGGGTGTTAGAGAAGGGCACCTGCCATTCTCCTCTGGCCCTCTGGCCCTGTAGGTGCTCACATAGACATAGACAGTCACACAAACAGGCATGTGGCACACACACACACACACACACACACACACACACACACACACAGAGAGAGAGAGAGAGAGAGAGAGAGAGAGAGAGAGAGAGAGAGAGAGAGAGAGAGAGAGAGAATGGAGTTTTTCTAGTAGGTTAACAAATGATAATGATAATTCTAACTTATTTAATCAAGATCAACCATTTTGGCAGTAATGAGAATTGGTTTTTGCTCTCAGTGCGGCCCCATGTAATGGAACTAGAGTGCCAGAGATGATTTGGAGCAACTGAATACATGTCATCTAAGCTTTTTGCTAATTATAAACGTCTTAACTTTTTTTTTTTAAAAATCATCCAATTAATACATTAATTCATTCAGAGAAAAAAATCCAATGATACATTTCATTAATATTTCCTTTCTCTGCTGAGCAGTACTCCATTGTGTATACGTACCACATTTTATTTATTCATTCTTCAGTTGAAGGGCATCTAGGTTGTTTCCAGGTTCTGGCTACTACAAATAATGCTCCTATGAACATAGATGAACATGTGCCCTTTAAAAACAATGACATCATGAGGTTTGCAGGCAAATGGATGGATCTAGAAAGAATCATCCCGAGTGAGGTAACCCAGACTCAGAAAGACAAACATGGTATGTACTCACTCATAGGTAGATACTAGATGTAAAACAAAGAATCACTAGACTACTACTCACAACTCCAGGGAGGCTACCTAGTAAAGAGGACCCTAAGAAAGACATAGGGATCACACAACAACAGAGAAATGGATGAGATCTACATGAGCAAACTGGACATGGGGGGGTGGTGGTAATGAAGGGCAAGCATCAAGGGAAGCCGGAGATCCCTGCTTCATCAAGAACAGAGAGGAAGAACAAGGAACGAGAGACCATGATAAATGAAGACCCCATGGGAATAGGAAGAAGGAACGTGCTAGAGAGCTCCCCAGAAATCCACAAAGATGCCTCCACAATAGACTACTGGCAATGGTTGAGAGAAAGCCCAAAATGACCTACTCTGGTGATCGGATGGCCAAACACCCTAACTGTCATGGTAGAACTCTCATCCAATGACTGATGGAAGCAGATGCAGAGATCCACGGCTAGGCCCCTGGTAGAGCTCTGGGAGTCTAATCAGTGAGAGAGGAGGGATTGTATGAGCGAGAGTTGTTGAGACCAAGATTGGAAAAAGCACAGGGACAAATAGCCAAACTAGTGGAAACTCATGAACTATGAACCAATAGCTGAGGAGCCGCCAACTGGATCAGGCCCTCTGGATAAGTGAGACAGTTGATTAGCTTGAACTGTTTGGGAGGCCCCCAGGCAGTGGGCCCTGGACCTGTCCTTAGTGCATGAGCTGGTTGTTTGGAGGCTGGGGCCTATGCAGGGACACGTTGCTCAGCCTGGGTGAAGGGAGGAGGGGACTGGACCTGCCTGGACTGAATCTACCAGGCTGAGCTGAATCCCCAGGGGAGTCCTTGCTCTGGAGGAGATGGTAATGGGGGGGTGGGTTGGGGAGAGGACAGCTGGGGCAGGAGGAGGGAGGACAAGGGAATCTGTGGCTGATATGTAAAATTAAATTAAATTATAAAATAAAAAAATTCCTTTCAATAAATTTCTCCATTGATGTACTTATTGATATAAATAAAATACATATTATTCAATTTAGTCTCAATTCCTACTTTCTACACTTTTATCACTAGGTAACTTGAATTCATTTGCTGTAGTAATTTATATGTTCTTCTTCTTCTGTATCCTTTACTCTTTGACAAGAATATTCAGAGATGTCTACATCACAAATATTTGGACTATTGGTGACATAGTAGCTCTCTCTGGCTTGTAATCTTAGTACTTGAAAGGTAGAGACAGAAGGATCAGAAATTCAAGGCCAGTATAGGCTATATAATGAGTCCAAAGCTAGACTAGCTTACAAGGGGCCTGTCTCAACCTAATATACCCCCACATAAAATCAATACATGTACTATTGGCCAGGTGGGAATTATCTGAGCATTATTTCATGATTACAAGGTCATATAGAATTTTTTTAAAAAAATTAGTGAAGAGTGTTAAGTAATATATGTCTTATTCTTCTACAACCCTGCAAAATGAATATGGATAATTTTTACCTCTGCATCTCCAAGAACCCCCTGGGGCATTTTCTGTGTGACGTAGTTGAAATTGTCCTTTTTAGCAGCATGGGGAATGATAGGTTTTCTTCTATAATTGATCAAACCTAAGGTAGCAATTTTATATATGTAAGCATTTTCTTAGCAATGGTTTTATGACTATTTGGGCAGGTAGAAATCACCAACTAAAGACAATCTATGGTTTTTTTAGAAAGAGTGAAAGGGGGGGGAATTTATGAAATACTAACTCATTCCAAATATAATTTCTTCTTGTTAAGAAGGTCATTTCATTCAAAGGTCATTTGATTTTGAAAGATGCGGGGAGAAGATTGAAGCATTTTCTTGGTTGAATTTAATCTTACCTCTTCTTAGGTTTTAGGAAGAGTTTGTTTTTGTTTTTGTTTTTTAATCCCCAAGATTAGATTCAACATCCACAATTTGTTGAAGGGCCTCTTCCTGTTCCTTATGCATTTATCAATTCCTGGCCCCATATCTATGTAGAGGAGTCTACGGAGTCTACACTGTGTCCTAGTGTACCAGGGGTCTGAGAGAAATCTAAGACATAGTTTTCAAAGATCAAAAGCATGTTTTTTGTCAATCCCTGCAGAATCCATCTTCAAAGATTCCTAGACTTTCTAGGTAGGACTTGTTGTGGCCTCACATCACCCACTGCCAGTCCCCAAATGCCTAGACACAGAAATTGCTTGGCCCGAGGCCCATGACTGTTCTCTGATCTTCCTTGCGGCTCAGAAGAAAACATTGTATTTCAAGAGAAGTGCATATTTTCTTCTTTTTGTCTCTGTTAATTTTGAGGTTACTCCTGAAACATACTTTTCTTCTTTTCATTCCATCTTAAATATAATATCTAGCTAGGAAGTAGAGAATTTGGCAGACAGAACTTGGCTACACTTTCTACCTGCTGAAAAGTCTGATTATTGAAATTCCTTTTTCAGATTTAAGACTAAAATTTTTGAATATTGGCCCTTTCCTTTTTTACTGCAAACCCATGATAATGTTAAATACTAAAGAAAAATTTGGGGGGTGACAACAGATATCTTTTACACAGTACAGTTTATCTTTTTATAGGACTTATTCTTTACAAATTTATGATTTCTTTGAATTTATTTGATAATAATATCTAGTATCAAATATTTGTATATTATTTCATATAAACTATTACTTATCAATATCAGATTGTATACACAAGGACAGTAGAAAGAGTGCTTGGTAAATATCAAGTTTTCGAAAATAATCTGGTTTGTTTTATTATTAGTAATAACAATACTTTAAATTTGAAATATCTATAGTATCCTACTATACATGATGGATTAATAATATATAATAAAAATTAGGGGATTATAGAAACAATTATTATTGAAGACATCTACAAAAATCCATTCAGCCATAAGCTAAAATACAGGTGAGATACAAAAATCTGCTCAAAAACTAGATCCAAAAATAGCTTTCATATTAATCCCAGAATGTTTTGTGCTAATAGTTACAAAACAATCCCTAGGAATTGCTCATGGAATTGTCTTGTGTATATGGATAAGAAGACTATAAACGCTTCTTTCTTTACCTCTGCTCTCTTTTTTTTTTGTTTTCTACATTTATTTTTACAAGGAGATGTTACTTTGGAAAGATTCAAAGGGAGGCACTTCAAGATTAACCACTAATTGTTTTATTTTTATTTTTTTCACAGAAATCTCTAACCAGGATTTGTCACCATGTTTCACTCAGTTTTGCAAAACTTTAGCCCATCTCACCCCTGAGATTCAATATTTTACTTTAATTCACCATTTCAAATCTCAGTGTATTTGTTTCTTGTAATCTCTGCACTTGGCATTCACATCATCTAATATATTTTGTTCCCTTTTTCCATCAAGTGGCAGACTTTTAGATTTCTACTTTCTCCCTTAAATTAAGTCAGTTTGTCAGATAGATGAAGATGGAGCATCTTGGGATGCAATGATACTTATTTCTGCCAAGATCACTGGATTAAGATTGGAGAGGGAGGACAGAGAAACTATTCCCTTGTTTCCTCTCTTCATTGGCTTTTGGTTGATCAGTTAATTGCCTAGTGTCTTAGGAAGGCTGGGGAAGTTAATTCAACTCCCCCTGGAATGCTTCAGTTCAGCCAAGCCTTAGGCAAGAAGGCATCTGGTGAGGGATTCTGCTAGAATCCTTTAGGTAAAATGAAATAAGTTAACATCTACATTACTCCAAAGAGATGGTTTACAAAAGCATGGTTCCTGAGACTCCTGCTGCAGAAGAAGGGGGGATAGGGCTACAAAGTAGCTACCTTGGCTCCACCCCAAAACAATTAAATAAAAGTATTTGAGTGTGGAAACCATGTTCATTTATAATTATTTCCTTGAAGACTTCTTTGACACATTAAGATTTCAGAATCAGTAAGGGAAAGTTTTGTTGCTTATAAACAAAGGCTACCAAATCATTGTGTAGACCAGAACACATATTCTTTTTTTTTCAATTTTTTTTTATTTTTATTTTGCAATACAATTCAGTTCTACATATCAGCCACGGATTCCCTTGTTCTCCCCCCTTCTTCCCCCCTCACCTTCCCCCCAGCCCGCCCCCCATTCCCACCTCCTCCAGAGCAAAGCTTTCCCCGAGGACTGAGATCAAGTCCAGGTAGGTCCAGTCCCCTCCTCCCAGGCTGAGCCAAGCGATCCTGCATAGGCCCCAGGTTTCAAACAGCTGACTCATGCAGTGAGCACAGGACCCGGTCTCACTGCCTGGATGCCTCCCAAACAGATCAGGCCAATCAACTGTCTCACCCACTCAGAGGGCCTGATCCAGTTGGGGACTTCTCAGCCACTGGTTCATAGTTCATGTGATTCCGTTCGTTTGGCTATTTGTCCCTGTGCTTTATCCAACCTTGGTCTCAACAATTCTTGCTCATATAAACCCTCCTCATTCTTGCTAATTGGACTCCCAGAGATCCACCCGGGGCCTAGTCATGGATCTCTGCATCCAGATCCCTCAGTAGTTGGATGAGGTTTCTATAGAGCACGACAATTAGGGTGTTTGGCCATCCCATCACCAGAGTAGGTCAGTTCGGGCTGTCTCTCAACCATTGACAGCAGTCTGTTGTGGGGGTATCTTTGTGGATTTCTGTGGGCCTCTCTAGCACTTTGCTTCTTCCTATTATCATGTGGTCTTCATTTACCATGGTCTCCTATTCCTTGTTCTCCCTCTCTGTTGTTGATCCAGCTGGGATCTCCCGCTCCCCCAAGCTCTCTTTCCCTTGACCCTCGCCCTTCACTACCCCCACTCATGTCCAGGCTGTTCATATAGATCTCATTCCATTTCTCTGTCATTGAGCGATCCCCGTGTCTTTCTTGGGGTGCTGTTTTCCTGATACCCTCCTTGGTGATGTGAGTAGCAGACAAGTCATCCTTGTTCCATATCTAGTATCCTCCTATGAGTGAGTACATACCATGTTTGTCTTTCTGAGTCTGGGTTACCTCATTCAGGATGATTTTTTCTAGATACATCCATTTGCCTGCAAACCTCATGATGTCATTGTTTTTCTCTGCTGAGTAGTATTCCATTGTGTATATGTACCACATTTTGTTTATCCATTCTTCAGCTGAAGGGCATCTAGGTTGTTTCCATGTTCTGCCTATTACAAATAATGCTGATATGAACATAGCTGAACAAGTACTCTTGTGGTGTGGTTGAGCATTCCTTGGGTATATGCCCAAGAGTGGTATAGCTGTATCTTGGGGGAGATGGATTCCCAATTTCCTAAGAAAGTGCCATATTGATTTCCAAAGTGGTTGTACAAGCTTGCATTCCCACCAGCAGTGGAGGAGAGTTCCCCTAGCTCTACATCCTCTCCAGCATAAGGTGTCTTCAGTGGTTTTGATCTTAGCCATTCTGACAGGCATAAGGTGGTATCTCAGAGTTGTTTTGATTTGCATTTCCCTGATGATTAGGGATGTTGAGCAATTCCTTAAATGTCTTTCAGCCATTTGAGTTTCCTCTGTTGAGAATTTTCTGCTTAGTTCTATAGCCCATTTCTTAATTGGACTGTTGGGCATTTTGATGTCTAATTTCTTGAGTTCCTTATATATTCTGGATATCAGTCCTCTGTCAGATGTGGGGTTGGTGAAGATCTTTTCCCATTCTGTAGGCTGTCACTTTGCCTTGTTGACCGGATCCTTTGCTCTACAAAAGCTTCTCAGTTTCAAGAGGTCCCATTGATTGATTGTTTCTCTCAGTGTCTGTGCTACTGGTGTTCTATTTAGGAAGTGGTCTCCTATGCCAATGTGTTCAAGACTACTTCCTACTTTCTCTTCTAGCAGGTTCAGAGTAGCTGGATTTATGTTGAGGTCCTTGATCCACTTGGACTTAAGTTTTGTGCACGGTGATAGATATGGATCTATTTGCAGCCTTCTACATGTTGATATCCAGTTTTGCCAGCACCATTTGTTGAAGATGCTTTCTTTTTCCCATTGGGCACTTTTGGCTTCTTTGTCAAAAATTATATGTTCATAGGTGTGTGGATTAATGTCAGGGTCTTCAATTTGATTCCATTGGTCCACATGTCGGGTTTTTTGTTTTTTTTTCATTTTTCTTGATTTTTTTTTTTTTTAGCTTTCCTACTTTTATTTTTTTTTTAATTTATTTTGCAATACAATTCAGTTCTACATATCAGCCACGGATTCCCTTGTTCTCCCCCCCTTCCGTCCCCCTCACCTTCCCCCCAACCCCCCCCATTCCCATCTCCTCCAGGGCAAAGCCTTCCCCACAGACTGAGGTCAACCTGGTAGACTCAGTCCAGGTAGGTCTAGTCCCCTCCTCCCAGGCCGAGCCAAACAATCCTGCATAGGCCCCAGGTTTCAGACAGCCAACTCATGCAATGAGCACAAGATCTGGTCCCACTGCCTGGATGCCTCCCAAACAGATCAAGCCAATCAACTGTCTCACCCATTCAGAGGGCCTGATCCAGTTGGTGACCCCTCAGCCATTGGTTCATAGTTCATGTGTTTCCATTCATTTGGCTATTTGTCCCTGTGCTTTATCCAACCTTGGTCTCAACAATTCTCGCTCATATAAACCCTCCTCATTCTCGTTAATTGGACTCCCAGAGATCCACCCGGGGCCTAGTCATGGATCTCTGCATCCAGATCCCTCAGTAGTTGGATGAGGTTTCTAGCACAACAATTAGGGTGTTTGGCCATCCCATCACCAGAGTAGGTCAGTTCGGGCTGTCTCTCGACCATTGCCAGCAGTCTGTTGTGTGGGTATCTTTGTGGATTTCTGTGGGCCTCTCTAGCACTTTGCTTCTTCCTATTCTCATGTGGTCTTCATTTACCATGGTCTCCTATTCCTTGTTCTCCCTCTCTGTTGTTGATCCAGCTGGGATCTCCCGCTCCCCCAAGCTCTCTTTCCCTCAACCCTCGCCTTTCATTACCCCCACTCATGTTCAGGCTGTTCATGTAGATCTCATTCCATTTCTCTGTCATTGGGTGATCCCTGTGTCTTTCTTGGGGTCCTGTTTTCCAGGTAGCCTCCCTGGTGATGTGAGTAGCAGACAAGTCATCCTTGTTTCATGTCTAGTATCCTGCTATGAGTGAGTACATACCATGTTTGTCTTTCTGAGTCTGGGTTACCTCACTCAGGATGATTTTTTCTAGATACATCCATTTGTCTGCAAACCTCATGATGCCATTGTTTTTCTCTGCTGAGTAGTATTCCATTGTGTATATGTACCACATTTTGTTTATCCATTCTTCAGTTGAAGGGCATCTGGGTTGTTTCCATGTTCTGGCTATTACAAACAATGCTGATATGAACATAGCTGAACAAGTGCTCTTATGGTATGGTTGAGCATTTCTTGGGTATATGCCCAAGAGTGGTATAGCTGGATCTTGGGGGAGATGGATTCCCAATTTTCTAAGAAAGCGCCATATTGATTTCCAAAGTGGTTGTACAAGCTTGCATTCCTACCGGCAGTGGAGGAGAGTTCCCCTAGCTCTACATCCTCTCCAGCATAAGGTGTCTTCAGTGGTTTTGATCTTAGCCATTCTGACAGGCGTAAGGTTGTATCTCAGAGTTGTTTTGACTTGCATTTCCCTGATGATTAGGGATGTTGAGCAGTTCCTTAAATGTCTTTCGGCCATTTGAGTTTCCTCTGTTGAGAATTCTCTGTTTAGTTCTATAGCCCATTTCTTAATTGGACTGTTGGGCATTTTGATGTCTAATTTCTTGAATTCCTTATATATTCTGGATATCAGTCCTCTGTCAGATGTGGGGTTGGTGAAGATCTTTTCCCATTCTGTAGGCTGTCGCTTTGCCTTGTTGACCGTATCCTTTGCTCTACAAAAGCTTCTCAGTTTCAAGAGGTCCCATTGATTGATTGTTTCTCTCAGAGTCTGTGCTACTGGTGTTCTATTTAGGAAGTGATCTCCTATGCCAATGCGTTCAAGACTACTTCCTACTTTCTCTTCTAGCAGGTTCAGAGTAGCTGGATTTATGTTGAGGTCCTTGATCCACTTGGACTTAAGTTTTGTGCACGGTGATAGATATGGATCTATTTGCAGCCTTCTACATGTTGATATCCAGTTTTGCCAGCACCATTTGTTGAAGATGCTTTCTTTTTTCCATTGTGCACTTTTGGCTTCTTTGTCAATAATTATATGTTCATAGGTGTGCGGATTAATGTCAGGGTCTTCAATTCGATTCCATTGGTCCACATGTCGGTTTTTATGCCAGTACCAAGCTGTTTTTATTACTGTAGCTCTATAGTAGAGCTTGAAGTCAGGGATCGTGATGCCTCCAGAGGTTGTGTTATTGTACAGGATTCTTTTGTCTATCCTGGGTTTTTTGTTTTTCCATATGAAGTTGAGTATTATTCTTTCCAGGTCTGTGAAGAATTGTGTTGGTATTTTGATGGGAATTGCATTGAATCTGTAGATTGCTTTTGGTAAGATTGCCATTTTTACTATGTTAGTCCTGCCTATCCATGAGCATGGGAGATCTTCCCATTTTCTGACATCTTCTTCAATTTCTTTTTTCAGGGACTTAGAGTTCTTGTCATATAGGTCCTTCACTTGCTTGGTTAGTGTTACCCCAAGGTATTTTATGTCATTTGTGGCTATAGTAAAGGGTGATGTATCTCTGATTTCCTTCTCCGCTTCTTTGTCCATTGTATATAGGAAGGCTACAGGTTTTTTTGAGTTGATCTTGTATCCTGCTATGTTGCTGAAGGTGTTTATAAGCTGTATCAGTTCCTTGGTGGAATCTTTGGGGTCGCTCAAGTATACTATCATGTCATCTGCAAATAGGGAAAGCTTGACTTCTTCCTTTCCAATTTGTATCCCCTTAATCTCCTTATGTTGTCTTATTGCTCTGGCTAGAACTTCAAGTACTATATTGAATAAGTATGGGGAGAGCGGACAGCCTTGCCTCGTTCCTGATTTTAGTGAAATTGCTTTGAGTTTCTCTCCATTTAATTTGATGTTGGCTCTTGGCTTGCCGGAAATTGCCTTTATTATGTTTAGGTATGTTCCTGATCGCTCCAATACCTTTATCATGAAGGGGTGTTGGATTTTGTCAAATGCCTTTTCTGCATCTAGTGAGATGATCATGTGGGTTTTTTCTTTGAGTTTGTTTATATGGTGTATTACATTGACGGACTTTCGTATGTTGAACCACCCTTGCATCCCTGGAATGAATCCTACTTGATCATGGTGGATAATTGTTTTGATGTGTTCTTGGAGTCTGTTTGACAGTATTTTATTGAGTATTTTTGCATCAATGTACATGAGGGAGATCGGTCTGTAGTTCTCTTTCTTTGTTGTATCCTTGTTTGGTTTAGGAATCAGGGTAATTGTAGCCTCATAGAAGGAGTTTGGTAATGTTCCTTCTGTTTCTATTGTATGGAACAACTTAGAGAGTATTGGTATTAACTCTTCTTTGAAGATCTGGTAGAATTCTGCACTGAAACCACCTGGTCCTGGGCTTTTTTTGGTTGGGAGACTTTTAATGACTGTTTCTATTTCATTAGGGGTTATTGGACTATTTAAATAGTTTATCTGGTCTTGATTTAACTTAGGTATGTGGTACCTATCCAGAAAGTTACCCATTTCTTTTTGGTTTTCCAGTTTTGTGGAATAGAGGTTTTTGAAGTATGACCTGATGATTCTCTGGATTTCCTCAATGTGTGTTGTTATGTCCCCCTTTTCATTTCTGATTTTGTTGATTTGGATGCTCTCTCTCTGTCTTTTGGTTAGTTTGGATAAGGGCTTGTCTTATCTTGTTGATTTTCTCAAAGAACCAACTCTTTGTTTCATTAATTTTTTTGTATTGTTCTCTTTGTTTCTATTTTATTGATTTCAGCTCTCACTTTGATAATTTTCTGGCATCTATTTTTCCTGGGAGACTTTGCTTCTTCTTGTTCTAGAGCTTTCAGGTGTGCTGTTAAGTCACTAGTGTGAGATTTTTCCAACTTATTTATGTGGGCATTTAGTGCTTTGAATTTCCCTCTTAGTACTGCTTTCATAGTGTCCCATAGGTTTGGATATGTGGTGTCTTCATTTTCATTGATCTCTAGGAAGTCTTTAATTTCTTTATTTCTTCCTTAACCCATTGGTGATTCAGTTGGGTATTATTCAGTTTCCATGAGATTGTAGGTTTTCTGTAGTTTTTGTTGTTGTTGAAATCCAACTTTAGACCATGGTGGTCTGATAGAACACAGGAGGTTATTCCAATTGTTTTGTATCTGTTTAGATTTGTTTTGTGGCCAAGCATGTGGTCGATTTTAGAGAAGGTTCCATGGGGTGCTGAGAAGAAGGTATATTCTTTTTTGTTAGGATGGAATCAGAACACATATTCTTGACTTCTATACTACTTTTCTTCATTAACTATATGTTTTGAAGCCCACATGTACTTCTCTGGTGAAAGCTTTAAACTTGTTAACACTCTCTTTTCTTTGCTTCTAGGTTAACAGATAGTATATAGAGTCATGTTCTAACCAAATATTATATATACATATTTTTAAATCTACCACTGAATTTTTCTTACAAACTTCGATCAAATGTCTTCCTATACCGTATTTGACCAACAACTTAATTAACTCCAGAACTCTCCACCAATCATGGAGGACTGAGGACATTTTCTTTAAGCCCAGGATGCCCTCTCCTGGAGTTTGAAGCATAGATAATTCTTCCTAGAGCATATGGAGAGAGGTAGATGCCAAAATGGAAGAAAAAATGAAAATGAGCTTGTCTTAAACCTAAGTTAAAGGAGAGCTACCACTGAAAGTCATCCACTGTTGTGAGGGAGAGACGGCATCCTATGTGCATACTGAGCCAGTATAACATACTAGAACTTAGGAATATAACCACCATGGTACCTTAAAATAAAACAATTAACAAATAACCTACTTTGAGCCAAATACATGATTAGCACATTTTCATCTACTTTCAAACCTGTTTATATCACTTTTTGAATGGAACTATATGATATTTATTGTTTGTTTAGGTCATGTAAACTTTGAGAAAAATATCTGTAAAAGAATAGTATAGGAGAAATGTGGACAAAAGAGTAACTATTTTTTCAGAAGCTTATATTCCCTGGGTTGTCATATTTGGGCAATGCAATTTTATCTAATTTTTATCTTATTTTGGGTAGGGTGGAACTGTTATTATAACATCATAACTTTACAGATAATAATAAAAAGGAATATATGTATGTAAAACCTGTTTCTGATTATAAGCTTCAGCAGGAACTTGTCTTGTGAGCCAGTTTAAAAATGAGTTTGGAGGGCTAGAAGAAAATAAAACTGATTTCTTAAGATTTGGTATTGATTGAACAACATATGGTATGGAAATTTATAGGAATTCACTGATGAGCTATAGTGGAATATTTTACTCACAATAGTCTATCTACAGCTTTTATAAATTGCACATATTCGTATATGACTTATAATGCAAAATCTCAACACGTACAGGGAACAAGTCCAACTGTTTTTCTATATAAGTCCCTGCACATTCTCTGGTGAAGATTGAGAATTCATTCCCAGCCCAGGTTGTTAGCCTAAAGTGGACTTCAAGTTTGTGTTTGCTCTTCTCTTTTGCTGTCAGAGCACAGAAAATCATGAGATCTTGCCCAAATTCAAGCTAACAAGAATGCACAAATGTTTTGGATGTTGAGGA
The DNA here is from genome assembly GCF_007827085.1 of Peromyscus californicus insignis. Classification (NCBI taxonomy): domain Eukaryota; kingdom Metazoa; phylum Chordata; class Mammalia; order Rodentia; family Cricetidae; genus Peromyscus; species Peromyscus californicus. Next base: position 84,086,804 of record NW_026294551.1, read on the forward strand.
ATAGTGGACAGTAACTGGTTTAGTAGCACTGCAGACTGAAGTGGGAAGACAAAGGCTGTAATTCATAGGAATGAATATCAGAGAAGAACTGTTGTAAAAAGAGTTGGGAATCTGTATGATTAAAGGCCAAGGGCCATACTGAGAGTCTTCTGCTTGCTATGTCTTGCCTACTAGCATGAAAAAAAGAGAAATGTTACAAGAAGATGATAACACTTAGTGTCTACTATGAGACAAGATATTACAAAAGCAAGTAAGATGTAAGTTGTGTTCAAGACTGGTACCCATGATACTGGAGAGATGTCTCATAGACATCTCAAAGAATAAGCACTGCTCCCTCAGGGAGCACCTATGTCAGGAGACTGACAACTGACTACAACTCCAGCTTCTGCAGATCCTAACCCTCTTCTGGCTTCCGCAGGCATTGTACTCACACGCCCACTTACAAACACATATACACCTAATTCAAAAGAACAAAAAAGAAAATCTTTTACAAGAAGGCTGCTAGCCATATTTCACTAATTAATTAACATTTTCTTCAAAGGACCAGTCCTACAGAAACAAAATTCATTTGATATCCATTGCAAATCCTGACCTAATATTCTGATTGGCTTAGGTCACCTGTGAATCTTTTGATGAATTTACACCCATTGTCTCTTGGATGTTTTATTAGATAAGATCACATGCCCATTCAGTACACACTCATAAATAATCTCAAATATATCAGAATCTATAGCAGAACTCTCTCCTTCAGAAAGTACATGGTCATTGTCTTATTCCATGAGCACAGGTATCATTACTCAAAGATGGCTTCATTAAAATCGATTCTAGAAGGCTATCAGGTGTCCTTTACCTGAGAGTCTTGTCATTGACTCCTTCCTGTCTCATGTGCTGCATGTGATCTTGACCTAACTGTATGTGTGTGGTCTTAGGAGGTACTAGAGTTGTGGAGAGTAGAATTCTGACTGTTGTTTGGATTTCAAGGATGCAGGTTTGTGAGTAAGCACACACACTAGAGTGAAGTTTTTTGATGATGCAGCCACCATAGAGCTATTATACTACTGCATGTGACCTCTTGCCTGTGCTTCTGTGACTAAACCCAGTGAATTCATTGCTCACCAAGCTGGTTTTGTGTGGAATGGTTTCTTGGTCTGTTGTTAGTCTAGCTCAGTGAATAGGTTTGGCTGTGTGTTTCTGTGATGCAACAAAATTCAATTTCCAGATGAGTGTTCCGCAGGTGATTAAGTTGTACAGTCAAGGGTAGAAAAACACACTTCCAAGAAACTGGCAAGAAAAGAAGGATCAGGCAGATAAAAGATTGTTTTTAAAAAGACATTTTGAAAAAAGTTTCAGTCACCATTTCTGAGTGTAAAAATAAATGTTGATGTGATATATTGTAGCTAAATGAATAAAATGAGCAAGTAAGGGATAACATTGATAAACAGAACACTTTCACATAGAGAGTGCTAGATAAAAACAAAAATACAATGAGCTGAAAATATCAATATTGGTCAAATAATAGTTTGAAGAGCAAAACAGACTTCTCTAGCTGGCTCGTGCATTTATTCCCATGCTGCACTAATGAAATACAGTTGTGCTGCAAAGACACAATTTATAATGGTGGGGATGGAAGTGCAGGAAAAATCTATTTTATGTTTGTCATTTTAAAACTGGATACACAAATTTGCATGTTAAAATGAACTTTCTTTCAGAACATGTAAAAAGTAACAGTTGTATTTTTAAAAAATTGTTACGTTGGATATAATGTCAGTTCAAGTACAATGTGCTAATGTTTTTTTCTGGTTTTTAATATTTCAAAGTTGGCTGAAGTTTTATTTGATAAATTGGAGAATATGAGGATGATAATCAGAGTGGGCAACCAGGCTTGCAACTGGATAATTTTCATTATTAAAAGCTATATATTATTTTAATATATTTCTATGTAACACAATTTTTAAATTAAAGTGGTTCACATTTTTATTAAACAACAGAACATTATATTTTAGTACAGTGACTCAAAGAGGCATTACCTACTTTAACTTAGACTGGACACATGTAATGTCAGCACAGACAGAAGGATGGAGGAGATGAAGTAGTCACAAAGTGATGACCAGAGAACCTAAGAAACCGGACCCAATAAAAATTGCATCCCATAAAAACAATTTATTCTTATTCTTCTCTTACTCTCTTATTGTCTATTAATGGGTTGCTTTCAAACCTAAAGAAACAGAACAAAACAGTAATGCCTTTAAGCAAGTGAAATGAAAAAACAAAAGGAGGAAGTTTTGACAAAAAAAGTATTTTTCTGCAACAATTTTCCCATTTTGTATCTGAAGTTTCTTTTCACTACTCAGGTGACTGAATAAAGCAGGTGATTTCCTAAGTAAAGAACACAGTGTAAAATAGTGTATTCTGAAATACCCCTAAATAAGTTAGATGCTGTCTCCAAAAAAAAAAAAAAAAAAAAAAGTTGGATGTTTCTCTCACATAAAATGTATTTGGAAAGATCTTTTGGTATTTTGTTAAGATTAAAAGAGAAAGAAATAGCCTTGCTCACTTATCCCTCCTCTTAACTTTCTCTGGCTATCTATTTACCTATAAATCTATTTTTTTAATAACCAAACTAGCTGTAGTTGGAATTATTCTTTTCACTTATGTTTGAGGAGAGGTAGAGGACATGAGAAAAGAAGAAAACCATTGTGAACTATAAGCATACAAAGAGGAAGGTGGAAGAAAGAGAGGGGGAGGAGACAAATGTATGGAAGGGAGATGAAAAAATAGAAACATACATTTAGTTTGCAATTTGAAATGGTTAAGAATTTTCTCTGTTCTCTGTTTGTTATTACCAGCATTTTTTCCATTCCACATTTCTTGTACATTAAGGGTTTATAACTCAGGGGCTGTTGAAACAGCTCAGCAGGCAAAGTGCTCTAATGCAGGTGTGAACACTGGAGTTGGGATTCTCAGAGCCTACGTATGAAGCCTGGTATATAGTGTACTTCTATAACCCCAGCATGAGGCAGAGATAACTTGTATCTATAACTCATTGTCTAGCCAACAAATTAATGGATGAGCTTTAAGCTCTGTGAAAGTCTCTAACCCCAAAATTAAAGTGGACAGAGATCAAGAAAAAACATCTGACATTGATGTCTGTTCTCAATCTGTATGTGCACACACATACACTTGCATGCACACATGCACATAGCATACTAACAAGTGTGTATAACACATGAAGAGACATCACACACATTTGTATAAACTCATGTGCATACTAACAAGTACATATAATGCATGAAGAGACATCACACATACCCACACATACCAAACACACATACACACACACACACACACACACACACACACGTAAAACACACAAAAAACATTAAATTAAAATTGACAAAACTGGATGTATGTGTGATTTTATATATATATATATATATATATATATATATATATATATATATAGAGAGAGAGAGAGAGAGAGAGAGAGAGAGGGAGAGAGAGAGAGAGAGTGTGTGTGTGTGTGTGTGCTCACGAAACACCATCAAATAATACTCTAAAATAGAATAATATTTAAAGGCCCAAGTAAATATGAATGCAAGGAAGTCAACCAATGATTTCTGAACTTTAAAATGAGCAACAAGTTGGTTATGGTGGCTTGTTACTTTGATTCCAGCACTTGGGAGGCAGAGGCAGGTAGATCTCTTTGATTTCAAGACCAGCCTGGTTTATGTAAGTGACATTGGGCGCGGGGGGTGGGGGCGGGAGAGAAAGAGAAAGAGAAAAGAAAATAAACAATCAAACAAACAAAAAAACCAAGCAATGGTATTTAGCCATCATGCAAAACAGAATCCGTAATACGCTACTGAAGTATCACCCTTCTCACAGAGTGGACAATCCTTTGTATTGGCTTGAAAGGCAGTATTTCCTTCACACTTATGCCACTACAATAGAGCATTGGACAGGACACTATTATCCTTGATGAGATATATGTATGATATCAACTAGCGGGTTCATCAAATTCTTCACGTAATGGTCTACCACTTTCTATAGATGATCTCCCAAGTAGCATGCTGGAAAATTCTGAAAGATGCCCCTGCTAGGAAAATCATTCTGTATATTTTTCTCATTAATAGATTGAAAGGGTTCTAAATTAAAATTTCTGATAATGCTTCTGATTAACTAAAATGTTATACTAGTTATACTGTGTTTATTTTTTTTTAAGAAAAGGACCTTTTAGCATCAGATTATTTAATGATTAAGTGGTCCTTGTCTAAGTGTACATGTTGGGTTGATATGTTGTTTCACAGCTTTCATGCAAAATGTAACTGATTACTCCTTGGGGAACTGATTTGTGGAAAAACTTCTGTGAGTGCATCTCCTACTTTTACTCCTTTAGAGGAAGGAATCCCTGAGCCCTGGATAAACTTGAATATCACAGACAACATATATTTTCCTTCCATATGATTGTTCCCTTCAAGCAAATGATTAGAAAAATTAATATGTAAATACCACTCTAAGACAGTTCTTAAATGGGAAGAAAATATCCACCAATCCATTTCAAACATCACTAGGACCAGAATCTATTTCTATCAATGTCATTTAGTTTTATTATAATCAGAATACATTGTTTGCAGAAGAATATTAATTTAGGTAGGTCTGAAGAATTGTCACCCAGTTAATTAATCCCATCTGCTATTTTACTGTAGAGCAGCCGCAATCTGTTTGCCAGGGATTCGGAACCATAGAAAAGGCCCCATGAGCCCCACTAACAATCTATGTCTACAACAGCTTTCCTCTAATACACATGGACTTAAATTTGAAAAGGTGACAGAGGAAAAAACTCTATCAGGATAATCTGCCTTATTTCATCTGTGTCATGAAAATTTATTAAATTAACTTCAAATATCATGACATTAAAAAACATCCCAAACTGTGAAATTGAGGGGGAGAAAATGAAGAAAGGTATAGGAATACGTTTATAAATTTTACCTTTGTTCCTAAAATCAAATTAGTGGTTTCAATCGTTATTAAAATGTGGCCTCATTCCATGTACCTGTTTCTCTGATGGCTGATGTCACAAACCACTCTCCCCCTGTTATGTCAACTTTGAACTCCAATGTATACCTGCTTTTATTCTTTTTATATATTTTGAAAGACCTAATGTTGGATGTTTTTCTGAGAAATAACTCACATGTGACAATGTAATGAGAATAATTACCTGCATTATAAATTTCCCAAATTGACATATGGCGTCATGTATTCCCCAGTGAGTTTACCATTCAGGTGTGTAGGGAAATATGTTAACTCTTCAGACACCCATTTCATTCAATATTGAAGGCGACAACATCCCACACAAAAGACCCCTTTGTTCATAAAGAAAGCAAGTCTATCATATATACTCAATGTTACCAGTGAGGGCAAAGATCAGATAGATCAATCTAGATATCAAATTTTCTTTCAGGTTTATCACTGTCATTTTACAGGTCATTGATATAAGAGCTACCATACAGGTCATCAGAAAGTGACCAATGACAAAGGTTCACATGCAATTTTTATTTAATTTCTTTTGGGGAGATGATCTATTTTATGTTCCCCAAATAGGCTTTGAATTCACAGTCTCTCTGTGTCAGCCACCACAGCATCTGAGACTGCAGTGGGCACCACCTCACTATGTTAAAGCACTGTTTTTAATTTTATTTTATTTATTCTCAATCTGACCTTGGGAATCACTTGTCTTCTCTATTTGAATCCAATCATAATCCTACCATTAATTTTGTCCTTCTGTGATGGTGTTAATTGTCAACTCACCCTGAGACCTGCCTGTGGGGAATTGTGTTGATTATGTTGACTGATGTTAGAAGATACATCTAAATGTGGGCAGGACCATTTGGTACTTAGCAGGGCTGGACTGTAGACATGGGGAAAGGGAAGGTAACAACACACATGCAGTTTGCTTCTGCCTCCCTCTGCTTCTGGACAATGACTGCAATGTGATCAAGTGTGTCATGTTCCTGCCTTTGTGACTTCCCCACCATGATGCAATATACCTTGAACTGTGGGCTAAACCAATCCTTTCTTCCTTAAGTTGCTCAGGTCAAGGATTTTATATGACAACAAAATAAAAGTGATGAAGACAGCTTTCATGAATATATTTTCCAATTCATCTGTCTTTTTGCTTTTCCTTTAACTAGAGAAATAGTATTTAAAGTCATGAGATAAAGTGTCATTTATCTTAATGTGTCACCTTCAAACTGTATTTTCATTTGCTTGATTGTGAACCATAGATATATTTAAATTAATGATACCCAAACCTAATCACATCTTGTTTTCCCTTAAATCACATCTTTTTATCTGTATTATTATTCTGTCATCAGTATTAATCTATCTTCTGTATTATTATTATGAAATAGTGGTGGCCCATTTTTATTATTCAATTAATTCAAAAGCTCAATCATCTTTGTGTCTTTTTTATGTACTATCCACACTCATTAAAGTCATGACACTCATACCAAAATGTAAGGTTTTGAGGCTAGACATTACCAACACCCAATAATTTGACATAATATGCCAAATATTAGCTGTGCTCTGATTTTCTATTAGCAAATATTTACCAATGTGCATGTGATGCCAAAGAATTATTAGACATCACCCATGATAATTGATGTGGTAGAATTTTGATGCTAGACATTTGTTTGACATCAGTGTGTTATTATAGGATTTAAAATTTGTTTTACATAAACACTGTTTTCATGGTCTTATGTATCAGACTGGAATTACATAGTCATCTTCTTCTCCACAACCCATGTTGAGGAAACTTTCTAATACCAAGAAACATCTTGTATTTTTTCACAATCATTTAAGAGAAAATATGTTATACAATTTCTTAAATTGAGCTGTTTTTGAGCATTTATTTAGCTATGAATTTGTTATAGATACTAGATATGAATCTTCTCATTCTTGGGCCATGTGTACAATTATTTAATTTTAAGAAATCATATTTCTATTGGACACAAAAGTTTGGGAAAAACCTTTCCTAGATGCACTGAAGAATAATAAAACATCAATCCTTAATACAAAGAAGTTTAAATTCTAGTGCAAAACAAAACCATGCTAGGCAACAGGAAATAATCATGATAAATCCTCACATTTTGCTATGAGTACTAAGCCCCAATTTAAAAAAAAAAGAGTAAATTCAGGTGGGTTGTGAATCTGAGGAATGAAGCTGTAGGTTTATAGAGCTACAAAATGAAGTCATTTTGACCTTCTTGTAGATATTGTGACAGAAAAAAAATAGATTACTATCCTTTTCTCCTTCTTTCTCAATGAAGGGCTCTCTTTCTATGTTTTTTTCCTCCTCTTCCCAATCAACTCTTGTTCTAAGTGGTGAGATGGAAAATCTAATGGCTGAAAGAATAAGCTCCAAAATAGTCCATGAAAGAAGCCGTTCCTAAAGAATGAAGAGTTAATAAAAGAATTTTTAGTAGCCTATTGACACAGCTTCACTTTGTTACCATTTAAATGGCTCCAAATGGAATGTGAAGCTTAACATATCACGAAGCAGATTGTAAGTTCAGGTGGCTGCAAACATTTGCTCATTAATCCTGGTTTGTCCCATGCATCAGTATCAGTAGTAGCAAGAAGGTAGGCAGCCTAGCCTCAAGTTTTATTTATTCTTTTATTTGTCTGAAAGATGGGACAAAAAGAAAATAATAAAAACCATAATAGTCTGCACATTTACTTTAATCTTTTAAACCAAAATGACTTATACTCTGTCAGCTCTTGTGGTTTGATGAGACCCAGTATTCTGTTGCCATTAGTAAATGACCATAAATGAATTTCTAACTCATACGACTGTGCCCTATGTTTCACTGACACACTGTGTGTCTCCAGTGTTTATATGTCCTTAGTTTTCAGTTTTTATCTAAGTCGGGAATTTATCTAAAGTTCCAAGATCCTTTTTAGTCACATTATATTGGCAGTTGCAAATATTTGTAAATATTGAAATTATGTTTTGTCAGTCTGAATGTTTTAGAGTTTCTGTACTATATTTATAATCTCTTTGCAAGATACCAACTAGGATTTTTTGATTATACATATTAAAATAGGCTTTTTTGTGAGAAAAAACATTTTCTTATATCCTATTTATTAATTTACTATGTTTAGAAGTGTTTGAGTCTCTACGTCAACATTTTAAATGCATACTCACTCTAACCGGTAATTGGAAGAACAAACATCCTATATTTCATAATAGGTTCAGTTTATGCCTGCTGTTTCTGCACACACTCAGTAATCCCTCCATTCCCTCTAGAAAATACTCACCATCGTATGATAAATGAAGTGGTCACCATGCCCATGATTGATATAAACCTGATGTCGTTAAGGACATTGTTCTTTAATGTGACTTCCATGACAGCATTGTCTGTCTTTTGGAATCTGAATTGTCCCCTCTTTTGGAACATCCCCAGATCCTCTGAGAATTAGTGCTGTCATCCTTTCTCTCTTCAGCAATGTCCTGGATATTTATCCTCATTAGATGAAGGCTACCGCAATTGGTCTTTCTTCCTGTCCCCAACCTGAGACAGATCCTTTCTGTGCTTTGTGCTTTGGAGCAGCCAAACACCATGATGTCTCATTTATTCCCAAGCTTGCCTCTCTTAATGTTCCCAGCATTCAACTTCACAAGCATAACTATTCCCTGAATAGTCTGTGCTGTGCCATTGAGATATTGTGCAGATAGTCTTTCTCTCACCAGGTTCTCATTTGCATTTCTTTTGGGGGGGGTGGTCCTCATTCATTGCCTGTCCCCAGTCTGTCCTGTAACCTCATCGACACCCAAAAGATTTCATTCTGTAATATTTTCTTTACCGTTGCTTTATATTAACCTTTCTTTACCCTTAGTTTATTCTCTGATCAAACTAGTTTTCCCTTTAGATACATTTAACTTTATTACTTGTTTTCAATTCTCTGAAAATGCCTCAGTTCTATCAGAACAGACTCACCATGTGTGGTGAATGAATGTTTGAATCAGTTACACTACAACTCAATTCTCACCTAGGAAATGACTCAATTAAAAAAAAAAAGATCTACATTCTGATGTACTGTTCAGTGTTACCTCTATTTTATATGGTTGAAGCAAGTGAGATGCCCAAATATCATACTTTCCATATCCAATATTTATATTTAATCTTAGCCCCTCTACCCCCAAATTCAGATTATACCAATGTGGATAGGAGACCTAAAGAGGTTATTAGGCTATGAAGGCTCCTTGGTCATAATATAAGGATCACTATGTTATGATCCTTAAAAAAACATGGGCATTCTGTAGCATGGAGCTGGCCTAAACTTCTGCTGTCAAAACTCCAGCAGAAAATCATTCTGTTTACATATTCTCATTAAGTCATGGAAAAAAACTGCAGGACTATTTATGTGACAGTCAAACTGATCATATTATATACTCACTCCTGTTTTAAATGTCCAACTCCTGTCTTCAAATGGTGACCAAACTAGCATGGTAGAAAAGCACATCTGTTATCTGACATTGTTTTCTCCACTGATTTGTCTCATGCCATATTCAAGCCACTTACACAGCTATGTTCCTGCCACAGTGATCTGCACTCACTGTGTATCGTACTCTACTATACCCTGTCTATCTTCTTTTCAAGACTCTGACAACAACTCCAAGAGCCAATGCTTTCCAACCTGACTTACCCCTCCATAGTCTCAAAATCTCAGTAGGGATGATTCTTCCCTTGTGGAGCATTTCCAATCTCATGATGTAGCATTTTATATATTTAAAAATTGTCTTGTCTTTTGATGACTTACCCTACAGTATACACCCATTTAGGGAAGTGATAATTTTATTTTTATCTTTACATCTTTGATATCTGAGGAACTGGCTGATCATAGTAGGACTTTAACTGGCTTCTATCAAACTTAAAGGTCTTCAAAAATTCTTTCACCATTAATGAAAGTGTTCATATCTAATCCCAACTTTCTACTTGCACAGCCTATGGTATCTTTTCATGCCTACTCAATGATCATGATCATCTACTCACTGTACTACTAACTTTCAAATATTGTGTATGTTTACATCTCCAAAGAAGATGTAAAAGAGATAGACATCTCATCTGTCTATAACACACACAAGCACACACAGACACACGTACACACACATACACACACACTGTTTTTAATCTGTATTTTTATCCTTAATGCCACCTAAGCTTACCAGTTAAAATCTTCTTCCTGGGCTCCATTTCCCAACTCAATTTCTTGACAGATATGTTTGTCTTTTAAGTTTTCCCCCTTGTCGGTTTTAATTTTTAAGTAATGTGCTTCAGCTTGGCTGCTACTAAAATGACTGAGAGATGTGTGCTGTGGGACAGTCTTTCTGTATGCTGTGAATATATGTTGCTCCTATTGGTTAATAAATAAAGCTACTTTGGCCTATAGTAAGGTGGGATAAAAGCTATGAGGCAATTCTAAGCAAAGAGACAGGGAGAAGAAGGGTGGAGTCAGGGCAGACACCACTCTACTGCCCAAGAAGCAAGACACCAGCAGACCAGTCATGCCACAGCCATGATATATAGCATATAGATGGATAGAAATGGGTTAATTTAGCTAGCAATAAGCCTGAGCCATAGACCAAAGAGTTTTTAATTAATACTAAGTCTATGAATGTTTATTTGGGACCAAGCAGCTGTGGGACACAAGAGAACTTCCATCTACAAATGTACAAAGAAGAGACATTTGTTTCTTACTCTTCAGGGACTGAGGAGTCCAAGTTCAATGTACCTTCAAAGTGATAGTTTCCAGGTGGCATTTCTTCTTTCATGAAGATTGCCTTTGATATTGTGTCCTCCAACAGAGAGAAATGCTGTGACATCACATCCTTGGTGGAGAAAGAAAAAGGACCAACTTCTTCTCTTCAACCAAACTTATGCATAATGACTCAATTCATTCTTCCAGAAGGGACTTCCATGACCTATCTGCCCCCCAAAAAACAGTTTGTCAAGGCTGTTGCATTGGGAATTAATTTTACAGCACAAATATTCTTATTTACTTATAGCTGATTTTACATATAAATGCAATATATTTAGATCATATCAACCCTCACTGTCCTCTTCCAATCTCTCCTTGACCCTAACCTGTATCATAATCCAGGCTTTTTCTCTGACTCATCTTCTCTCTAATACTTCTTTTTAAAAACCTACTGAGTCATAGGAGGGTAGCACTTGCTTCTAATTCCAGCAATCAAAAGGCAGAGCAAGCTTTAAGTTCTATTCCAACCTGGTCTATAGTGAATTTCAGATTCCCGGTCAGAGCAGAGGCTACATAGTAAGATCCTGTATTGAAAACAAACAAACACTGAGTCCAATTACTATTGTCTGCATGTGCATGGGTGTGAGGATACCACTGTAGTATCCACAACCTACCAAGGGACACAACACTAAAGAAAACTATCTCCTCTATCAGCATCTATCACCTGCCAACACTTCCTCAGGTGGAAGACAGGCTCATATAGGGGTGGACCCTCCTGAGTCTTCCCCTACCAATGCTGGATGGAGTATTGATTGGCTTCATCTGGCACAGGTCTTGTGCAGACAACCACAGATGCTTTGAATTTGCTTGTGCGGCAGCCCTGTCCCATCCATTCTTCTTTACTCCCTCCCTGCTTTCCTTCCTACCTTTCTTCCATCCTTACTTTCCATATCCAATAAAATACGCTTCATGTCTTTAAAAATGTTCTTTCAGTCTTAGATTACTTCCCACCTTCTATTCTTATGGAAACGAAACCTTTTTTCTCTCATATATTACATCCTAACTGCAGTTTCCCCTCCCTCTTTTCCCTCTCCTTCCTCTCCTCTCCCCCGTTTCTCCCCCCACCTTCCCTCTCTGCAGACCTACCCTCCCTCCTTCTCTCCTTAAAAGTTGAGTACTATTATTTCAAGGTCTGTAAAGATTTGCGTTGGACTTTTGATGGGGATTGCATTGAATCTATCAATTGTCTTTGACAGGATGGCCAGTTTTACTATGTTAATCCTACCGACCTATAAGCATCAGAGATCTTGCCATCTTCTGTCATCTTCAAATTCCTGTTTCAAAGACTCGAAGTCTCTATCTTACAGGTCTATCACTTGTTTGGTTAGAGGTACACCAAGATACTTGTCTTATTTGTGGTTATTGTCAGGGTGTTGTTTCCCTGACTTCTTTCTCAGCTCATTTGTAATTTGTCTGTAGATGGGCTACTGAGTGTTTTTGTTTTTTTGTTTTGTTTTGAGTTAATCTTGTATCCAACCACTTCACTGAAGGTGTTTATCAGCTGTAGGAATTCCCTGGTAGAATTTTTGGGGTCACTTATATATATTATCATATCATCTGCAAATAGTGATACTTTGACTTCTTCCTTTCTAATTGTATCCTCTTGATCTCCTTTAGTTGTGTTATTGCTTTAGCTAGAGCTTCAGTTACTGTATTGAATAGATATGGAGAAAGTGGACAAACTTGTCTTATCCCTGATTTTAGTGGAATTGCTCTGAGTTTTTCTCCATTTAATGTTGTAAATTTGATGTTGGTTATTGGCTTACTGTAAATTAATTGTTCTTATCATGTTTAGGTATGTCCCTTGTATCCCTGATGTCTCCAAGACTTTCCTGGTGGTCATGTGCTTTTTTTTTTCTTTCCGTTCACTTGTATGGTGGATTACAGAGTTTCATATGTTGAACAATCCCTGCATCTCTAGAATGAAGTCTACTTGATCATGGTGTATGATCTTTTTGATGTGTTCTTGGAATTGGTTTGCCAGTATTTGCTGACTATTTTTTGGATCAATGTTCATGAGGGAAATTGATCTATAATTCTCTTTCTTAGCTGAATCTTTGTGTGGGTTAGGTATCAGGGTGACTGTTGCCTCATAAAATGAATTTGTCATTGTTCCTTTTGTTTCTATTTTGTGGAATGATGTGAAGAGTATTGCTATTAGCTTTTCTTTGAAAGTGTGGTAGAATTCTGTGCAAAAAACATTTTGCCCTGGGCTTTTTTGGGGTGGGAGACTTTCAATGACTGCTTCTATTTTCTAAGGGGTATAAGTCTGTTTAAATTGTTTATCTGATCTTGATTTAACTTTGGTAAGTGATATCTATCAAGAAAATTGTTCATTTCTTTTGGAATTTCAAATTTTGTAGAGTAGAGGTTTTTGAACTATGTCCTAATGATTCTTTGGTTTTTCTTGTTGTCTGTTGTTATGCCCCTTTTTTGTTTCTGTTTGTTTTTTTTTTTTTAATTTGGGTATTCTCTCTGTGTCTTTTAGTTTGTTTGGATAAGAGTTTGTCTATCTTGTTGATTTTTTTTCAATGAACCAAGTTTTTGATTCATTGATTCTTTATAGTATTCTCTTTGTTTCTATTTTATTATTATTTCTGCCCTCTACTCTTGGATGTATTTGCTTCTTTTTGTTCTAGAAGTTTCATGTGTGCTGTTAAGTTACTAGTATAAGTTCTCTCCAATTTCTTTTTGAAGGCACTTAGTGCTGTGAACTTTCCTCTTAGCAGTGCTTTTGTTGTGGCCCATAAGTCTGGGTATATTATGCATTCATTTATGTTGAATTACAGGAAGTCTTTAATTTGTATCTTTATTTCTACCATGCCCAGCAGTTGTTCAGCAGAAAGGTGTACCATTTCCATGAGTTTGTAGCATTCTGTTGTTTCTGTTTGTTGTTGATAACCAGCTTTAATCCACTGTAGTCTGATAGGATACGGAGGTTATTTCAATTTTCCTATATCTATTGAGACTTGCTTTGTGATGAAGTATGTGGTCAGTTTTGGAGAACACTACATGAGGTTCTGAGAAGAATGTATATTATTTTGTATTTGGGTGAAATGTTCCATAGATATCTATTAGGTCTATTTGATTCATAATGTCTGTTAGCTTCATTATTTCTCTTTTTAGTTTTTGTCTATATGGCCTGTCCACTGGTGAGAGTGGAGTGTTGAAGTCTCTCACTCTTAATGTACAGGGTTTGATGTATAATTTAATCTTTAGTAATATTTCTTTTACAAATGTGAATGCCCTTGCATTTGGGGCATAGATGTTAAGAATTGAAATGAATGCAAGGGGATGTAGCTGGAAGTTTCTTCAGTCCCATCCAGCCCCATGGTCCCACAGACGCTTATAAAATAATCACTCAGAGGCTTATATTAATTACAGATTGTATGGCCTATGGCTTCAGCTTCTTGCTAGCTAGCTCTTTCATCTTAAATTAACCCATTCCTATTAATCTATATGTTGCCACATGGCTGTGCCATTACCAGTCTGCTGGCATCTTGTTGCTCCTTTGGTGGCAGCTGGCATATCCCTTGACTGTGCCTTTCTTCTTTCTGCATCTCTGCTTGGATTTCTTGCCTAGCTTTAAGCTTTCTTGCCATAGACCAAAACAGCTTTATTTATTATCCAGTGGGAGCCACACATATTCATAGAATACAGAAAGACATCCCACAGCAGTGGGGAGGGGCTTGGTCCTGCCTCAACTGAATGTACCAGGTTTTGCTGTCCCCCATAGGATGACTTACCCTTTTGGAGGAGGGAATGGGGGATGGGTCGCGAAGGGAAGGCTGGAAGTAGAGCAGGAGGAGAAATGAGAGGGGGATCTGTGGTTGGTATGTACAATAAATAAATTTTTTTAAATAAAAAATGAATTGAAATGCCATCTGGGTAGATTTTTCTTGTGGTGAATATGAAATGTTCTCCTCCATCTCTTTTGATTAAATTTGGTTGAAAGTCTATTTTGTTAGATATTAGAATAATCATACCAGCTTGCTTCATAGTTCCATTTGCTTGGAAAATCTTTTTCCAACCCTTTACTTTGAGGTAAAGTCTATCTTTGATGTTGAGATTTATTTCCTGTATACAGCAGAAGGATAGATCCTGTTTTTGTATCCATTCTCTTAGGCTGAGTCTTTTCATTGGGAAATTGAGTACATTGATATTAAGAGATATTAACGACAGATGATTTGATTGTCAATTCTTATTATTTTGCTATTGGTGGTGATGGTGATGGTGACAGTGTGTGTGTGTGTGTGTGTGTGTGTGTGTGTGTGTGTGTGTGTGTGTGTGTGTGTGTATGTGTGTGTTCCCTTCTTTGGGTCTTGCTGATGTGAGATTACCTATTACCTGTGTTTTCCTAGATGTAGTTAACTTCCTTAGTTGGAGTTTTCTTTCTTGTACCTTCTGTATGGCTGGATTTATGCATAGTTATTTTTTAAAATTAACTTTGTCATAAAATATCTTTTTTTCTCCATCTATAGTGATTGAAAATTTTGCTGAGAAGAGTAGTCTGGGCTGGCATCTGTGGTCTCCTAGAGTCTGCAAGACATCTACACAGGCTCTTCTAAGTGTTAGAGTCTCCATTGAGAAGTCAGGTGTAATTAGAATAGGTCTGCATTTATATGTTACTTAGCTCCTTTCCCTCATGGTTTTTAATATTCTTTCTTTGTTATTATGTTTAGTGATTTGATTATCATGGGATTCGGGGACTTTCTTTTCTGATCCAATCTATTTGATGTCCTGTAAGGTTTTTGTACCTCTATAGGCATTTCCTTCTTTAGGTTAGGAAAATTTTCTTTTATTATTTTCTTAAATATAATTTCCAGGTTTTTGAGCTGGAATTCTTCTCCCTCTTGTATTCTTATTATTCTTAGGTTTCATCTTTGTATAGTGTCCCAGATTTCCTGATATTTTGTGTTTTTAGATTTAACATTTAGATTTTTAGATTTAACATTTTCTTTGACCAATGAATCTATTTCTTCTATCATATCTTCAACACCTGAGACTCTCTCTTCCATGTGTGTTTCCTTGACCTATTTATTTGTTTCTTCTTGGCTTTCTTGATATTCTTTAAGGGATTTCTTGATTTCCTCCAATTTTTTTGTTTGTCTTTTCTTCAATTTCTTTAAGAGAGTTTTTCATTTCCTATTTAAGGACCTCTATCATCTGCATAAAATTGTTTTCAAGGTCCTTTTCTTGTGCTTCAACTATGTTGGGATATTCAGGTGTTGCTGTCATAGGATAGCCAGGTTTTACTGGTGCCATACTTCCCTGGCTGTTTTTGATTGTATTCTTACACTGGTATTTAGGCATCTCGGTTTGCGATGATTATAGGTCTAGTTTCTGATTTCTGAGTTTGTTTTTGTTGGATTGGTGCTTTTTACCCTTGTTTTCTGTTTCCTCTTTGGTCTTCTAGTCTTTGTGGCTGGCATGGCCCCTGATCAAGTAGGGAGTCTCTGTCCAAGTTGGGAGCTGGCCTTCCAGTGGTTAGCTTGGCTTTTGGTGCACCAGGGTTTTTCTGTTCTTCTGACTGGTGTGGCCTGCACCTGAACAGTGAAAATCCACTGGAGTTGGGGCCAGGGCCTGGCCTCAGGACTGGCAATGAGATGAGAGGGGCAGGTGGTGGGATGGGTCTTTGGGAACAGAATCTAGGGAGTGGAGCAGTTCACCTGGCAGGCAGATTATTCACTTGTTCTTTAGTTGGTGTGGCCTGCACGAAGCAGTGAACATCAGAAACAAATATTTTATTTATTTATTTATTTATTTATTTATTTATTTATTTATTTATTTATTTATTTATTTATTTATTTTAGGATACAGAATACCAACATTGTTTCCAGGAGGAAAAATCAACAAAAAAATTTAGGCTTAAATACATTTTCCTGTCTTATCCTTTCCTCCATATTCCCAAACCCATGTATTTAACTGATCTCACTGGGTTGTGTTTGGTTTTAGTTTTCTGGAGTAATTTGTTGCTTCATTCATTCTCCTGCATTGTCTTATAATGATAAGCATATCTATGTTTACTTCCTACATGAAATGTAGAAGGCATACAGTATAATTCTTCACCTTGATTCCCACATAAATTCTCTTATGGAAATCATTCCATATCACAGTTCTATGTTTTTCATTTTCACTGTTTTCAAGTACTCTATTGTATATACCCTTGCTTTGCATACTTTATAGGGTTTTCACTCGACATCTGAGTCTATATTTCTAAACCAAACTTCAAAATTCATGTATTCAAAACTGAGCACCTTATCTGCCCCTAAATCTGCCTCTTGCCACAATAGATGACAAATACATTATCTTTGTTACTGATGCCAAAAAAAACCATGGCATCATTTTGGGGTTTTGTTTTGCCTTATTTCCCATGGTTAATTCATTGGGTGTCCTGATGGTTCAAAGCAAAACCATTTCTGATTTATGCTTCCTGGTTTCCTTCTGCTGTGCCATGTCAGTGACTGCTGTTATCATTCCATTGCAGAGGTTTTGGCCACTCTCCCTCCCTCCTTCTTCAGTACTAAAGAGGATGGAGTTCTTCTCTTCAAGATCATAGGGTGTATTATCATTCCTCTAAAGGTTCATGGTTTCTCTCAGAGGAAATGCTGTAGTAGTTATACAAGATCCCCCAAATGCTTACACAGTCTACCATTCATCACCTCTAGGCCATCATCTTCTACAGGCCTACTATTTAATTAGTTCATATTTGTTGAGCCAATACCCTTGCAAGTCAAAAAATAAGTTATATATTTTCCTGCATGAGAGTTTTGTGCCAGTAGTTCTTCCTGCTTGAAGCATTTTCATGTAGCTATCTGTTTAGGTAATTTTATTTCATTAATGTGAATCCTCAAAAAAATATCTTATCAACCAAGCATATCCTGAACAACTTATTAGTATATTTCCCTTACCCAACTTTGACAGTGTAATCCCACTCATATTGATTTATATATGTTTGTAGATTTCTTTCTTTCTTTTTTGCTTTTTTCTTTTTCAACCAACAAAAACCTTTAGTTTCACAGTACTTTGACAATTTGTTGCTAATGAATTTCAATATCTTTGAGAAGCATATGACACATAGTAGGTGCTTAGAAAGTCTATGAGTTTTAAATGTGGACTGAATAGGTCCTGCTCCATTCTAGTTCTTAATATTTAGACAGATGCCTCATCTACATCTCATTTCACTGTCAATTAAGAACAAATGCCTACAGTCATATGTCAGATTAAGAAGCCATGGTTTCTAATAATTTCTTCTCAAAACTTCATTTTTCATAAACTGACTTCATAATAACTGAAAAGTGTAGACTATTAAAGCCACTTACAATCTTGATCACTTGAGAATATATTCCAACTTAAAAAAAAAACTAATATCATATCAAATGTCAAATTTGACCTGCCACATTTGTGGAAGTTGCAATTTGCAATGTCCCCATCTCAATATATGCCCTGAACATCTGCCATTATTTGAAGCCAATATGAAATCTGAAATAACCTTAAATTGAAACTAAATATGAGTATTCACATTCTTCCAATTTTTGCTTAGAATATTCTCATTACCACATTATTGTTATCCCTATTTCTTTCTCTTCCTTAAATCCATTAAAGATAGCACAGAATGATAATGTCAACATATTTCTGCCATCATTTGGTCTTCTTAATTAAAAGAAAACCAGAAGTAACAGAAAATACTTAGAATGTACACCTTGCAATCCTCAATTGACTGAAATGATGAATGAGACAAGAAAACAACTGTATCATTTACCAGTGTTCACTATTAGTGTTTTAATGAGGACAAGAATTCATAAGACCTGATTCCCACATTTAATTACTTTCTCTCATCTGATAGTGTATAATTTTAAATATCACCAATATTTTATGGGATACAGCAACATGCTATTTTTTAAATTTTTTTCTATTAGCTTTTATGTATTAAGCCAAGAAATATAATTGATTCATATAGCTTTTTGTTTTTAAAAAGATTTGTTTATTTCTATATATGGATTTTTGTTTGCATGTTTGTCTGTATACACAATGCCCCCAAAAGTCAGAAGAGAATGTCATACTCTCTGATCCTGGAGTTACAGATGGTTGTGAGCCACTTTATGAATACTAAGAATAAAATTCTGGGTCCTCTGTAAGAATAAGTACTTTTAACTGCTGAGTCATTCCTGTAGCCCCAAGGATTCATATAAATTTTAACCCAAAGAAAAATATTAAGAGGTCAGAACTTGATAAATTATTACAGAGATGTGTTATCATGACACTTGGGACAAATTATTCTCCAAGTAATTAGAGAAACATCCAACAATATTTTACTATGTGGTGGAGCATTCACATTTCAAGTATTAAAACATCCAGTTCCAGTTTCTAGGGCTTGTTAGTCATATACCTCAATAATTTCATCAGCTTTCCTTCAACATTGATGATCTGCCATCTTAAATCTGTAGACATATGCTTTTAGAGTGTCACTTTGCATACTCCAAAGGTGCTTGACAACTTCAAGGCATCTCATGTGGATATCAATATGGTCATGAAATAAAAGGTGGCTATTCCTGTCTTCCATTCCATTTATAAGTGGAGGAACAAAACACTAAGTTTTGCAGTCGACCCCTTAGTATATCTCAGTGGCAAATTCCCTCTCACATCCATGACAAATGTCAATCACTCAAAAAGGAGATGCTGCCTCTACACAAAAGACATATGAGTCTGATGCCATGCAAATTGTGAGCCTTTAGCAAAACAAATGCAAATAAGGATGTGAAATTCACCCTAGAACTATAACCAACAACATCATTTTAGAAAGTACTACCTTGACTATTGTAGTTTTCGGACATGTATGGATAGCAAACTTTGCAATTTTCCCTATTTTTTCCATTTATTTATTTATTTATTTATTTATTTATTTATTTATTTATTTATTTATTTATTTTATTATTATTATTATTGTCTCTGTTGCTATTTTCATTTGCTAACTTGACAGCAGTGTGATCAAATCAACTTGAATAATAACTGAAATACATCACTGATTTGTAAACATTTTATTTTGCTATTGTGAATATATTTTTGCATTTGGGCCTTTAATTTCAACTTAGGCTTGTTTCACCTGCTCTGTTACATGAAAAGGTTTGTACAAAATTGTTGCTCTTTATTCTTTAAAGGCTTAGTACACTGGTTCTCATCCTGGGGGTCATGCCCCATTTAAGGGTTAAAGGACTTTTTCTCAGGAGTTAAGTAAGATCACTAGAAAATACAGATATTTACATTATTATTTATAGCAGTGGCAAAATTACAATTTTAAAGGAGCAATGAAAATAATTTTATGGTTACAGGGTGGGGTGGGGGTTGGGGGAGCACCACATCATGAGGAATTGTATTAAAGTGTCACAGCATTAAGAATGTTGACAATCACTGACTTAGTAGAACTTCCCAGTGACACCATGGAGGTTTGTAAATCCCTCGGATAGATAGTTTGCAACTGCGATGTCAATGTCCTAGCAGACACTGGACTATTCCTGTTTCTATTTTATCTTGAAAGTGTGTTAGTAGCTCTGAACTGGGAGGAACTGATTGATGTAATGTCACTGTGCTTTACATTGCTCACATCTGTAGCAGCATGCCCCCTTCCTTCAGGGTACAAACAATTTCAGTCTACTCTCATCATGTTTTGTTGTGGGTTAGTCTGAAGTTTGTCATTTATATTAACACTTTCATAGAATGAAATTTTGTTTTATAATCTTTAATACCTTTATTTTTAAATATTTTTATCTTTATGTTTTTATTTTATTTTTTGTTTGTTTTCAGTTCTTAATAAAGCAAAGTAGATCATGGGCATACGACCTTTTGTCCTTTTTATATAAATGTTTCATGTCATATATTTCTCCCCAGCACTGCTTTTGTTTTATCTCAATAATTTTAATTTGTTGGAGTTTTTATTTTCACTTAGCTCTAAGTAGTTTGTAACCTTCCTGACATCTTTCTTTCTGACCCATGACTAATTTAGAGGGTCTGATTTTTCCAATGTTCTGATTTTTTGAGGTGATCATTTTTGTTATTGATTTTCCAGGCTTAATTTCATAAATGTCAAAGAGTATAATTCAAGTAACTTTACTTTCTTAAATGTCATTTTTTATTGTTTATGCTCAGAATATGTTCTTTCTTGATGTGTTCCATGAATACTTGAAAACAATGTGTGTGTTTTTCTCTCTCTCTTTATTTTAAAATAGGCTACAGATGTTAATTACAATTTACCAGTTGGTGGTTTTGATCAGTTCTATATACACTGCTGATTTTCTACCTAAATATACTATAGTTAGTGAACAGAGGAGTCATGGTCTCCAACTGTATTTGAGAGTTTATTTTCATGGGCATTTATTCTTTCTATTTTTTCTTTTTGTATTTTATATTTTCTTGTTAGATACATACACATGGAAGACCTTACGACATTTGGTGATTTAGTCCTATTTTTATTGTGTAATTTATTGTATCTGGCCTTATGGGCCAATATTAAGGTGATCCCCACTTCCATATTTTATTTATGTACTGACTCATTTTCTATTTATGCATTTATTTGTTTGCATGCACTATGTCATGCCCATGGATGTTACTGGTCCTCTGGAGGCCATCAGCACTCCTCTTCCATGATATGGGTCCTGATATAAAATGCAGGTTATCAGACATGGTAACAAGTACCTTTGCCTGGTGAACCACCATGCCAACTCCATCCCTACTTTTTAAAACTTAGTGTACAGTGTATTATCTTCTGTTACTTCACTTTTTCGTATCTGGAAAAATTTATGGATGCTGTTTTTCTTGTATTGTAGTTTGCCTGTAGTTTAAAGAACTCTTTTCATCCCTTTGTAACATTGTCCATCTTACTGTTTGAGGCCAATCAATGAAGTGGCTATTTAGTTTAGATTTAGGGGTGTCATCACATCATTTGACTTATTCTAATATCTCTTTCTTGCCTTATCTTGGATTATTTCACAATTGCATCATTTCATTTTGTTTGCAAAGTCCTGGTGACTAAACTCAGGGCCCTGAACTTGCTACTTAAGCATGCCACCACAGAGCTGTATCTTCCCACCCACATCTCTCTGAGTTTGTCTGGTGTGTTTTATCATTGTGTGACGGGAATAACGTTTTTGTTGTGATTGCTGCTCTTGGGATTATAATGTACACATCTTGCTTTCCTGTATCTTAGAATCACCATTTAAATGGATTGTAAAAATCTTACAAAGAGATGCAGCCCTTCAACCTCCCTTGTTTATATTATCATTGCATTATATTTTACATATACATATACTGGCAATCACACTGAACAATGTTAAATTTCAGCTGTCAAGCATTACCATACACAATCAAAAGGAAATGCATAGTCCATTAAGTTGTTTCAGATTTATCCCTTTTTGATGTTCTATTGTTAGCATTATTCAAAGTTTGATGTTATTTCCATTCTGTCTGAAAATATCCCCCCAATGCTTTTTCTAAGTTTACCTTTCACCTTAGACTACCTTTAATTTGCCTTCATTTCATAGAGATATTGGAATAGTTGTTAGATTTGAGAGATATTCCCTCCTATATCTCTATGAGACTGCATTTCAGGAAATGAAGAGTTGGCTTGGTGGTTATGAGTAGTTGCTGTCTTTCCTGAGGACCTAAGTTCAGCTCCTACCACTCATATTGGGCAGCTAATAGCTGCATATAATACCAGTTTGAGGTTATACGAGACCATCTTCTGACCTCTGAAGGCTTCTGCACTTAATGTGTACATGCCCACACATAAATTTGTATCACTGAAAAAATATTATATATGATACACATACAAAATATTATGTGTATAACATATTATCTATATATGTAAGGATATAGATTACATTAAAGTAGAAGGGGGCTATTATTTTGGAAGCTGAAAGAGACTAGCAGGAGAGGAGGGAGAAAGCTAGGGTAATGAGTTGAGTGAACACAGCCAATGGACCTAAAATACTTAATTAAAATGTCATTCATTATGAAACATCACTTTGGATAATGAATATATACTATTTTTAAAATTCTCCTTTCCTCCAACTCTGGATTGTCTGCCTGTCTTTCGTCCTTTGATTTCTTTCCTCTATCTTCAATGCATTTATTTTACTTTATTCTACTTTGTATTTGCTAATCCTCAAAATTATGTAGGGTTATTATTAATATGGTTCTGGTTTCTTATCACTCCCTTCTGGACTCAATCATGGAAATATTAGAGATTTTTATTATTGTTTTGCATATCACTGACATCAGCTTCAGTTCCAACAGTATTGATTTTTGTTGTTGTTCAGACTCATTATTCTTATCAACTAATCTGCAAGCTTATTCTTTTGCATCTGATTTGCTGTTAAGTCCATTTGGCTCTTGCTTGCAACTGACGGTTCTAAGTTATTTGTTTAGTTTTTCATTCCTATCTTAATCAACAACGGTCTCCAATTTCTTTAATTTATTTATTTATTTCATTTTATATACCAACCCCAGTTCCTCCCCCTCCCCTTTTCCTACTCCCCTCCCACCTCCTTCCTACTGTGCCCCCCATCAATTCCTCAGAAGGAGTAAGGCCTCCCTTGCTGAGTCAACAGAGTCTGGGGTGCCAAGTTGAAGCAGGACTAAGCCCCTCCCTGTTGCAATCAAGGCTGAGCAATGTATCCCACCATAGGGAATGGGCTCCAAAAAGCCAGTTCATGCACCAGGGATAAGTCCTGATCCCACTGTCAGGTGCCCCACAAACAGATCAAGCCACACAGCTGCCACCCACATTCAAAGGGCCTAGTTCTGTCCCATGCAGGTTCCCAGCTGTCAGTCCAAATTCCATGAGCAAGACTCCTAACAATAATGGAGAGGGTGTCTGAACTGGCTTTCCTCTGTAATCAGATTAGTGACTACCCTAATTGTCATTATACAGCCTATATCCAGCAACTGATGGAAGCACATGCAGAGATCCACAGCCAAGCACTGGGCTGAGATCCTGGAGTTCAGTTGAAGAAAGAGAGGAAGGATATTATGAGCAAGGGGGGTGCAGATCATGATGGGGAAAAGCACAGAGAGAGCTGGTCTCTGATTTCTTGCTAAGCACTTGTATAATGGCAGATGATATTCTTAGGACACTAGTACCATGTCATCACTGATGCCTGTTGACTTTCTCCAAGAGAATTTATATTGTTCTTTTTGCTTATGTGCTAGATAATGTTTAACCTTACTCTGGCCATTGTAACTATTATACCATCAAACTGTAGGTCATGCTTAAATCTCCTAGATGATGCTTATAATTTTCTTATATAATGGAGTTATTCTAGCTAGGACTGGAACCCAAGTTCTAGTCTCTTTCTGAAGACTGACTGTAATATCAGTTCATTTTTCAAAGTATTTTTAGTGGCATTCTACTGTCTTCTGGTGAGTGCTGAGCATAGGAGTTGGTCTACTTGTTAATGTTTCTCAAAGCCTTTCCTCTGCTGAGGAGTACAAATCCAGCATGTACTGCTTGGGGGTAAGAATTTCATGACACGCTATTGGGTGTCCTGACAATGCTTACTAACTCTGCATTGTCTCCTTCACTTTCCAGTTCCCTGAGTGTCCTCTTTTCTGTGCTTTGGCAGATATGTGAGGACAGCTATGGCACTTTGCCATAATCTTCTATGATTGATCTCATATCCATAGCAGAACCAATGGGAAGCAAAAGAGAGAGAAGTCATGTAGTAGCAATTGGGCCCACACTCTCAGGGCCATTCTTTATCAACTGGACAAATCTGAGCCCTGTAGGACTCTCTATTAATGATAGGGGGAAGTTTGCTTGTGTCCTAGGCCAGAGGAGAAGAGAAAAGAAGAGGAAACCCAAGAGAACAGAAAAGGGGAGGGAATTTCACACTTCCCGTGATTACTAGATGTCCTCTTCTTCCCAGATCTAGACCAATAGGCTTTTCCTTGGAGTTTCCTCTGTCTGTCTACTAATACCAGATCCTGGTGAACTGGACTTAGAGAGTACTGTGGGGGAGGGGTCTAATGCCTATGACTGTTCAATGATATTTTGAATTCATTGTCAGAATCCTTCTGCAGTTGTTTTCTTTTGAAATTTTAGGCCAGAGTGGTCAGAGGGAGGAACAGAACAGAGCATTATCAATTTGTCTGACAGAGAAACAGAATTTGACTCCAAAACCTATTCCCATTCTAGATAGAAAGGCAGCATTTTTCTCCTGAAAGGATTCATTTTCATTGTGATCTGATATACATTGTTATCATTCATTCAACATAAAAGACATTGTTTCTCTAATTCTAAGTGATTGGCATATCCCTTTCTCTTTTCTGTGTGTAATAACCCCTGTATTTAACCACAGACTTACTATTTATCATTTAAGGCATTGTTAGAATTGTTAGTTTACATAACCCAATGATTTACATGCACACTTTATCTTAAAATAAAATGACTTGTACCTGGTTTGAAAATTATTCAATGAGACTCTTACCAATAATACAAACACTAATATTAATAATACTACTGCTAATAATACTAATAATATATTATTACATATTATATAATGATGTATATAATTATGTATAATATATATATATTTATATTTATATATATGGGCTAGGGTACAGTGTCGTGACAGAATGCTTGCCTAACACACAGGACAACATACACATATGCACACAGTCTAATTCTTCATTTCCCTATTTCTAAAATAAAAACAACAGCACAAATTCTATGCAGCTGGTTTGAGAAATAAATGGGAAAATGACTGGAAAGTGTTGCATTAATGTTTCATTCCAACTCTAAAATATGACAAAAAATTTGTGATTTAACATAATGCATGTATATTGTCCTGCAATTCTGAGTCTGTTCTAGATCTTTTACAATAAGATCAAGGTTTGAGAAGGGTGCTTTTTTTTCTGGAGTTCTAGAAAGAATTTGTTTCTCCCCTTTTCAAGTTATAGAGACTTCCTTTCCTGTTTTTTCGCTGCTTCTTGTTTCTTGAGTTATATCTAGCAATCTAAGACTAAGTCTTATTTGTACCCATGTCTCACCCATTCTTCTCTTGGAATCTCTTGTCCCTTTTGTAAGGAATCCTGTGATTACATTGGCCCTCCCTGGATAAATCAGAATGATCTAGTCATTTATTTTCATCTGGCTAATGACTGATTCTATTGGTCCTCTTAATTTCTCTTTGCTGTACATATGCATTAGGGATGAAGAAAAGGACAATTTTGTTGGCAAGACTTTTTTTTTTTCCCAAGACAGGATTTCTCTGTGTAGCTTTTTGCCTTTCCTGGAACTCGCTTTGTGGACCAGACTAGCCTCGAACTCATAGAGATCCGCCTGCCTATGCCTCCCGAGTGCTGGGATTTAAGGTGTGCGACATCACTGCCTGGTGCAAGACATTATTTGCCTATAGCTGCTGGTTATTATTACTGATATTCTTCAGGTTTGTTTTTGTAACCATCTGTGGGGATAGTGATAGTCTTAGTATCACTATATACTTGTCATAATTACATAAGCTAGTAGAAATAAAACAGCTGAAATAGCTCTTAGTAAATGGGACTCATTAAATAGAGCTTGCAGAATAGGTATTCACTCAAGAAAATAAAAAAATAATGAATTTATAGATTTTAAATTGAGCTTATAATAATGATGAACTCATATAATCCTAGCACCTGGAAGAGAAAGGCATGAAGATCAGGAGTTCAAGGTTATCCTCAGGAAGAAATAAAGAAAAGAAAAGAAAATTCATACCTTAAATTATAAAAATTATAGCCTATGCATAGTTCTTAACACTTACTGAGAACATAAATTTAGTATAATTATTTAGGATATTTGATCTTTGTATCTCTCACCCACAAAATATGGTTAATAATACTACTTCAGAAGATTCTTAAAAATATGAAGTTAGGAAATGTGTATAATATACTTATAATAATTACTGATACCGAGGAAAGACTCAACAGCAAATTAGTCATTCTTAGAGTTTATAATAAATATTTTTAAAAGTCAATCATTTCTGTGATCTGGAAATTTTTCTCAACAGACTTCCTCTTGGAAGATTGATGACTCTTAGAATTATCAGTTTTCTATGAGAAACCTGGGAAAGTGTCATGGACTGATGGATTCAATCTCTAAACAAGATTACTCCCTACATGCAAGATTCTTATCTTTTCCAGAGACCCATCGAGATTTAGTGCAAAGCAAAGATAAATAGGCATTCTTAGGCTGACCATAAGCCAAAAGTGGAGGGAATATCCTTGCCAAACCCACATGTACTAAAATCTCAGCCAATTGTGCAAGCCATAGGAGTCAGAACAATCTGTCGAAGGTCCTAAGAATCCTCTGGATATTTGGAGACTTCTGAGTCCATCCTTCTTCTTAGCATTCGTTTCTGACCTGAAGTCTCTTGAAATACTCCCATTGAGTGCACATCATTCATGGTCATTATAACTCTGGCCACAAGTTCATACATTTTCAAGGAAACTTAATCCAAGGTCTCTGTTACAGTAGGTTAATAGAAGATTCTTCTTCCTTTTCCATCGACTAAAATATCATGTGTCTAAGTGATCAAGTCTTACGGTTGGTTATTGTTACTGTCAATACTTAATGCCATCCTAGACTTCTTTGTTTTACATCTTGCTACTTCCAAGAGGAATGCTATTGACCTCCTCATCCACCTGGAAAATATCTGTTAACTACACTCTGTCACATTTCTAAGCTCTTTCTCCAAATCTCCTCTACAAACTGCTGATCTATCAATTTTCCAAGCATGTGTTTCATCATTTCATATCATTAGTAACATTGTATTATGGAGTTTTTAATTTTTACTTCCTATTTGACCAACTATGCAATGATCTACATAAAACTGAAAATGTGTTTCTTGCTTCCATGTTCAAGAGTGCCTGGAAGATTGCTGAAAGACTGGTCGATTTTTGATAAAGGAGAAGAGTTGACTCAAAAATATGTGAGTACCAATATTCCCTCAATCATCCTAGCTTATACAAAAATAAATGATTTTGAAAAGGATATTTTGCAAAAGGATAGTCACAAATAGGAGAGTTGGACTAGCTGTTCCATTGCAGTAGGGTTTAGTTTTCTCACTTGTTTAACACTGGAATGCCTTATCTTATCTTAGATACATATATTCTTCTCTTTTCAGACTGTGTGTTGTAAAAATGAAGAGTGAACAGGCATTCATTGATTATTATAATTCAATTACAAATGTTCTATGCTAGAATTATTACTGAAATGAGAAAATGGGGCAGTAATAGTCTTAGATAAGGGGAGGAGAGAGTGTCACATGATCCAACCATTGTCTACTCTATTTCAGTAGGGGCACTCCCTGCATTTTTAATATCTCAATGTGGGGATGTTTACCATGTTATACTCTTCAGTGAAACAACCAGTGATCAACACTTCTCACCCTGGCTAAAAGAAACTCTGGATGTTAAAATCCTCGGCAAACACACAACTTAGATCTCAGCCACGCTAAGTCTAGACTACTTTCTCTCACTACTAAGAACCTCTAGTGACTTCATTGGTGTCTTCCGCACAGAGCCGCTCCAAAGGGTGACTGTGTATTTATTAAACACCACCAGCACTCATTATGGAGGTGTTGAAAATTCAGATCCTTAGAGAACACAGGAGATCGAAATATTGACTCCTGTTTCACTTTCCCCATCTGTCCAAACATCAATAACAACAGTGTATGGGGTGTGGAAGCACTGGCTAATGTACCTTCCTTCGATCATAATTCCAAAGTTCGCCTTAATTAAGATTGATTTTTGCCCCTATGTTGTACATCTCTTAACTAACAGAAAAGTCTCAAGGGCACAGTTTAAGCATTAAGAATATGTGGATTGAGGAGGAGGGAGTGGGATCAGGTTTTGTGCTTATGGAGCTGAGACACTGCACAGCTTGTATGTTTAAGACAAATCCTCACACAGATTCCTAAGGCATTGACAGAGTCACATAAGGGCACTGGAGAAATGAATTGCTCTTCTGACTCACTTTCCTGCATAGATGCTGCCTAGATGTGTTATTGTTTATGGGAGGAGAGAAAGGTACTTGAGTATAAGCAAGTGAGGGCTATAGCAGCCCACAGCTATCTGCTTTTATTCTTAGCCATTTTCAGAAACATCACAGTCATCAACAAAATTCTATTGAGTGCTCACAATACTGCAGGCTCTTTGAGATTACTTCTACTCTACAAAGGGAAAGTATAGCCTCTGCCCTCAAGCCAATTACAATCTAGAGTAGAAAGGAGACCTGGCATTAAGGAACAGAGGAAGTGAAACCATGCTATACACAGAAAGAAACATACTACACAAAGAGATTTGGATTGGTCTTGACTCTGCACCTTCACAGAGCTGCTCAGAGAGAATCTTCTTTAGAAAATAACTTTAAAGTTGTTTGTTTTCATTTCCAGAGGAGTTTGAATAGGAACACAGTGAACTGGAAGAAATAAATTTCCCTAAAAAATTGTTAGCATTTCAAGCTAGAACTTTTAGCTTTTTTGACTACAGTATAGTATGGGAATTGAAGGACATAGAAGTGTGTGTGTGTGTGTGTGTGTGTGTGTGTGTGTGTGTGTGTGTGTGTGTGCCTATTTACTGTAAACTGAGTATTGGCTTCAAAGAAATACTGATTCTAGCTGAGGCTTCTTTCATGAAAGTTACCCTGTCCCCCAAACATCAAATGCTCCTTTTATAAATATTTAAGTAAGCATTGTAATAAATTCATTCACCTTATATATGTTTTTCATTCATCCATGTATTTCGTGTGTTTGTGTCTTAACTAAGATGTAAGACACATCTGCCAACTTTCAGGAAGCATCTAATGTTTGAGATTAGAAAATCTTCATGTCGATAATAATGGAGTGAAACTTGTTCCCATTTTGACTGTTATTCTCTCAGGTCACAATCCAGTCTTTATTTTAAGTGTAATGTTATTTGGTGGTGACATTGTGCTAAATAGTTGCAAGCAAGTGGACCTTCAAATAAGATTGGTGTTTTTATGATAAGAAATAACAGAGTTAACTGTCATCTATCTATCTATCTATCTATCTATCTATCTATCTATCTATCTATCATATATCTGCTACAATTTAACTATCTATCATCTATCTACCTATCATCAATGTATCAATCAATCTACCTACCTTTCTATCTACTACATATCTACCCACCTACCTGTTACCTCTGTCTTTATCTTTGTTTTTGTGTCCATCCCTGACACTCTTTCCCATGTCCCCTAACTCCCTAAGATTCCCCCCACCATCCCTCATATGAAATTACAAGTTAGTGTGCAACCCAGAAAACATTTCTTAATAGAACAAGGTTGATACCCTAATTTGGGACTCCCTATCTATGAGTTACCCAACCTCCACTGTCTGAGCAAGACAGCTTATGGTGTTTGGAAATGGTACTGACTAACACTAGGATTTTGTAAGAATTTGTGTCACCGATTTGCATTAAGACAATTACTTTGTTGTAGATGAACAGTCTTATTAAATAAGAAACACAGAACCAAATGCAGAGTTAAAAGCCCAAGAGGTCAGAGCTGAGATTTAAAACTGCCTTCTTACCCTTCCTGCCACTGCTGTTCTTTCCCTCAGCAAGAGACCTACTTCCTGTGTATCTGTCTTTTTATTGACTTTCTGTTCTGCCTTCTCATTGTGGTAAACCCAACCACATGACCTCCTTGTCATTGCCTGTCTATACAGACCTCCAGGTCTTCTATGGTTGGTATTGAGATTAAAGGCCTGTGTCTCCATGCTGGCTATATCCTTGAACACACAGAGATCTGTCTGTCATGTGATCTGGATTGAAGGTGTGCGCCACCACCGCCCGGCTTCTGCTATGGCTTGCTATTAGCTCTGAACCCCAGGCAACTTTATTAATTAACATACAAATAAAATCACATTTCAGTACAAATAAAATATCACCATACTTTGTCAACTTCTTTTAAGACAATGCAGTGTGTGTGTCTTCTTTCCACATAGTATTGCATTCTCCCCTATGAAGACTGGACTACAGTTCTCCCAAGGTAAGATAAAAAAAGAAGTATGTTAGTAGACAAAAATAAATGTAAAGCTGGCACATATCTAAATAAACCTGAGTGTGGTCTGTTAGATAGGAAGCCCTGAGCAAGAGTGGAAGGGATATAGTAACATCATTTCCTTTGTGTGTAGTAGTTGGAGAAAATTTAAATCCTGACTGATGGCTAGTGCAGTAATGACAAGCCTATGAATAGCCACTTAGAGAGATACTAACTTGGACCAAGTATTAATCGTAAGAGGATAACTTACTCAAGAAGAACAAGAAAACCTTCTCCTCAACAGAAGCATAGATTTTTTTATTAGCTATTTTGTGAGTGATTTGAAGGCTTCTTCTCAAAAACCTAGGCTGATAACATTTCTTCTTGTGATAGACTCACCATTTGGAATCTAGTATCTGCATGATTGCCTCCTTGACATTGAGCAGTGATAGTCAAAGTCCAGGGCTCATGCTTTTATTAAAGTGTATATTCTTGGTGCAAATTACATTCTCTGAATTCATTGACATAGATTCATCTCTATCTCTGATTGTGGTTATCCTATGGTTGTCCACTGAGGTATCTGCAAAAAGATCTTTACCTAAAAGTGGATGTTTGAGGAAACAATATAAGGTGATCCGTAAAAAAAAAAAAAGATGAGCCGGGCAGTGGTGACGCACGCCTTTAATCCCAGCACTCGGGAGGCAGAGGCAGGCGGATCTCTGTGATTTCGAGGCCAGCCTGGTCTCCAAAGCGAGTTCCAGGAAAGGCGCAAAGCTATACAGAGAAACCCTGTTTCGAAAAACAAACAAACAAACAAAAAAATGAATCTAGTGTCATGGGGTTAAGTCATGTTTTTTTTGTTTGTTTGTTTTGGTTTTGGTTTGGTTTTTTGTTTTTCGAGACAGGGTTTCTCTGTGTAGCTTTGCGCCTTTCCTGGAACTCACTCTGTAGCCCAGGCTGGCCTCAAACTTGCAGAGATCTGCCTGCCTCTGCCTCCCAAGTGCTGGGATTAAAAGCATGCACCACCACCACCCGGTGCCATGTTTTTTTAAGGTGCAGTTCCTGTAACAGTAGCATCAATTAAACATTTATTAGGAATTAAAAATACTTTTTCCCACTTAACTCTAAGAATAAATATCAAGACTGTTTTAATAAGTTCCACAGTATATATAAGACACACAAAATTTGACAGTCATTGAGATTAAAGCTTAATAAATATCAATAGAATTGAACTTTTAGAAATAAATTTTTGCCTTTGTATATTTATTATTGTTTGTTCATTAGATGTAATATAAATAACAGCTTATTATATGTCACACACCAAGCTCTTTGTGACCTGGTATGATGCTCACAATAACTAGGTGAGAGAGCTGGATCATCTTGCTATTTTTCATGTAACAGAATAATCTGTCTATGCTTCGAGAACATAGATCACTGTGACTTTTGTTGTTGTTGTTGTTCATTTGGTTTTAGTTTGCTGCTTGTGAGACAGGGTCTCATATAGCCCAAACTGCCCTATAACTCATTATGCAGCTAAGGATGACCTTGCACTTTTGATCCTTCAGCCTATGATTAGAGTTCTATTATTAGAGGCAGGTACCCCCACACCTAGTTTATGTGGTACCAGGGATCAGTTCTTAGGTTTTGTATGTGCTAAGCAAGCATTCTACCAACTGAGGTGTATCTTCAGCCCTCACAGAAGTGTGAAGTATTGTAGCTAGTATGCAAGCCAGAGGACTTTATCTCAGAGAAGTTGTGTTTCAATGGACCCTACCATGCCAGTTTCTGTTACTAAAGTCTACCCCAAAAGAAATTCCTCCTTTTTTTCTTGAAAGTATCTAAACATGTAGGTGAAACATCTTCCTAGGAAGGGAAGTCTGTTATTTGATCCTATTATGCAAATTTTGCTCTATTTACCTCTCTGATTATGTGACATTTTAAAAAAATATATTTTGTTAAAACTAACTTTTATGTGTGTGGGTTTTTGCCTGCATGTATATCTACGTGCATTTGGAGGCCAGAAGAGGATGTCACATCCACTGGAATAGAAGCTACAGGTGGTTGTTGGCCACACGATGGATGCTGGCAGCCCAAACTTGTATTCTCAACCACGGAGTCATATCTGTAGCCCCTATCTATGCCACAATTATATCCTGATACATTTCATGAACAAATTTCATTATGACATCATTCTTCTGCTGCAGCTGCTGCAGGGCTATCTCAGTTCTGGTCGTTCTGAATGAAAGCATTCATTCAAAAGATATATGGTTCCAGTAGAAGTTTCTTCAGAAAAAATAATGCAAGTTCTCCAAAGAGAAATTATAATTATAAAGAAGTGCCCAAGTCAATGGATAAGGAGCATAGCAGCCCAATAATTTCTGTGATATGCATTTTTTAAAATTGTGTGTGTGTGTGTGTGTGTGTGTGTGTGTGTGTGTGCACATGTATTCAGAAGTGCACACATGTGGAGAGGAATTGCATATGTAGGCAAGAGGTCAGTGCTGGGTTTCTTCCACTATAGTTCCCCATGCTATATTTTGGACAGTATCTCTCCATGAATCTGGAGGTCACTGACTCAGCAAGACTAGATGGCTAGGAAGCCTCAGGAATCATTTTGCCTCTGGCCCTCTATTGTTAGGATTTTATGCAAACATCACCATACTTAAGTGCAAATCCAAATTCAAGTCCCTGTGCTTTGCATAGTATCCATTGTACCAACTGAGTCATCTCCCCAGACTTTGTTGTGAATTGTATGGAACTTTTTAATGAATAGTTATAAGGTTGGTAGACTGTTCATAGGTAAGGTCACTGGGTTTACCCTCCCACATCATACTAGAACCAATTTCCCATTTAGGGTATATCTTCCCATGAACCATTTAAAACAAAACAAAACAAACAAAACAACAGCAAAAAACCCAACTCTACAAAGAAGTTCCAGAACACAGTGTAAAAGACATAAGAGTGATGCTCAGCCAAAACCCAGGTGGTTTAAGGATGTAGACCTTCATTAGTATACTTGTGTGGAGAAATGACCAGGTAAAGGTGTGTGTGTGTGTGTGTGTGTATGTATGTGTGTGTGTGTGTGTGTGTGTGTGTGTGTGTGTGTGTGTGTGTGTGTATGTGTGTGTGTGTATGTGTGTGTGTGTGTGTATAATGAATTCACCTGCAGCCTCAAGAACCTGTATGCACAGAGGGGCATTCTGACTCAGGAGGTAAAGCTACCAAGATATGGACATAGGTTTTTCAGTTATCTCACTCCTAACTTCTATTCAGACTGTTCATAGCCACATGATGGTTTTCATGTCTCTATGTCCTTAAAGATGTTATTTATTTATTTTTTTAATTAAAGTTTTATATTGAAGACTGAGGCCATGGTTTTACAAGAAATTGGAAGTCATGCTAACAGGAAACAGTACTCCAGCTGTCTGTAAGGAGTCTCTTCTCCTGAGTCCACTGCTAATTCCTGTCTTCTACCTAATGCTATGAATGCACATTCCTGTCTTTTTCTTACCATAAGCTCTATTTTCTTGCTTGCCCTCTGTCAAAATTATCAGCCCCAATCAATTTTTTAACTCAAGAAGCACTCTGAACAGAACATTGGAGGGTTTGATCCCCTGGACCACCTATCCCTGATGACTTCTAATGATGCTGCTAGCTAGACATACCCTATCCAAGCAAAGTGGACCACCTCTGCTCTGATTCTATCTTCTTCATTTTTAAATGTCATCTACTTCTTTTACCCAAACTATACTTCAAAGGTATAGGCTTTCTACATTTACTCACCTGCAAGGAGTCAAGCTGGCCCCAGTAACTTTTATTGCTGCTGTAGTTTAAATGAGAAATTTGCTTTCTTTAAACAATACCAATTTATAGACATGTTTCATTTTAGTGCATATGTTACATTTCCTTTAGAAACTGGATGTTAATTATAAACCTGTGTTGAGTTGGTCTATTAACACCAATTTTCAAAGTATCCACATGACTGTAAGCAGTTCTAGCAATATTTTAACTAAGGGATACACATTGATGTATTTTTTTTATTTTTCTTTATTAAGAAATTTTCTACTCACTCCTAATGCTATCCACAGACCTCTGTTCCTCCCTCCTCCCACCCCCTAGCCCTCTTTCCCAAGCTATCCCACATCCCCACATCCCCCAAAACGAGGTCTCCCATGGGGAGCCAGCAGAGCCCAGCTCACTGAGCCTAGGCAGGTCCAAGCCCCTTCCCACTGCACAAAGGCTGTGCAAAGTGTCACACCATTGGCACCGGATTCCCAGAAGCCTGCCCATGCACCAGAGACAGATCCCCATCCCCCGCCTGGGTGCCCCCAAACAGTTCGAGCCAAACAACCGTCTTCCGTGTCCAGAGGGTCTAGTCCAGTCCCATGGGGGCTCCACAGCCACCAGTCCATAGTTCATGGATTTCCACTAGTTACACATTGATATTTTAAGATGTAATAGTATTGCTCATTTAACTGACTAGAATTAAGTATAAACATAATTTATATAGAAAGGGAACTTTTAAAAAATGCATGACTTTTATTGTGACATCCCCCTTTATTACAGTGGTCTAGACCTGAACCCACAATACCCCCAGGAGAACTTGTCTCCATTTGCAGTCTTTGAGTTAGAATTCTGAGGCAGATACTTCTGACCTATAATCAAGGTAGTGCCAGGGATGTATTCCTGTGGGGAAGCTTGAGGATAAACTCTCTTCTTCCCTTTTTGTGTTTTTAAAAGTTGCCTACATTTCCTTGCTCATTGCTCTCTCTCCTCCTCAATTCCCTCCATGCTAACTTCTCAAATTATTTTAACACTAAACTTTTTTTCTCTCCCTAACTCCCATGGTCTCTCTCCTCTTCAGTGATCACACAGGACCCACTAGGTAACCTGATATAATGCAACTTTTATCTTATCTCATTAGCTAGCAGACTTACCTTCATCTGCAATCATGTAATATTATGTCTTGAATATTAGGATGTAGGCATCTTTTGGAATATGATTTTTCTGTCTACCAGACTTAATTTTTTCCCTTTATCGCCTATAATAATTGGTCCAAAATACCAAAAACTAATCCACTCCCACATCACAAATAACTTGGATTAAAATTCACTTTAACAACATATTTTTATAAGCAACATGTTCTTCTGTCTCACTAAATACGCTTTGGTCTTTTACTCATCAGAATAATGCTTCTGGTTTTAAAACTTGGAACCTGGCAGATATCCTTGTTAAACCTACTTGCTTTGGCTTGTTTCAGATTCATCATCACTATCCCACTTTTTTATCAAAAGCTCATTGCATATGTATTTGTGTCCAATAACCACTGTTGATAGGTCACTTAGCTTCTCTGTGTTTGACGAATTTGTTCTGTATTTTACCTTTCCCTTAATAAGGCTACTGATGGCAGCATACAGGCTGTCTACATGTTGCTTCTTTTGTTCTCTAAGGCAACATCTTGCTGGTCTTTGCCAAAGCACTTGTACCAAACTTAGTTTACATGGATACATTTGCTTTGAAAAGAAGTTCTTCAGAGGACTTTATAATTAGTTGGGTAATTGTAATTCTTGGTCAACTATCTCTGTTCTCATTATTTTCCCATCCTTTTTAAGTGATACCTTTGATAGAAGTCTCTCTTGATCAAAAAAATAAATTAGTCCTTCAATATGGTACCCAAACATGCTGGGATTTATCAAGTGTTTATTATACTGAACCTAATGTTGTACAAAAGACTTCTCATATTCTCTTATTATCATCAGAAAAATACGTGTTGTTCTTTTGTTTTCTGATTTACAGGAAGCAAATGGAATTATGGAAGGAGGCCACTTACTTGTGGTCATACAGCAAGTAAGGCTCACACAGGTCTTGACCTCAGCTTCTAATCACAGACTCTGAAGTCTTTAGCATGGAGCTCTTAGAACATGGTTTTCCTGGGTTCTCACCTAATTTCCTCAAACATCTATCTGAGAAACCATGCAAATGTTGTCTATTACCCCACAAATTGCCTTTTTAATTCAATTCAGGAAGTGTTTTTTGAATGTACGCTGCATTCCAGGTGTCATTTACCTGGGACCGCACAATGTTTATGCTAACTCAGCCTTAGAGCATTAGGCACTTCCTTCAAAGGCAGCCATGTCTCAAATATGGAAGCTGTTAATATCAAGGGCATTCTTAAAGTTGCTATCGATGCAAAAGTTCTCTGCATACCCAATATAGATGTTGACAAAATGAAAAAAATTACTTGATTTGAATAAGAGAAAGTCTGCAGTCGTTGTTCTGTTGGTTCTCAGGAAACAGTTGTACTTAGTGAGGAGCAGTATGTCTCAGGGACATCTGCATAAGGAGGAGTTCGTGCAGGAGAAGCCACTTTTCTCCTCTGTAATAGCAAACTGAAAGGTAAAGAAAGAAAGAGAGGAAAGAAGGGGGTGGGATTAAGTTGACAATGATTTAGACAGACTGTTTCTTTGGCTATCCCATCCACATGTACTGACATGTATTTTGTATGGTCTGGAGATCTTATTTCTAATGCAGTGCTGCTTCTGCTTTCAAAGAACCATATAATATTAATTCAATCCTTTGGCTTCTGGTCACAGCTTTTAGAAAGACAACAAAAGACAGATAGTGAATGTAAATGAACAAGGGATCCTATGAAGTACTGAGGACAGAGTTCTCGTTACAAACACAGAGCCTTAGGTATGATTACAAAGTAACTGTGGACTGAAGCTGGTCATTCAGAATGTGCCTCAAATACCTTGTGGAAGGAAGCAGCCACAGAATGTTGAGTACATCTGGCTGTGCGTATGATTTTAGAAAATTCCCCACAAAAATGTTTACACTTGTGAACTATATTAATGTCATCCTCTGACTTGACTCTCTCCATATCTAACAGCATCCTCCAGAAAGCTATAAAAATCTCTAGAGGTCCTTGAAGTAATGAGAAAGCTGATGGCTTTTTCCATCCCTCTAATAATTATACTTTGATTTCTCTATAACCATCTTTAGTTTGTAGCCAGTTGTCAGTACAGCTTTTTACAGCTTTTGCCTCTGCAGGCCCATCCTCCCTGGACCAGATTTCTTTTTTGCTGTCCCCCTGGATGCAAATTGTCCACTAGGTGGAGCTGTAACAATTTAGCTCACAGATCACGATGAGAGACATTAAATTCACTGACCATTGCTCAGTCCTTTGGGGCAGCTCAGTTGCTATGGCCCAGAACTGCAAATCAAGTGCAGGATGGGAAAACAGGACAACAAATCCCCTAACAGGAACACAATTGGAGATAACAAATTCCATGGGACATGTGTTCACTGATTCCACAAGTGAGTCTGTGTTGTGCTAGGCCTTCTAAATTTGCTTGCCTAAATCCTGTTTGGTTTGTGATGAATTTAAACAAAAACAAGTTCAAAAACAAAAACAAAAAACAAAAAACAAAAAAACAAAACTTTGCTCCTAGAATCTGGAAGCTTCTCTCCTGGACCCAGCTGTGACACTCTCCAGGTGCTGAATGTCATTCAAGGAATAGTGCCATGACTTTGTGGATAATTTCCAACTAGAATCGGGAGTTTGTTGTAAAATAGAAATCAAATTGCAATTGTTTTTTACAAGACAGGTTAAAGTATGAATGCCAGTCTCTGCTTATGAAGTATTTCTTCTGAGTTAAATGCATCTATGTTTCTGTACTGCTTTGTCTCAACACTAGTGTTAGGGAAGTACCTGAATTATTCTCCTATTTTGTATTCTACTTTTAAAAAAGTATAATCAAGTAAGAATTTCACTTATAGATGTGAAATGTTGGTTACCTGCATCCTCATCCTTTATTTACATAGAACATTGCATTTGAATAACCTTTAGATCCTGCTGAATAATACCAGTGGATAGAAGAACCACAGCATAGATTTTTCTCACTGAGAAGTTGATTATTCCATGTTCCCTGTTTCCATGGGATCTGGCTTGAGCCAGTTTTTTATGCTAAAACAAATTATTTAATTATTTGTAGCACTCAGTTTTTTTCTAGAAAAAAAATTTTTCTCCTCTACTATATAACAAATATATATATATATATATATATATATATATATATATATATATATATATATATATATTTATATATGTAGAGAGGTGCTAAGCTTCAGCCCTGCCTTTCTTTCTCTTTTGCCTAAAAGCTTTTCACCTCTCCCTAGCCCATGGCAGTGAAAACTGCTCATTCAATCTGCTCTTAGTGAAACATTGACAGCATATGAAGGAACATGTATAATCTGATGGGTATTTTTTATTTGTTTATTATTACTATTTTATCCATACGAGTGTTTGTCTGTATATATGTCTGCTGTCCTAGGAGGCCAGAAGAGAGAGTCAGATTCCCTGAAACTGGAGATACATATGATGCTGATGCTTGGTGTGTGTGTGTGTGTGTGTGTGTGTGTGTGTGTGTGTGTGTGTGTGTGTAGTGAAGGGCACAGGAATCATCCTGATAAGCTCCTTTATTATATCAGAGAGGAGCTGAAGACCCGTATTTAAGTAGCTTGCTTAAATGATAATACAAAAAATTGTTCCTGGAATAAATTCATGTGGAACAAAAGGAGAGTTAAATCCATCCTTTTCCCTCTCTACATACTCCCAAGAGTCTGACCAAAGGATAACTTTGAGTCTGTCCAGTGGCTAGCAAATAGGGTAAATGCAGAGCAATTTCTACAGTTTGTGGTGGTGAGATAAAGACACTGTAACCCCAAGAACAGAGTAGGACAGTCTTCCAAAACTGTGTCCTGTGGCAACTTTTTCCAACAAAATTATACACTAACAGGTCTATCCATCACCTAAATTGTCATAGATTAGCTGTTTGAGTATATGTTAGGTTTCTCTGGGTTCCCTTCCTGAACACTCCTCAAGCAAGCATTATTCCACCCCTCTCTTCTGACCACATGTCCTGTTTAAAGAAAGAATCGCTAAGTAGGTTTAGATTTCCCCTTATTCTTGAAGCCTCTTCTTAATATTTTTCTAGCCGTTGATCATCATCCCCTGCATCTTGACTATGTATCTCAAGCTGCTTTTCCTATCTAGGAGATGAACCCAATCTTCTATATTGCAGTCTACTATATTAATAATCTTGAGTAATGCCACCTAATATTAACATCCAAGTTATTTAGTTCCTGCATCCTTGTTTTGTGACCAGAACCATGACCTTGTTTCATGTCGCGATCAACAGATACTTATTATCTTAGTTCTTGCAGCCAAGTGAAGAGTCTATCACTAAAGAAGCCAGAAGGAAGGAGTTGGAGGCTGATTAGGACTCTGGCTGGGCTTTTGAGGAATTGCTAAACTGCTCATACTGAAGCATGCTTCATAACAGAAAATGACTTATAATGAAGGGTCCATGCACAGAAACTACAGAAAGAACATTTTTTATCTATTGTATTTTATATAATATTTCAAGAAGTATTGAATGACTCCCTAAAACATCTGTGTTTATTTTTACACAGAATTATATTTCCTTTCAGAAGCTCAGTGAAATGTCCAGTAAAGAGAAATAAACCATGTGGATGTAATGACTTCTTGTATTTTCTTACATAGAGATCATTGAGGCTGATGTACAAACCAAGCAGAGGAAAGAAAATAGATTTACACAGAAATCTGGACTGTAGTTTTGCATGTTCTCAAGATACTACTATCTCATTATAGGGAGAAAAAAGTCCCTATTATATTGTAAACCATTTCAAGATAGAAATAACCTTATGATATATCTTCAAAAAGACATTAATTGTTGTTTTTAAAAATCCCTGGGTTCGATGAGGTTTCTAGCACGACAATTAGGGTGTTTGGCCATCCCATCACCAGAGTAGGTCAGTTCGGGCTGTCTCTCGACCATTGCCAGCAGTCTGTTGTGGGGGTATCTTTGTGGATTTCTGTGGGCCTCTCTAGCACTTTGCTTCTTCCTATTCTCATGTGGTCTTCATTTACCATGGTCTCCTATTCCTTGTTCTCCCTCTCTGTTGTTGATCCAGCTGGGATCTCCCACTCCCTCAAGCTCTCTTTCCCTCGACCCTCGCCCTTCACTACCCCCACACATGGGATCTGGATGCAGAGATCCATGACTAGGCCCCAGGTGGATCTCTGGGAGTCCAATTAGCGAGAATGAGGAGGGTTTATATGAGTGAGAATTGTTGAGACCAAGGATGGATAAAGCACAGGGACAAATAGCCAAACGAATGGAAACACATGAACTATGAACCAATGGCTGAGGGGTCACCAACTGGATCAGGCCCTCTGAATGGGTGAGACAGTTGATTGACTTGATCTGTTTGGGAGGCATCCAGGCAGTGGGACCGGGTCCTGTGCTCATTTGCATGAGTTGGCTGTTTGAAGCCTGGGGCCTATGCAGGATCGCTTGGCTCTGCCTGGGAGGAGGGGACTGAACCTACCTGGACTGAGTCTACCAGGTTGATCTCGGTCCTCAGGGGAGGCTTTGCTCTGGAGGAGGTGGGAATGGGTGGTGGGCTGGGGGGAAGGTGAGGGGGGCAGGAGGGGGGAGAACAAGGGAATCCGTGGCTGATATGTAGAACTGAATTGTATTGCAAAATAAAAATAAAAAAATTTAAAAAAAATCCCTGGGTTCATAGCTTCTTTTTGTTGAACTTGGTAATTCCTCTCAGGTGGTGCTCTACCTCCCATGTGTGTTCTCTTTAAGGAAGGTACTAGTTTTCTGTCTGAGGAACAAGAATATTTTTCATTGATTCAGAGAACAAAACCTAATGCTCAATCCC
Source organism: Peromyscus californicus insignis (assembly GCF_007827085.1). Lineage (NCBI taxonomy): Eukaryota > Metazoa > Chordata > Mammalia > Rodentia > Cricetidae > Peromyscus > Peromyscus californicus. The sequence goes on from NW_026294551.1 coordinate 84,128,415, forward strand.
CTTTGTGAGGTTGGAGCATCGGATTGTTTTACTCAGTAAAATCTCATGAATATTACAAAATAGTAACATCTTATTTTGGTAAGATTATTACACACAAGAGAAGATCTGGGGGCAAGGCAACCTAATTCAGCTAACTCCAATTTATTAAAATGCCTTCTCTCTTGAGTACTGACTGTAGATTATATGATTGCTTGTTTCATGGTGTTTATATCCAAGACTTGTGTTAGGGAAGTCATGATTTACTGAGAAAATTAATACAAGAATGGACAGACATGATTGATCAGGGTTGGTTAGGATGGAAAAGAATTCCTTAAATATAGTCACCATGATTCATCCTGAGAATGACACAATGGAGCTACAATATAGACAGAAAAAAAGTCTGTTTAAATTCTTCATATTTTAAAATAATTTCAAGCATAGAATTCAGCAATACTGTAAAAAAAATTGAGGGAAAAGGCAGTCTAAAATATTTACCTTTGTCATCAAAAAAGTTGTAGACTCACTCCAAAAAGCACCTTGAATTTGTAGCATGTTTCATTGAAGATGGGGTCTAGATGAGTTCGAAGCTCATTATCTTCCATAATGTGATGATTCTAGTGTTCTAGTGTTCAGAGTTCATTCTCACATTTCATTCAAATAAATGTTCACATTTTTGCTATTAAAACTATTGAAATACATTGATTGACATGCTAGATTTCTACAGATGGAGATTTGGCCTTTGGATACAAAGTAATTGTTATTATTAATAGTGGTGAGTACATGGCCCATCAGCTGATGATAGGATGCTCTCTCACCATGCTTGTACACGTTTCGTATCATAGATTAGAATTCTTTGAGAATGAAAGTTACAATTTATGGACATTTCTGAACTATTAACTCTTAGCCCAGGAGGTCTATTTTAACACTGAATTTGCATCAGAACACTGTAGCTAAATGTTGTTGCTGTTGTTATTTTGTTGTACCTTTTAATCTGTGCAAATGATTGGGTTTGCCTGGGGTGAGAAAAACTGAAAACACAATGTTGTCTTAGGTTCAAATAATGAATGACTTATGCTATGCTTACTATGACTATTGTATTGATATTTTAAACTAAACTTGTCAAGCACCTATAATTAAGCCTGAGATACATGTGATATATGTGATCTATGATGTAACAAAACAGGTGTTTTCTGTTGAAGAAACTCAGTTAATGTTGGGTATTGGGCAGGTGTAGGGCTACCTGGAGATGCACAGTATTGACAACTGAAGCAGACAAACCCTCCGTGCTCTGTTTGGGTCTGCAATATATAAGGATTGCTAGACACTCCAGAAGCCAAGTAATCTTTAATCCATAGATCCCCAAGCATCTCAAACACATTGATTTATTAAGTGTAGTCTTTATAATAGTAATGTTTTAGAGCTGAATTACTTAACTACTCTGTTCGATAGAGATACGGTTATCTGCTGCCATGTCTACATGATGTGGAAACAAGAAGGAAAGACAGTCAATTCATTAAAAAAAAAAAGTAAGTCAAACTTGTCCATTGCATTGTGTCAACTTCGTTAATTGGCATTCCATCCATCAAACAATGAACCTCCTGCCCGATTTACTCCCTTCTCAGCTGAATGAGGGGACATGACACAGAATCTTCCATTTGAAGGTCTTTTTGTACTCTCTCTCTCTCTCTGTGTGTGTGTGTGTGTGTGTGTGTGTGTGTGTGTAGTTTTGTTTTTCATTTTTGAATTTTGTAAATTTTCTAGAAGTAAGACAGACTCTATTTTTTATTATCTATTTTTAACGATAATTAATAAAAGTAGCCTTTTACACAGCCTAGGAGAAAGAGAACTAGTGCTGAGAGAGTTCGATATTATCACACATTACTTAAAATTCTAGCCCTGATTTAAGGTCTCAAAGTCTAAACAGTAAAAAGGGATAGTGCTGCTGAACCCAGCATTTTATTTTCTAATTTAACTGTCTTTTTCATTGAAATGAACAAGTTGTAACTTTCAAACTAACTTTCAACACAGAGGATTTGGAAGGTTCTCTGATTTCCCTAAAGATGTAAGAAACTTGCCTATTAAGATAGAGTTAAAATACCTGCATAATAGTTACGGAATTACTAGGACTCTAATTTTTCAGCCAGCACTTGCCTTTCTATATCTATAGACACATAATTACAGTGAATCTATAAAATCTTAATGGAAACAAAAAGTGATCTGTGGCAATTGATCTTTGGATAGAAGGACACCCTCTAGGAGAAATTTATTTTTAATCAAGTATAAGCATAAATAGTATGTCTGGAGTGTCTGATGAATCTGTAGGAGGCCCCAGGATGAAATCCTTTGCATTAACTTAATATTAATATAACTAATATTTAGTGAGGAGGGGCTTTGATACTGCTGCCATTAATGATCCTTCTAACTAAAGCTGTGAGCAAATGTCCATACATAATGAGCTGGCAACCTTCAAAGTCTGAGCTTAGAGAAATTTGCTTAATAGAACTAAAAAGGATCCCAGGATACATATGTTTCAGTGCCTTCCATTTTAAACCTGGGCATCATAATCCAGAGAAATCATGATTTAAGGCTCATCTCCTCTGACAACTTACTGTTTTGTTTTTGTTTTATTTAATAGTTTTCTGTCAAAAACCTGGAGCACTTTGTAGTAATTTGGGCAGGAGGAAAGGATAAATAGTCAGATACCAATATTGGTGATAATAATGGTTACTGTGATTTGTTTTATGAAGAACCTTATTATGAAGTATTGTATATTGCAGATGAAACTACAGATTTTACATAATAGAAACTGCTTAATGTACTTCACTAAAGGCATCTAGAGCAGTAACTTAAATAGCAGATTAATTCCAAAGGCTTTGGGATATCAGTATCCTCCCAGTGTTGTTCTATAGTCTTGTAGCAACTTTCCCCATTAGCCATTGAATTATGGATAGCAGTCTTTAAAATATTCTTATTTTTTCCTTTATTTTTATTTCATGTCAACGGTTTTTTTTTGCCTGAATGTACATTTGAGTAAAACATAATGCCCGATGCCTGCAGAAGCCAGAAAAGATTACTGGAGCCCCTGACATTGGAGTTGCAGATGGTTGTAACCCACTATATAGGTGCAGGGAATCTAAACAGTGTTGTGTGAGAGAGAGTAGCCAGTGCTCTTAACTGCTAAGCCATTTCTTTAGCTCCCAACCCATTTTTTTTTAAAGGACAAGATCTTACTATGTAGTCATGGCTAGCCGAAATTCACTAGGTAGACCAAGCTGGCCTCTAGCTTGCAGAGATCCTCCTGCCTCTGCCTCCAGAGTGCTGAGATTAAAGATATGTGCTACAATACTCACCATATCATAATTATTTTTTTAAAAATATTTTTCTTGACATTATTTTTGATAGCACATTTGATGTTATCATAACCCCCAACACATGTCCCAAGCAGGATGGACAGCAACAGACAGACAAATAGGCTATATAGAACTCTAGTAAGACAGGAGAAGTTTGCATCAAGAAACTGAAAGTATCAAACAAATTTCCACTTTTATTCACAATGAAAAAAAAATGTATAGAAGCCATGGGTTTGAGCACTGTATTAAACAACCTAGAAAACTCCTAGGAAGTCCCTTGCAAATGTTCATAATTGAAACTTTATAACACTTACTGTTGAAGTTGACTGTCCTTCATCTTTCAATGTAATTAGTGTGACTTTGAGAGAAGATAAGCTAGACACCTGCTGGCAAATTATTGTGAGAACTCCATTTTCAAGACGTATAGTTTCACCATGATTTTCTGGACAAAGGTAATGTTGCATATTTGGTAAAAAGAATTTTTCAACTGTAGAACCCCTGAAATTGCAGCTAAGAAGAGTCAAATGAACAAAACAAGGAAAATTTTAACATAGGAAAAAAGGTCTCTAAATTATAATTAATTTCCGATTTGATCCTGGGACTCCACCATTTTAGTGAGGATATCCCTTGGCTCCTCCTTCAAGGGGACCATCTTCATTCTGAGGCTCTGTTTGTGAACTGCAAAAGTTTTACATCATACTTAAAAATATTCAGAATTGGCACAACATGTAGTATAGTCTATGATAATATTTCTAGCCAAAGTGGCAGTTAATTAGGTCAGGGGCCTCTTTCTCCACCCTCTTACTTAATCAGTGTAGTGGAATGCTCTGAGTTGACAAAGCTTGCCTCTGTAGTCCTCTTTCTCTCCAAGCACCATTCTCCAAACATCCTTCTACTCCTCTTTAGTATAACTTAATTTGTAGGAGGCAAGCATGGTGGTTGTGGGGAGCTGATCTCCTGAGCATTTTATTCCAATGATACACCTAAACTTCAATGAAGTGATAAGAACAGTAGAAATATCTTTTGTAATAGATGAGAGGAAGGCTTGAAGCCTTTTTTCTTCTTAACTTCTTCAATGCCTAACAGAGACTAACAACTTTTACCACAATGTTAATCTAATGAGTTACTAGTATCTACTTGAAACAGAAAAATCCTCATCTCACTTAAGATTAAAGGCAACATAGATAAACATTCTACATCAATTCTTCCCACAAAATGACTACTGACCCAAGAGTCTGGAGTCTTTGAGTGGATCCACCGGAAACATTTTGCTCTGTTCTGTTTCTTCTCTGATTTGGAAGTGGCAGCTCAAGACAGTGGTGTGGTATCCAGGCTTCACATTCAGCATGGAGCCTCCCACTTTCAAACTAAGCATCTGCAGAAAACACTTTATGTCTGTCAAATAGGGGTAAGGATAGTGCTAACCCATCTGGATACAAATGAGATAAGCTTAAAAAAAAACGAAACAAAACAACAACAAAAAACTCACATGTACTCTTTAACTCTTAGTGCTCTGCTTAGGGATAGATAAATGTTTTGTAATATTAGGTATTGCTATTCCAAGTCTTCATCAGCAACAAATGCCACAGCTTACTATTTATCTGCCTGTTGAATGCACATTTAGCTACAACACTGTCAAGATTGTAGATACATTGTAAACAGATTGATTAATTGAACCCCATGTTCTTGTAGTAATATGGATCTAACTCAACCCTGGTACAAAGTTTCCTTGTCTGATTCATAATCCTAATTCAATGAAGTATCTGTTCATATTTCTTTCTAAAAACATAGAAGGGAGAGTCTTCTGTAACTAGCTTCTTAATGATATAATTATGTAATGATGGCTGCATACACACAGAATCACTTTTTCTTCCTCAGGACATTATGAGCCAGACACTTCAAGAGTTCCCATTTTATAAGTGGATATCTTTTAGACAATATGAAATGACAACCAGGTCCAAACAGAGTCATTCGCAGTACTCCTGCACTGTGTGAACTCCCAGCTTCCTACATGATGTTATTTCCCAGAGAACAGGTAGGACTACATCTGTTGACTCCTACCATTAAACCTTGTTTTCTATGGAGAAGCTAGAAACACCAGTTTCCTTCCTCCCCTTCTTCCTTCCTTCCTTCCTTCCTTCCTCCCTTCCTTTCTTTCTTCCTTCCTATCTGCATCTCCTAAAAAGATAACAATCCTTTACCAATGCATTAGTCTGTTTTTCTGACTATACTGAAATATTTCAGGTAGATTAACATTATAAAGAAGCAGTTTACTCATCACTTTTAGAGGCTGGGTTTCATCTCCCATGAGGGATGGCTCCAGGGCATATGGTGCAGTACATTTGAGAAGAAGCAGCACATGTTGAAATAAGAAACCAGAGAGAGATTTAGGGTCATGTTCAAGGTTTTGTAACAACCCACACCAATGACAATTCAGTAGAAGAGACTAGAATTTTCTCTTGAGAATATGTCGTAATAGCCTGAGGTCCTTCTCCCAACCTACCACATCCTAAAGTTCCCAAAGCACCTGACAGAACTGACCTTCCAGGGACTGTCTTCCAATGCGTGAACCTTTGAGAGGACAAATAACGTTGGATCCATAACACCTTAGATATATAGAACTCTATAGCTGAGAATCGAATGTCCTTTCTGTTCTTCAAGTCTTTCAGAGCTTTCCCCCAGATTTTGTTGGATTTCCTGACTATTCCTGACCACACATTGCTATTACTTAGCTATTCCTCTTGTACTCTCATACATGTGTTTTGTGTAAAGTGGCAACACTTAACTCAGGTAAAAACAATTCACATTTAGAAAAAAATCAGTATCATAGTGATCTCTATAAATTTCAAAGAAATGGGTGAACATCTAGAGTTACTCTTATTTGTTTAAGACAGAATATGAACTTAAAAGAAATAGAGTGGAATTTTCAAGCTGAATTTCACAGTTCAGTGAATATTTCCCAGAGTATATATGCCATTGAAGTCATACTTATCTCTCTCAAAAGGTATTTTCACACACACACACACACACACACACACACACACACACACACACACATTCACTCTCTCTCTCTCTCTCTCTCTCTCACACACACACACACACACACACACACACACACACACACACACACACACACACCAGTAGACTGATACAGATGTAGTTGTCTTTGTTTCCCATGTTTAATCTCTCTTCTAGCTATATAACTATTCTTTCTTCTTAAAAATAACAAAGCTGCAACCTTAGATCTCCCTTAGCTATGCAGTATTGGTTTCATGAAACAAATTAGTAGCAGAAAACCTCCAATTATGAAAAAATGGATGCCCAATCACTCATTGAAGATAATTGCCCTAAAGCTGTAGGGTTTTCTTCTCTGATTGCCTCTCGTTGGTCCTCCCAAAGGATGTAGCCCAAATTATTCAGTTCCAAAGGGTTAACATCAGCACCATCAAGCCACCCCTTTACCTGGCAAATTCTATCACTCTTCAGCATATGTCACTTGCACAACTTTTCAACTCTTCCCTTCCTAAGGTAATGGGCCCAGAAGCTGGATGCTGCTGCGCTTCGGCACCTGTCATTTTGACATTTCATGCTTTCTTTAGAAAAGAGAAGTTGGTAGAATGTGAGAAAAGTGGGACTTTGACAGGTTGTCAGGATATCTTGCAGCACAAACCAACCTGCCAGCCAGCCTGTTTTCTGGTATATTTCAAAGTCTCCTAGCAAACGAACTGCAGTTTCTGACTGAAGAACTGCTTAAGTCAGAAGAACCTTTACTTTTTTCAAGGCTGAAATTAAATTACTTTCACCTGAAATTGCTTTAAATGGTAGGCTGCTTACTTACAGCTGCCCAACAAACAAAACATATGACCTGGGAAAACAAAATTAACAGGTGTAACTTAGCTGGCTGTGTTTTTTTTAATTAATTTGAGTTATTCCTTTTGAAAACAGACATCTATAAATACCAAATAGATCATGAAATGACCTTGATTTTGCAACCAATGAATACTTTGTGTCTCCTTCAAAAACAACAGATGCTGGCATCCAGGTATTAGTAAGGGAGCAGGGAAAAGAGGCCAGTAACCAGGACTTAAGGAACATCACTAGTAAATGGAATGGGAATGCACCTTCCCTACAATAGCTGTGTGGGAGGGTATGGTGACAAATGGCCTATATAAAATATGTCACTGAGAGTCAGAGATCTTTCATATAAAGTTAATGTTTCTCATCATGGATATCCCAAATGGAAAAAAAAGATATAAATTATTTATTGGGTGAGTATTTAAATTCGCTCACGTAAACGGGATACCAAAAACATGTAGAAAAGAAGGAATATTTCTTGTAATTGTCCTAGCAGAAAGGTATTTGTAAAACCAAGTCCAATTCCATATGACTTTGGATGTTTTGGGGATGTTTTACATCATTCTGCCCAATCACAGATTAGGAACTACAAGTCCCCCTCGCAATGCTAATTCTAGAATGATGCACATATTTCTCAGTGGAACTTCTTTGCAACTGTACTTTAAAAATAGAAAAGTATTTGCCTTTTGTTTAAATGAAATTTTATAGCCTCTAGGGAATAATTAGAAAAAACTGATGTTCATTTTATTTCTGCAGTAAAAGATCATTTTCTCTTTCTTTTTTTTTTTTTTTTTTTTTTTTTGGTGTTAGTGTTGTTGATGATGACACATGTGGCTAAAATAATTGCGCTGTGCTTCTCATTCACTATACAGTCTCTGCATGAGTGACATATGGAAGGTTAGCCTGGTTTGCTTTATCTAGCGAACAGAACGTGTAAGAGCTGTAACGAACTGCCTCACGTACACTGCCTTCTATGGGAATCTTCTTGAGACACTGGTGTTCTATTCTCAGCAGGCATATTCCATGTATTTCCAGACACAATTTAGAATTGTCTAGAGAAATGGATGTTCAATTGACTCTGTCACTGCAATGTCAATGGCTAGCAAAAGACTCTCTTGAAAGAAAACCAATATGGCAAGAAGTATGGGCTGCAGGGGCAACAATGAGAGAGAGAGAGGACCCAGAGTATAAGTATAATAGCATTATTGCTCTTGCAGAGGACCCAGGCTTACTTCCCAGCACCCACATGGTGGTTTATAACCATCCCTAACTCTAATTCCAGGGCATTCAACACTGTCCTCTGACATCTGTGTTTAACCAGGCACATACATGGTTCACATACATACAGTCAGGAAAATGACTCATACTCACAAGGAAAAATAAAGCTAAGAAATAGTTTTAAAAGAAGTATGAGCTGGTACTGTGCACAGCCAACATGGATGTGAGAGAGAAATAATAACATTGGAGTAAATGAAAATAATTACAAATAGAAGAGATGAGAAACATCACATTTTATCCTGCACATTTTAAAGTTTGTTTTTGAAAATACTTCCTTGGTTAGGAATATGGCTTAGTTGGTAAAATGATTATCATGCTAGTATGAGGACCTGAATTGAATCCTTGGTATTCAGATGAAAGCTGGATAGGGTAGCTTTGAAATATAAGCCTCAAGGGTGGGACAGTGACAGACTGATCCTCAGAACTCAATGGCTTGCCAGACTAGCAAGAATAGATTGCCCTAATGCTGCAGGGTTTTCTTCTCTAACTACATCCAGATTGTCTTCCCATAGGATAGAAGACTGTAGCAGACTAAATGCTGTGAGAGACTCTGTCTCAAAGCATACAGTAGAGAACAATAGAAGGGGATATTTAAAGTCAGGCTCTCTCTCTGTATGTTTTTACACAACTGCACAAACATACACGTGCACATGTATATCACACACACCCACACCCCTTTTCCTGAATGACTTGAGTAGATCTGTTCTTAATCCCATTAAGCCTCTTAACTATAACGAGTAACAGTGAGTCCACCTGTAAATACCATTATCCTTTCCATGTGAAGAATACCATTCTGAAGTTGTCACTCTTCATTTGATGGCACAGTCTGATTCTCCTAATTCCTACTGTATTGCTCTTGTGTGTTAACTATATTTTAACACTCACCTCCTTTTCAATTTCCATTAACTAGTTTACAGTCTGGTTTCTTTATTTTGGTAGATATGCACAGATTTTTTTCCTCTAAAGCAACTCCCTCCATCTCTTACATCGTTTTTTTTTTTAAGTTTTGATTTGCCCACCACACATTTGACATGCATTTGTTTACTGAATGAGAAGTGTTAATGTCAGAAAGTTCTACACTATGATTCACAGAACCTATAACCAATCTTTCTTACAAATATGGGACTTGACAGCAAGCAGTTCACTGTCCTGGTTACTATTGTTTCCCTTTATAAATGTGTAACAATATTACAAGCTCCCAACAGCTCATTGTTGAGAAATTTAAATGGAATTGCATGCATGAAATTTCTTAGTACATTACCTGGCAATTGGCAGATGTCTAATAGCATGGATGGAATATAAATCTGAGACTTTATTCACTCTTCAAACTGTATCCTCAGGGAATCTTATACTCTCTTTATTACTTCAATTTCTGAGCATATTCTGTCAACAAATATTTTATCGAACACCAATAATGAATTACCACACTCATTTTTACTTACAAATTCTGTTAGGCCTCTGTCTTTTTTACAAATGCTTATTTAAGCAAGGATGACAGTTAACAAGCATTAAACACCCTTATAAGCCACAAACTTCATTTACAAATTCTCTCAGAACCAGGGGATCAAAGGTCCCCTTATCCTTACTTTAAAAACAAGGTACCCGAGGCTATTGTATTCAAATAACTGATGCAGTGATGAGTTAATGAGAAGATCAAGATTTGGACTCTGGTGGGATTGAGTCAAGAGCCTGAAACTTCAGCCTCTAAGGTGCTTACCCTCACCTACTGTATTTTTTCTCTTCCTTCACTGCCATACTAAGACCCATTGTACAAAGCATTTTCTTTTCATTAGAACAACAATTCTGGTTTATAGGATGGCTACCTTTAACATTTTAGATATGTCTCCTTAAATAGAGTATGTAGAACTTAAGGGGAGGGGCCACGCGTCAATATTATGTGTGCCAATGTTAGTATCATGACCTATGCCTGGACTTCAGAGATGGTGACATCTGCCTGTACTATGAATCATCGGTTGTTTTCAGACAGAATATTGTTGATAGAAGCGAAACGTGGTACACGGTAGGACAGACAATGAGACAGATCATTGCGAATGTTGAAATACCCCAAAGAAGCTTATTTTAGGAGAGCTTTAGGCACCCCTGGTATGTGTATGTTGTGTTTTGAAATGATAGAAATGGAAATTAATGGAATTTTTTTTATTCTTTTTTTGAGTCTTATCTTGTTCTCTCTGTATGCCTCATCCAACACACCTGGCTCCTTTCCATTCAGATATATTTTTCAAGGCTTCTCATGTCCTCTGCGGTCCTAATCCTGAACATTTTCTCCAAACCTTTAGTAAAAATCATATCACAAGTGATTGTGAATGTGTACATCAGTGTAAGAATGTTACAACACAGTATGGACTACATAAACGCCACTCAGTCATAAATGCCTCAATGTAGATGACACACAAGCATTCATAGGGCCTGGATATTTTGTCTGGTGATTAGAAACTGGCATTGAATATTTGCATTAATTAGAACCATTTATCTGGTCCTATGAGCAAATAAAATGGTAGACTTCAGGAAATAAGGGTTGGTTCGAGTTAATAGGAGAATGGGCTCACCGTGTACCATAGACACTCACAGAGAGGCAATTTTTTTTGTGTGTGTGTGTGAGTATATCTTCTAGATGAGTTGGGCTAATTGCACAAAAAGATAAGGGTACATGGGTAAAGCATGTGTGTAAGATTAATACTGGGATGTAATAGAATGCAGGTGGTACTCCTCATGAGCACTTCTGGAGTTGAGTACTTATGACATAAAAGATACCGTGTAAAGAAAAGACATGGTAATAGAAGGTATCTAGTATCCACTGAGTCTGCTTTCCATGGTCCCAGACCTATTATATGACAGGCTACTGGTCCTTAAACACTGTGAGTTTCGGCCCCAAGACCTCTAATCATTCGCTTTACTGGATAAAACTGTGTACGTGGGTCGTGCAAGAGTGCCAGCTATCCTAAGGGAAACTTCTTCGGAGAGAACCAGCTATAGATGGTTCGATTAGTCTTTCTCCCCTATACCCAGGTCGGAAGACCGATTTACACATCAGGACCGTTACAGACCTCCACCAGAGTTTCCTCTGGCTTCGCCCTGCCCAGGCGTAGTTAGCTTGAACTGTTTGGGAGGCCCCCAGGCAGTGGAGCCAGGACCTGTCCTTGGTGCATGGGCTGGCTTCTTGGAGCTTGGGGCCTATACTGGGACACTTTGTTCAGCTTGGTGTAGGGAGAAGGAGACTGGATCTGCCCCTGCTGAGTCTACCAGGCTGGGCTGACTCCCCAGGGGAGACCTTGCCTGGGGGGAGGTAGGAGTGGGGGAGGGGTGGATTGGGGAGGAGGGCTGGTCGGTGGGAGGAGGCAGGATGGGGGAACCCGTGGCTAATATGTAAAATTAAGTTAATTATAAAGTAAAAATATTAAATTAAATAAATAAAAAAAAGTGGAGAAAAAAAAAAAAAACCAAAAACTGTGAGTTGTGAGTAGTGGCATTCCTAGCCCTGAAAGGGCTAAGGAGCATTTAGTTGAGCAAGAGCCGTTGGTGACTTGGCTCTGAGTACCTGAAATGTGCAGCACTAAGGAAAAGCAGCAGGACTGCTGATATAAATCATCCAAACCCAGCTTACAGAGAAATTTGTTACTTTGAAAGTAGCTTCTTGGTAGTAAGATGGTTCAGCTGGTAAAGGGGGCTTTGCCACCAAGATTGATGACCTGAGTTAGATCCCAGGTTTCATATAGTAGAAAGAGAAAAAAAAAACCAAACAAACAAAAGCAAACAAACAAACAAACAAGCAAAAAACTCCTGTAAGTTGTCTTCTGACCTCCATTATAGGCTATGTGTGTGTGTGTGTATGTGTGAGTGTGTGCACGCACACGCATACACGCACACACGCATCAAGTGTCTTTCTTTATAGCTCCATAGCGCTCCACATTAGTTTTTTGAGAAAATGTCCCTCAGTGAACATGGAGCCCACGAACTTATAAGACTAGCTGGCCAGGAAGTCTGAAGGTTTGTCCCGTCTCTTCCTGTTCACTACAGGGATTATAGACTCCTGCCACCACACCCAGCTTTTACAGGGGTGGTAGGGATCTGAACTCATGTCCTCAGGCCTCCATAGCAATCACTTTAGTGTTGAAAATCTTTGTAGATTCAGGACAGAGTTAAAAATTATATGCTTCCTAAATTTTCTGGCATGGTAAGAAAGCATCATCCTTCTTAGAAATACACCTTTCATTCCATTTTCCCTCATTAAATGAAGCTTAATTGTTTCCATCCCTCTACTTCCCAGAGGAGGACAGCAAGGATGAAAGGTGGTCTATTTGGGATGATTCTGTGGTTTCTAAAGAGAGACCTGCCAAATAAATTTTTTGTCTCAGAAAACCGCAGTCCTCAAATCAATTATAACTTTCTCAGGCCTCCCAGATGGGTTTTCCTTGTGCTATAATTCTTCTATTTGTCCAGCTAACCAATTTTGAACTTCTCAAGACCTAAGCCTAGATCATATGTTTTAATTAGCTGGAAGGGCTAATGCAGCCCCTGGATGACCCTCTGCCGCTAGGGCACTGCTGGATGCTGATTTCCATCTCTCAAATGTTACAGCTGGAATCTCGCTTTCAGTGCTCCAGGACCATCAATCGAGCTCGAGCCATTTTTCCTTTTCACAGGGCACAAATTTTGCCTAGATTCCAGAGGATAGAGGGTGTACTATGGAGACTTGGGGTTACTTTATTGCCTTACACGTGAACTTCTAATTGTGGAGTTCAGAAGTCTGAATTTTGATTTCTCCTATTTTCGGTTTTGTGGTCGGGCAATGGGTTCATTTGACCAGTAGGAAGAATTACATCCCCAGGCAGTGAGGAGTAGAAAGAATGCAGTGGAGATGAAGGAAGCATGTATACATAGAACTGTCACATGGAATGAATAGGAAATATCTATAGTTCTAAGAATAAGAATATATAACATTGTTAAAGAATCTGTGTGTGAGAAATCTTTATTGTAGTTAGATAAATGGTCAAGAGATCAGTTTTGCATTTCTGAACAACTCCTGACTTATTACAGAGCTTGGCATCCTATAATAGAATAAAATGAAAAGGACCGCAGTGAAGGCACAGCCCAGGTCCCCTGCTCTTCACTCCCTTTTCTGCATCTCTCAGTTACCAGGGTTGGGTTATCACCAGGGCAGGGAAGCCACAGAGGTGGCATTTCCCCTGGTATCAGAGCATGACAGCAGACCTCCTGCAGGAGAGATCAAATACCTTTCACCTACAAAATGTGTTTGTTCCAGTCTGAGAGGACTACAATTCCTGTGATGGTGACATCATTAAAAAGGCGCGGGGAAGCTGGAGTCGACTTTTGGAGGGACTCAGTAAGTCAAAACAGGTTTTGTTAATAAAACTCATTTCGATCTAAAGGATGCCGGAGACCAGGCAAATGGCACGCACTTAGCTGCTATAAAATATTGGCAACTGAAGGGTCTACCCTATCACATTAGGGAAGGAGGGGATTTAGGCCAAGGACACAGAGGTGGTCCCTGTTCCTCAATACTGCTACTCAGTCTTTAATGTTCACATAGAATTTGCTTTTTTAAGGCATTATCTGAAAGACACATACTTTCTAAATTGTGAAACTTTCAATTTCTCTACCTTTGGGAGGATGAATGGTTGAGTGAGCCCTGCTGAGATCAGAGCCTGTACATCCAGGGACTCTAAATGTTTGAACCAGCTGCTGAGCCACCGTGCCAGCCCTCTACCTTCTAGTAGGATAGCCTCTCTGCAAAGGAGTCAACTTCAGTCATCCCTCGTCTCCATAATGCGTTCCCAGTTTTAGAAAATAAGCAGCAGTTAATATACACAAGTAAGGTACCTACTCAGAGTTTGCTACAGATCCAAGTGTCATTAAAATGTGTGTGTCATTTGGAAGCATGACAGAGACTCTGGAAAGCAGCTGAAGACAAACTCCATGTCTCTGTTTTGGACAAGTGGATACAAAATTAATCCACTCATCTGTCAATACTGGGATGCAAGTCCTGATGATTCTTATTCATATCTATATAGCCATTCATCTGTTCCCTAACACAAACACAGTGCAAGCTGTTAATATATCTCAGTGAATTAAACTTCTAAAATACACAGAGTCACCCCTCTTTTGAAAATCTCCTGATTTTTTCCAAGTTCTTATAGAATCCCTAACATGCCTTCCAATTCCCTTCATGACCTGGCCCAGGTCAGTTTTCTTGTGTACCTCTTCTACTGCTTTCTCTACCCATGATAACCAAACAACTGCTTGTTCCTTCGGTCCTGCAAACACGCTAGGCTCACAAGTACAATAGAATCTAAGCCATAGTGAATCCCTCATTCGCCAAAGAGTGATTAAAAGGAAGTATGAAAGCTGTTTTTTGTTATATAGTGTGTTTGGGTGTGTTTGGTGAATCATATAATGTTATGCAATAACTTTTTCATGATAAGTCGTTTAGTAAGAGCCAAGCGTGAGGACATGCCCTACCGGTTTCTGCATCCAGGAGTCAAAGACATGGAGAACACAAGCTCAAATATTGCCTGGGACAAGAAGTGGGCCCTGACTCCAAAACAAAATCTCTTATTATAAAACTTAGCTAAACAGTTTGTTTGGGTGCAGTCCAATGGCTATCTCTTTGTCTGTGTGAATATGTTTATATCTGTGCTCTGATTTTAAACCCAACGAGAGCATGCCAGTTTGGGGCAATTATTTTCTGTCTCACTATAATCTTAATTTTGATGAATACACATTTTTACTTGTATTTTAACCCATCAATTTAGATCTGTATTCCTACTGTTTACTCAAGAATCTTATATATTAGAAACAAAATTTCAGCTGTAATTGGCTTGAGGAAATTAAAGTTATTTACTGGGTCCTGGAACTGCTTTATAAGAAGGCCAATAATTATAAGATGTCTTTCGCTCCTCATCAGTCTTTCTTTCTTCTTATTTCGGAAATATAAATTCACTAAGAGATAGAGAATGTATGATATGCAGCCCCTACCCACATTTTTCTTACTTGAAACCACTGTTTATAGATAGGATATTCTTTATACATTACATAGAACAGCAATACAAGTCTCTGGAAAGGGCTTTGGTTGAGCACAAGTAAGCCATGTACCCACCAATGAACCAATCGTTATGCCTTTGCCAAGGCCCTAGAATGGACCATACCTGGGTGAGGGGACAGGGGGATTGGGAATTATCAGAAGTGGAAGAAAAACTATAGTCATCACATCCTTCATGAAACTAGTTTAAATTCTTTCTATAACTATAACTTCTATAAGGTATCCTGACTGTAGCTTTTACATTAATTCATTTTTTTTTTGTAATTTTGCTTGAGTGTACATGTATGCTCTGGCATGTGGCAGTGGGACCATATCAGAGAATAATTCTATCCAGCTCTCTTCCTAAAAATATGTTTACATCTATTAATGTTATGTATGTGTGTGTGCATTCATGTGAGTAAGTGTGTGCAAATTTGCCTATTTAATAGTAAGCCTCTACTATTTGTTTCTAAGCAAAGCCATGTAACTGATCTATGGGAAATCCTGAAACATTAGAAAATTCTTCCTGCGGTAACGGATATATTCAGTCAGGGAAAAGCTTGCTACACAAGTATGAGGACCCTCATTTGATCTCCAGGACCAACATTAAAAAATAAAAATAATAAGCCTTGCTCCTTTTATCACAGAGCTGAGGAGATGGAGACAGGCAGATCCCGAGGGCTTGCTGGATAATGAGCCCAACCTACTCAGCTGTATCCACGCCAAGGAAAGGCCCAGTCTGAGAAAATGCAAACAAACAAAACCAGGGTGGATCTGAGTAGTGATGCTCCCTAGAACTTGACTTCTGTCCTCTGAACATGTATCTGTACCTACATGGGCACCCATATACATAAGCATGTATATAAACATTAAAAGAGAGATAGGAGAGGAGGAGGGGTTGTCGTCTGTGGAGTACGTTAATAGGTTTTTGTCGGTTTTGTAAAGAAAACCCTCCATCGGTCTTCAGATCCAACTTAGAAATAGGTCCTGAACTCAAATCTGAAGATCAACTTAGCAATATTATTGCTGATAACACTTGGTGATTAATAAGCTGATAAATGTGACTGTTATGTGAAGCCACATGATTTTCATGATTCTCCCTGAAGTTAAAGAGACTATCCCAGCCCTTCACAGGTTAAAGAAGATCTCTGCTCTCCTCTTCATGGTGGCAGTGTCTCTTCTACCAAGATTCCCAATAAGTGAGATAGTAAAAAAAAAAACCCGAAGTGTGTGTCCTCGACATTAGCATCTCTGTAAAGAACTCAGAGGAAGCTGGTACTTGCATGGCCAGTTCTGGTTCCTAAGCAATCAGAGAGATCATTTCATATTTGCTGTTCCTATGCATAGATGAGGGTGAGAGAAATGAAATCTGAAACTTTATTCAGTGATTGTATGCCCAAATAGGAACAGGGGGCTAGGCATAAGGAGTTTGCTTTTTAATGCCCTTGATTTCAATTTCCAGGCTCAGTTTCCCTATTATAGCTCTATTTTTTATTAGTTTTTTTCTTTATACTATTTTGATGTATAATTTCTATCAAGTATCATAGCCTTTCAAGAACATCTTCTGAATTTTGAATCAGAAACCAAAATTGAATCTGTTTGAAATCTTCAAAGCCATCTCCAATGGCACCCTCATGGCTCCATATAATAAATTGAACACAGAGCAATAGCCCTATTAAGCTGATGAAATCATTGATTTCTTCAATGCGTAATGGTTACATTAAAAGCTGAGATTTTCAAAAGATGTGATACTCAGTCACCCACAGCCTTACCATATTAACAAAAAGCCTTTTAAAACCATGACCATTAGTGGAGAGTGTTTATTAGAAAGTGACTATGAATATAAACATACCAAAACATTATAGCCCCATATTCCAGAATACTAATCAAAATAACATCAATAGATTGTTTATGTTGTCTGATTTTCTTGCCTAGAAGATGTAAAGAAACATTAATGTGTAAATCTATTTCAAGTATTTTCTTAGTTGTACTTATATACAAAGTTGGAAAATGTTTGAGTTACCTGGCCTTGACAAGTGGTTCCCAAGCAGAGTTTAGCTATACCAAAACTGATCAGTGTGTTCAAAAGTTGTACACTTAAATCCAAGGTTAGATGCACAAAAATAGAATGTAGGGAGAGGGTAGGATCATTTGTCAGGGCTTCAGGTGATTTGGGCATAGATATATTTAGATGACATCCTAATAAATAAGGCCAAGCATTGATTCAGGTAGGAAGTGACTTAGGGTTGCTTTATTTTCTTGATACATTTTTCTCCCACTTTGTTATGCAATCCTTTTATCATGATACTGTGTGCTCTCTTGGTCTGCACTGAACCTAGATATTTTACAATGAGCTTAGTTTTATTACATAGTGTGATTAAAAAGATAACTTTAGTCATACTTGTAGTAATTTTTGTTGGCACAAACAATGATATTAACTAAGAATTTGAGAAATGTTCCAAAGAGGAAAAGGAAAAAGAAACAGCACATGAAAAAGAAAAGCTTTTAAGACTCAAATAATGTAGAACTTGCTAAGAGAGGGGGAGTCTGTTCAATGTGTGACTTCTGGCATATTGACCACACTCCAAGGGGCCCTGTTCCTGAGTAGTTGGCTAATACAATTTGAATAAGTTTAAAAAGACAGGTAGAGATAGATTGAAAACAAAGTTGGGTGAGTAGGAAAAGTGGGTGGATCTAGGTGGAGTTGGGGGGGTGAATATGACCAAAATATATTGTACGGAATTCTCAAAGAATTAATAATAACATTGTTTTGAAATTTGTGTAAAGCTTACAATTTTCTGACAAGTTGCATTTACAACACTTTAGGATCAACAAAAATAAGTCTGAGTTTTAAAGACAATTTATATCTTTTCTGTCTTTTTATTTATTTCAGTTAAGACAAAATGTCCATATTGATTTGTATCACTACATTACTGCTATTCAAACACACATGAGAATAATTTCAATCTTCTATCACATAATTTTATTAGCTCTACAGTGTTCTATTACATAAAAATACCATGACCCATTATCAAAGAGGTAAGTATCATAATCCATTATCCAAAAGCTACCATAATCCATTACCACTGCCCATTTGCTCTTTACTAATTTGCAGAATAAACAGTGTTATAATGTTTATTCTACAGTAAAACTCTATCATATTCCCAGAATGACTTTCTTAGGGCTATTACTAATAGAACTATTAAACTCTTGTCTATATTATGAATGTAAAACAGATTTGTTGTGGATAATAAATTCTGAACATTTCTTAAAGAACACTCAAATTCAAACTATTTGGTTATTGTAGAAGAGAAAAAATAATTCAGATATATATCTGTATGTATTATGAGGGCAGAATATTACATTTGGAATAAGAACAAACATACATGACTCAGCTCTTTTAAATAAAGAATTAATGACAACTATATATAATATCTGTGAGATATATATATATATATATATATATATATATATATATATCACAGATATTTGCCTGCCTATCTCTGTATACCTGTCCATTTCTAGGAAAGTTTCAATCTCAAGAATCATCCAGATGATTCTGACAACAGAGAAAACAACTGGTTTAGGAAATGACTCTATGTAAATTCTCACCAAGTAGACATGCTCCCTCTTCAAGGAGGAAAAAAAAATGCAGGTCCAAAGAATCACAGAGAAGGTAACTACTGTAAAAGATCCCTTAAAACATTTTTTCCATGTAAATCATTCTTTAAATTTAAAGATAACCCCATTCCCAAATCTGGAGATAATAAGTATAATGGCCATGAGAAAATATGAAATACTTAAGTGAAATATTTTATTAGAATGCATACATGAATTATCCATAAGGTATAGTGATCAGGGAGATAGGCTTGGTTGACCACGAAAGAAGCTGAAAATTTAGATAAACAATATGGGCACTTTAGTATAAATGTTTGCTCTAAACACTATGTGTACTGAAATTGAGAAGGGAAACAAAAAGATAACTATTTAAGTGCTTGGGGAGTAGTGAAATTTGAACAGAGTCTGGTAATACCGGTACGCCATTCTACCACATGGAAAGCTTCAATGAAGTATGCTTTCCCAAACCTGGTTTTTGAAGTTAAACACTAAAATGGAATTAACTTGGAGTAGAAAGGAAATGTGATACAGTATGGTATGGGGCTTCAGTCTTGACCCTACTGCTTGATTACCTGAGCAACCTAAAAAAGCCTACCATTTATCATTGTCCCATCTTCTGAGAATAAGGAAAAAATGTTTAATTTATGATTCAAGAATATAAATTCATTCTCAGCACACAGTGTGGCATACAGTATATGCTTCATAAACAGTCTTTTGGAATGAAAATTCTTTCAGTGAATATTTCCATTTCATAATGTATAAGAACATTAGCTTAATTCTTGTGCACTCTTGATTGTCCACCATTTCCCTCTTAATGTTGTATTTGCTTAATAATTCATCAACTTGGCTGGGTAAAATGCAGTGCTAACCACGTAAAAATAAAAAGGACTTTTCGATTAAACCTGTTGTGCTTTGGAATCTCAGATATGGATCTGTATTCAGTTCAAAACCTAGACATGTACAAGCTTGGAGTTGGTATAGAATATTAAGGATGAAACTGGGAATGAGAGAATCTATACAGAGTTTGTTTGAATGCTAATAAATCATGAAATCACTTCTTCTGGGCTACTGGGATTTGCAGCATAAGAAACCTGAAATTCAACAAGGAACTAAGTTCCCTAAAGAACTCCTTAGTCTGACTCTAACCAATACATTCTAGGTAGAAAAAAAAAAAAAAAAGCCACAGAGATTTCAGAAACGAAAGGGATTCCTTGTTTCAGAATTTTACCTATTTATAATTGTTACTTTAATACTAATCAACCCAGTGGCAGAACTGTGATGGCACTGTGAACAGGACAAATAACCATAGAGTCTCACAGCTGGTTGTTGAGATAATTTACTTCTTTTTTTTTTTTTTTGAACACCCTCACCGCTGTGGTTGTTTCCTGTTGTTTTCTGTATGCAACCCCCCTTGTACGTCTAGAGCTAAGTCAACCTTCCTCTCTGAATTTAATATACTGTGACATGGGCATGTTGGAGCAAGGATGCTACTACACTCACACGCAGGGAGCAAGCTCCACGTGAAAAGGCATCCTCATGCTGCTTTCCACCCCTGCCGGGAGGTTGAAGGCAAACTTCCCCGGAAGAGCTGAGGGACAGGGAAAGCACACAGGCCGCCCGGGTTGAGTGTAAGAAGTCAAATCGACAAACCATCCTTCCCCACCAGATTATCTCTAGCTCTTCCTCCTCCCCACAAATCCTCACTGTAGAGGGAAACTAATTTAATAAGATAGCCCCGATTCCTCTGAACAGTGGCGAAAATATTCCTACAGGACTCTATTAAGTCAGACCCCAAAGTACTCATCAGGCTGGAGAAAGGAAGAAGCCTGCTGTGGCCTCTACCACCCACAACACCGTTGCAATTAAAGACGAGGCCAATATCAAAGCAGACAGGTAACTTTATAAGCACACCAGGCCTTCGCCCATGCCCAAGGCCACATTTTTAAAGGAAAGAGCCATTATTTTTCCAATGGTACAGGAAAGGAGCTGCACGACACGCAGGTTAAATTGAAAAGCCCTTACAAGTACCTTTGGAGGTTAACAGCATCACCTGAAGCCAGGTTCCCATCAGTTATGGATTCAATATTTGTTGGCATTTGATGAGGACCGTGGGGATCTCTGCAGAGGGGCGATGTGATTGGCCCACTCACTGGCAGCTGTTTGACATCCCAAGCAGAGAATGTAAGAAGTTCTTTATTTTCATTTATTTTTTTTTTCTGCGTGGATCTGGCAACCTTAAAGCACTGAGAACTCTGTGCCAACCTGAACTCAGATGTAAATTACAGCATTTTCATTTCGGTAATGTGTTGTTTGGAAAGACAGTAGCGGGAATGGCAGAGGGACAAGGTGATTATTAGAAGACACAGAATATGAATTTGATTTTATTTTTAACAAGTGAAATGTTGGTGCACATTTTGGATTTGGACACAAGTCATGTCTAGCAGATCCGTGTAGTATGTTATTGGAGGTTGGAAACATAATAGTTTCTATTTTGGGTCTCAGTTTTCTTATTAATCCTAGCTTGCCTTTACTTCTTTTCTCACTGAGAAATCTTTCTGAATCATTTGTGGGTTTCATTTGTTAACCCTGAGGAAGGTTTGGGACTTAGGACTCTCTTTGTTCAAATAAGGTAATTTCTCCCAAAAGAGAAGCCAAGCAGGAGGGGCAGATCACCTACAGCTGTGATCTTGGGTGGTAGGAAGATCAAGTTCTTTCTCTGTTGTTGCTCACAGTTCAATTTCACACTTTCTTCAAGGCTATCATAGTGCTTTGGAGTTCAGCAGATCAATTTAGACTGTGTATTTTCATGTCTTTATTTGCATTGTTCTTTTATGCAGCTGTAAGACTGCTTTCCTCTTAGCAAAATGTCAAATGGTGTTGAATTTGCTCAATTAGCTTTGCAAATGTGTGTTTGACTTCCTATGGCATCTTTCTCCTCCTCTCTTTGTTGTGTATTTCTTATGTTTCAAAGGGAACATCAAATAAATTCTTCTTTTGAAAGAAATTAGCATTTTAATTCATAGGTGATAGTCTGCAGTTGTGTTTCTGATTATGTTTTTAATTAAAGGACAAAAACACATGCATTCTTCTCCCATTTGATTCACTGACTTGGGAGGTGAAGAAAATACTTAAATCCCAGCTGCATTGAAGGTAATATTTTGACAGAAATAACTTTATTACACAAAGTATCTTAAATCAGCCAATTGTGTATGGCCTACAGACTACAATGTAACACTCTCAAATCTTTCTTGCAGAGGGCTTTATAATTTCAGTTATGGGAACTGAAAATGCATAAAATACTTTTTAAAAGAAAAAAATAAATCATGTCTTTTTAAGTACCATAGGGAGCGGGGAGGTAGATTTGTTCTCTAATAAGATCAAGCCAACACAGGTTATTTGTATGAGTGACAGAAAGTCAGGCTTTTTATTTAAAGAAGGGGGAAGACAGAGGCTGAGATCAGCATCATGGAGATGAGCCAGGGAAGTATGCCTCAGCCATCCTTTTTAGTTCTTACATCTCATTCAGGTAAACAACAACCAACCAACCAACCAACAAACAAAATATTCCGTTCTGTCCCATTTTCAGCTTCCCAGGAAGGAACGAGGAAGACACAGCACATGAAATACAATTAAAGGCCTTCAAAGGCCCATCAGACTGCTGAAGCTAAGCACCTCTTATCTGCATCAGGATTTGGTTTCTTTGAAGTTAATTCACAGATTATACTTCATGCCTTTAAACATTCTTTAAATAAGAATGTATATTATGTCTTTTTCTAAAATCCTCTGTACCATCAGTTTGAAATGAAGCTGTATGCTCCAAAAGTTTCTGTTGCCAACCACAGTGTAGGGATACACCAGCAACATCAGAGGCACCTCTCTCTCTGGCCGACAGGATAGTAGAATCATCACAGACAACTCCCTTACCTTCCTCCTTGTTTGTGCTTTTCATTAGCTTTCAGTTTCTCTCCCCTCAGCTGGAAAAAAAAATAAACTTTTCATCACAACATGGCATGTAAAGTTAGAAAATATTCCTGGTAGGTACTGCTTTCATGATAGAGCTAATTGACAATTGACTAGGGTCTCCAGGGGTTATAAATAAAGTATGTTTGAAGCACTTAAATAAAATTGTTTTCCTCGGCTTCCCAGGAAGAATCTGGTCATGAGTTGAGTGAAATTAGCTGCTGGAAGATAAGTTTGCTCAACCCTTTGGTTAGGAAGAATGTTCATTTTCTTTCTGCAAGTCAGGCTGTTGCCTGAAGTAAGAGTGTTGGTATGAGGAACAAAAATATTTGATGAGCTAAGGTTTTGAGTATGGTGAGAAGAGCATAGTGTAAGTAGGGGAAAGCCTATTTATGCTGGGAACTTTTGTTGTCTCCCAGGAGAGCTAATTGCCTGTTAAGAAAGACCAGCAGAAAAAAGAAAAAAAAAGGCATCATTCTTAGCAATAGACTGGATGCACAGAAGTGAACAAAAATGACATCTAAGATTGTCTTAGAAGATTCTTTATATAAGCTGGAGAGATGGCTCAGAGGTTAAGAGCACTGGCTGCTCTTCCAGAGGTCCTGAGTTCAATTCCCAGCAACCACATGGTGGCTCACAACCATCTGTAATGAGATCTGGTGCCCTCTTCTGTATACATAATAAATAAATAAATCTTTAAAAATAAAATAATAATTTTCTTATTAAAAGTATTTCTTTCCTTTTACATACCACCCCCTGTTCCTCCTCCCTCCTCTTCTCCTGATCACCCCATCTACCCCCATCCAACCCCCATCCCCTCCTCATAGAGGGTAAGGCCTCCCTTGGGTAGTCAACACAGGCTGTCATACCATGTTGGGGACAGACCTAACCCCTCTCCCCTGCATCAAAGCTGAGTAAGGCATTGCACCATAGGGAACGGGGTTTAAAAAGCCAGTTCTTGTACCCATGATAAGTCCTGGTCCCATTGCCAGGAGACCCACAAACACAAGTCACACAACTTTGACTAACATTGAGAGGGCCTAGTTCGGTCGCATGGAGGCTCTCCAGCTGTCAGTCCAGAGTCCATGAGCTCCTACTAGCATAGGTCAGCTATTTTTGTGGTCTCTCCCCTCATGATTCTGACCCCCTTTGCTCTTACAACCCTTTCTCCCTCTCTTCAACTGAACTCCAGGATCTTGACCAAGTACTCTCCAAGTACTTGGCTGTGGGTCTCTGCATCTGCTTCCATCAGTCACTGGATGACAGTTAGGGTAGACACCAATCTGAGTGTAGGGGAAGGCTAGTTCAAGCATCCTCTCCACCATTGCTATGAGTCCTAGCTAGGGACAATCTTGTGAGTTCCTGGGGTTTTCCCTAGCTGCAGATTTCTCCCCATCCCCTTAATGGTACACTCTGTCAAGATATCTCTTTCATTGCCCTCCCTCCCCATCTCTCCCCCATGTTCCCACCTCCAATCCCTTCCCATCCCTTCCCCTCTACTCCCCCTCTCAGTTTACCCATGAGATCTTAACCCTTTCCCTTTCCTGGGGTGATCCATGTGTGTCCCTCTTAGTGTCCTCTTCTTTACCTAGCTTCTCTGGGGTTGTGGATTATAGCCTGGTTATCCTTTGCTTTGCATCTAACATTCACTTATAAGTGAGTATATACCATGTTTGTCTTTCTGGTTCTGGGTTATCTCACTCATGATGATTTTTTTCTAGTTCCACCCATTTGCCTACAAATTTCATGATGACAGAAGATTTTTGTAGTAAGTTTTTTTTTTCTCAATTTACTACTAGAATCTGATTACATCAAATTGTGTACTTGAAAAAAAGTAACTTAAACATATTAAAAGAGTCAACATAGTTAAATAAGTGATCTGAATTACTCCTACTTAATCTAAACACATGGGATTTCTTTTCAACTCAGTATGATATTGAGGGAATGAGGAAGCCATACTCTTTCATTCCTTGCAAGTTGTACTGTTTTAAGGTTGGCTTGTATAAGATATTAATTTATAACATGTGGAATTCTAGCAAAATTTGACTCACAGAACAGTGTCAGCCCAAGTCCATCTGTTCAACCTTACAAACTAATAGGCTGAGAATGAAAGATATCCAGTTTCACCTTGGAGAGCCTACAATGGCTAAGTTAAATAGTAATCAATAACTGAGTACTAAGACCCAAAAATGAACGAACTCAGCGTTTCCCTTTGAATCCCACTGGGGAGCAAGACAATTTTAATTAGCTAAAAGTTGGATTTTGTTTATTTTGTTTAAATCCTTTACTAACTCTTGTAACAAAACAACACAACTAGACTGAATAGTTGTTATTGAAATACTGGCAGTTCTTTGATTTTGACTTGTGTCCTCTTTTAATATCTGAGGTAAGAGCTATGGATTTAGATAGCTGTATATTAGCAAGTATTATTAGGTAGATATGTATTATCAATTATTATATGTATTATAAAGTATTGATGTCTTATAATTGCTTCCTCAACTATAAGAAAATTGTGGAAAATTCATCCAGAGTGCTAATAGAAAGAGCATATGGACAGTATTTGAAAATGTGCTATTGTCTATGTATGTAAATTTCTGTTGTAGGTACATAGGAATAGAACTTGTTGGGAAAGATGGGATGGTATCTAGGTTTGTTATTATTTGGTTGTTTTCTTTCTTTCTGAATGTGAATCGTGAGGAAGGAGATGCAATACATTTAAAACTTCTAGGACTTCAGGGGTTGAAAACACTATGTCAAAGCCAATGTAAAGCAAGCAGGGAATTTGTGACTTCCAGGGATCTGGATAACAGTAGGAGGGTGAGGTAGAGAAGGGAGAAAAAGGCAGAGACCCACCTTTCTGGAAACATGCCATCTGACTAAAGAGCAGGAGAGAAAGAGGCAGTGAGTCAAGCAAAGACCAGGGAGGAGGGCTCTTGGAGAAAGCACCACCTGAAAATAAGAAGCACGCAAGTGAGTGCTTGGAATGTTAAGAGAAAAACAAACAGGTCCTCCAGCCCTTCAGCAGTCTGATCAACAACACTTGGAATGTAAATGTGACAATGCTAGGCTATATAGGCCCTATGGACACAGTGTTACTGTGTCCTAGGAATAATGGACAATGTATCACTAGAAAGGATCAAAGAGTAAAATGTTAATTTTCTAAGCAATAAAAATACTTCTGGTTAAAACTGCTCACTCCATCCCCCCTCCTGTGGTGTGTGTGTGTGTGTGTGTGTGTGTGTGTGTGTGTGTGTGTGTGTGTGTGTGTGTGTGTTTGTAGGTGCTGAGGAAGAAAAGGAAGTCTACAGACAATAAGGTTTTGAGAGCAGCAATAGATCTCACAGATGTAAAGAGATTGTCAATTCTGTTGTACTTTAAGAGCAATGAGACTGGTGACTTGAATATAGGAAGTGAAAAGGAAGGGGCAGAATAGCACCAGGGACAGGAAGGACAGTGTTTATTACATGAGAAAGTGGTGGCAGTGAGAGTGGGTGTTACTTTAAATCCAGGAACT
This sequence comes from Peromyscus californicus insignis, assembly GCF_007827085.1. Lineage (NCBI taxonomy): Eukaryota > Metazoa > Chordata > Mammalia > Rodentia > Cricetidae > Peromyscus > Peromyscus californicus. The sequence goes on from NW_026294551.1 coordinate 84,155,026, forward strand.
CAACTTGGAGTCCAGGTGATTCTCTATGGACAGACAGTGTTGATGTTTGGGAGAGTTCAGCTGGAGTTGTACAACTAGAAATGTGACTGCACCACGCTGTCAATAACAGATTTAGCCATGAAAAAACAAACATCACTAGATGATTCTAAAGACTGAGCTCTTGAGTTCCAGGATATGAAGAGGTGAGGAGGGGATGTGTTAATGTCTGGTTAAGCTGTGCCTGGAAAAAAAGAAGAGAGTGGGGTGTTACAGAAGCCACATGAAGGAACTGAGTAGTGTCTGTCATCTAATACAATGATTGTGTGAATAAAATCGGTGAGATGAGTTGGGAACTTCTGACCAAAAGATGTAATACCATATGAAAAGGAAGCCTTTAGAAAGGGGATAAAAGATGTAAGTAGGATCTGTACTAGTGTATCTTGGCTGCTATAAGAGATTAGTATAATCACAGTGACTTCCAACCACATGACATTAGTTCTGAGGTTTTGGAGATGACAATTCTCAAGTGAGTCTCATTGAGCTGAGGTTAAACTGTCAGCAGGATGTCTTCTTTCTGGAGACTATAAACATAGATTCATTTCCTTTTCTCCATTTTGTGGATGCCACTAATGGGTCCTAAATTTCCTACCTCTTTTGTTCTCTTCTGTTCTTTTTTGGTACTTTAGGGCTGTATATAATTACAGCGAGCCCAGCAAGATCACCGCTATAAATGCACCATCTTTAAGGACTACTGAACCCTCTCTATAAATTTGCTTCTCCTTGTTATGTGAACTAATACATTTACATAGATATTTGCATGTTCTGGGGATTGGAATGTGGGCATTTTGAACAGCTGTTATTCCCATATACTCAACAATGGTACCTAGAAGAGAAAGAACATAGAGATGTTTCTCTTCCTACGAAAAATTTGCTTGTATCTAATAGAATTATCAAATAAAAGGAAAAAAATCAATGTTACGTATAGATGAACTTCTAGGGTGATGCTTATTTGTCCTTAGCAGATGGCAGCTTGTGGAGATTAGTAAAGAGCATAGCTGATTTATCTATGACCCCAGCCAGCCAGTATAATCTGAAGGTGAACACACAATTAGATAGGTGGATGTTGTACTTCAACAGAATCCACTTCACATTCATCTGTTTGTGGAGTACTAAGCAAGGTTACAAATGCAGTGATTATAAAGAAAAATTTGTTAAGGGTTTAAGAAGGAAAGAACACACAAAATTGTCATGAAAAAGAGAATACTGAGTGTTCAGAGACACCACGTACACTTGCCTGTGTAGGCAGTGAAAGGACTTTGAAGCTGGGACACTACAGGCTAAGGGAAAGTGTAGACAGAACATATTGAGTCAACATTATGGACTGCTTACATTGTATGCTCAGGGAGCCCTAGCATATTTTCACTTGATCCCAGCAAATTTATGTACAGAAGTCCTGAGTGTCATTACTCAAAAGGTCAATTCAAAGTTGGCCTGGGTTGCTATGAAATTCAGAAGCCTCAGGTCGATATATATTCTTCATCTTTATCACTTTAAACTATCTCCTATATTCAAATCTCAAGCACTGTCTTTTTACACCACAAGTTTTGAGGCAATGATTTGAATTAGACTTTATTGTATTGATTTGAACAGAAGGAATTCCTACTTTTATCACAGCATTTATAACTATAACATTAATTAGAATCTTACTGTTTATATGGCTTGAAAATTGTCACAGTGAAGTTATTTTAGGGTTCTTGCATAGTATAACATTAAATAAATACGGTTAATTTCATTAGAAAAATAACAAAATATACTCAGAGATTCATGGTAAATGATATATTGGGACAATTGAAAGACAATTCAAAACTAACTGAATACTATGTAATTCTAATGTTTGAATAATTGTTTTTAACATTAAAATACATTTTGCTTTTATCTTTAAATCTCAAATGTGACAGTTACAGGGCGTAGAGTTATATTTGAGATTTGTTTTGTGTATTTCAGAAGAAAGGGGACAGAAGTTCCTTGCAAATGAATATGATATATATATATATATATATATATATATATATATATATGCATATTTGGATGATAGAGTTGAATTGAGATTGTGATGCTGGATGCCATAAGCAGTGGAACAGAGAATTCATAGTTTTTGAAATTTGGTGATATATTCATAAGTGTTTTGCAAGTTTCTTTGTCTTTAAATACATTTAAAATTGTTCATAATCAAATGATTGCAAAAGCAAGCCTTACGTTACTATATGAGCCAGCTCCTTAATATGAAAGGCACACCCTCATGGATACTCTAATTTTATTGTAACAGTAAGTAAACCTAAAAGCTGAATGAGGACAGAAACTTGTTTGACCAGAATTAAAATGTCTAGATATCCCACTGACTATACATGGATAAATCCTTTGCTACAGGTGTAGTTATTTAAAATTCCACAACTTCACAAATGTATTTTCTTCCTTGTTTTACCCATTGTCATATTTACAGGGCATCTCAGAGTCCTTCTTCTCCTAGTGTTTGTCTGTATCCCAATGCTAAGAATTTCAAATCCATCACCTTCAAAGGAGAAGAAGAAATGTATCTAAAGATGGATGCTGTCATTTGGGCTGTGATTGATTTTTAAAAATAACAGTCATCATTTTTGTTGTTCCTCTAATTTGATGGTAGATGAATACTGTTTTACCTGATAACAGTGGCCATCAATCTGTTTGGCCTCCTATGACTGAAATAGTTTCTTACCTGCTGTAGGTTGAGGTCAGTACCCAACCTACATAATCAGATCTAGGTTAAAGCTAAAGAATATTTTCAATTAAAAATCATTTGACTTGGTGGGAGAAGGAAAACAATAAAAAAGCCTCTTGGATCAGTATTCTGTTTTTTTTTTTTCAAAATATGAATTCCACAAGCTTAATAGCTAGTCATTGTACTTAAAAGCTTGAGAAAGCACCTTATTGATTTGAAAATTAAACATCTGCCAATAACTAGAGTGCACTTTATGTAACAAAATGATGAAAATATGTTTTGGCCATTTAATTCAAAATTGCCCATCAAGACCATACTGTTCAATGTGTAAATTTTAGTCTACTCAATAAAACACAAAATAATGAGTGTGTTCAATAAGACATAGGCAATGAATAAAAGAAAAATTTCATAGACACATTTGTCTCCATTCATAGTAGTGATAATTTTGAAGATGGGGATTATAATCTATCTAGTGCTATATTTGAAAACACACAGACACTAATAGAAGTCACTAATGTTTTCTTAAAAATCAGTTACATGCTAAGAAGTCACATGCCTATCAATGACCAAATTAAATTTAGTACTTTTTTTTTAATCTTTGTGGCAAAGCATGGTGACTTAAAACACATAGTTTGTATGATTAGGAGACGTATGGTGGCTGAGTATAATGTTGCTCACTGGAAGGAAATGGCACAGATGGTGAGAATTTTTTAACTAGCTCCTTACAGTGGTAAATGGGAACTCAAGAAAGTTCAGATTCATGCAGTCTCAAAGGACCTGCGGATCTGTAATCATTGAGGAAATAATTGTTGGGTGTATTGAATTATGTTTTTTTCCCTCTCATCTCTCCACTATTTCTGTAATTGGAAGTTATCTCTGTATAATTACATCTTCTGGAAAAGTAATTAGAATTCTTATCATTGGCTTCTAAATGAGCTTTTTTCCTCTCTAATAAATACTATTTTTTATATCCCATCTAGCTAGTCTGATAGGAGCAGAGAGGATAGGAAGTCAAACAAGATTTCAAACTTCGAAACTGGTTAAGTGGGAGAAAGTTTATGAAGTGTTATGAAGAAAATGCAGTGGCCGTTATTTTCATAAAAAGAAAAAAAACTTTTGAAACTAATTTTTATAGGAACTGAGCAGAAAAGGGAAACAGTGTTTTATTACTATCTCAGGTTCTCCCTCTTCCTCCTCCCCTATTCTCTTTCATTCTCACTGAAGGAGCTCAGTCCCAACAGCCTCTGGATCTACCATTTGTTCACCAAATCCGGCATCAATGTCTGCCATCCTGTGACATGAGAGAACTCAGCAATCTATGGCTTTGCAATATTAAAATCAAAAGTGCCTGGAGAGTGCTCTTGGATGAGAAATGAGAATGGAAAACGTTGTTTATAGAGCTGCCATAGTTGGCAACCTGACATAAACCAACACTCACATTAGGAAGAGAGAAAAGAACCTACAGAACTGCCTACATTGTAGTGGTCTGTGTCTATGTATATGTGTCTGTGAGACATTTTCTTAATTGCTAATTGATGGAGGGGGTACAGCCCACTATGGGCAGTACCATCCCTAAACAGGCAGACGAACAATATAAGAAAGCTAGCTATATAAGCCAAGACACAATATTTCTTGGTAGTTTGCTTCAGTATTTGCTGCCAGACTCCTGTCCCAGCTACCCTTGAAAATGACAGTACTGTGTGGGCTGAAGTAATCCCTTTCTTTCCCAAGTTGTTTTTGGTCAGAGGTATAGCAACAGAAAGCCAACCAGCACACAAACTTTTACCTTAGATATTTATAATTCTCGTAGGAATCTTTGAGAAGAGGCTTGCTTGAGATTGCTCAAAACCTTTGAAATCAAGCCAGGAAGTAGTTGCATAAGTGTGTGCATCAGAGAGATCACCTGCAAGGAAATTGTGGATTGCCATGTGTTCATAATTGTCATCTTTATAATAGAAATTGCATGATTGATCATCTATAGTATGGACTATAGAATACTAAATGACAGATAGTTTATCAGAAAAAGAAAAAAAAAAAAAAAACTGGGTAAAGGGGACTGTGTTCTAGACCTGGTCATTGTTTATGTACATGGGCTCCTATCTGACAAAATTTTCAACTACAACTTTTACAATTAGCAAAGACATATGAACTAAATAAGTTGAGGATTGCTCCAAATATAGTCAAGTTAGAAAGCTGTCTTGAAAAGTCTAAGACTCCTAGCAACAGTGGAAAGGCTGCCTGAACTGGCCTCTCCTGTAATCAGATTGGTGACTACCCTAATTGTCAACAGAGAGCCTTCATCCAGTAACTGATGAAAGTAGATGCAGAAATCTACAGCCAAGCACAAGCCAAGAATCCAGTTGACAGATAGGGAGGAGGGATTGTATGAGCCAGAGGAGTCAAGACCATGATGGGGAAACCCATAGAGACAGCTGACCTAAGCTAGTGAATACTCAAGGACACTGGACTGACAGCTAGAGAGCCTGCATGGGACTGACCTAGGCCATCTGCTTGTGGATGACAGTTGTGTAGCTTGATCTGTTTGTAGGGCCCCTAGTAATGGGATCAGAACCTGTCCCTGGGCATGAGCTGGATTTTTGGAACCTATTCCACATGCAGAGATGCCTTGCTCAGCCTTGGTACATTGGGAGGAGCTTGGTCTTGCCTCAATGTGATATGAATGACATGTTTTGTTGACTCCCATGGGAAGCCTGCCCCTTTCAGTATGGAGGAGGAGTGGTTTTGGGGGGTGGGGAATACATGTAAGGAGGGGAGACGAAATGTGAAGAAAGGAGGGAGGGGGAAACTATGGTTGGTTGTGGTGATATTTTATTTGTGCACCCCAGTAATGGTTATCTGGGGATCAGCCAGCCATTTTATTAAATATAGAGGTCAGGCAGTGGTAGCACACACCTTTAATCCTAGCATTCCAGAGGCAGAGATTCATCCATCCAGATCTCAGTTCAAGGCCGCACTGGGAACAGAACCAGGTATGGTGACACACGCCTTTAATCTCAGTGCTAGTTAACCACAGAAGTCTGGAAGTCTGTACAGACAGACAGGAAGTGATAGAGCTGGGTGGAAAGAGGAAAGTGATGGAGAGAGGAAGTAAGATGGCAGGGCACAGAAAGGTACATAGTCGTGAGTATACAAGAAGTAGCTCTCTCTGGAGGCTGAGGAGTTGGTGAGGTGAGGTTGGCTGTGGCTTGTCCTATTCCTCTGATCTTTCAGTTTTCACCCCAATATCTGGTTCCAGAATTTTTATTAATAAGACCATTTAGCAGTTTGTCTTACATCTGGTATGTAAAACAAATGGAAAACGTAAATGAAAAAAAGAAAACTTAGTTTGATAACTTGCTTTATAGCAATAGTACATTGGATGCAGAGATCCATGGCTAGGCCCCGGGTGGATCTCTGGGAGTCCAATTAGCGAGAAAGAGGAGGGTTTATATGAGCGAGAATTGTTGAGACCAAGGTTGGATAAAGCACAGGGACAAATAGCCAAACGAATGGAAACACATGAACTATGAACCAATGGCTGAGGGGTCCCCAACTGGACCAGGCCCTCTGAATGGGTGAGACAGCTGATTGGCTTGATCTGTTTGGGAGGCATCCAGGCAGTGGGACTGAGTCCTGTGCTCATTGCATGAGTTGGCTGTTTGAAACCTGGGGCCTATGCAGGATCGCTTGGCTCGGCCTGGGAGGAGGGGACTGGACCTACCTGGACTGAGTCTACCAGGTTGATCTCAGTCCTCGGGGAAGGCTTTGCCTTGGAGGAGGTGGGAATGGGGGGTGGGCTGGGGGAAAGGTGAGGGGGGCGGGAGGGGGGAGAACAAGGGAGTCCGTGGCTGATATGTAGAACTGAATTGTATTGCAAAATAAAAATAAAAAAAAATTTAGGTGGATTTATGTATGAGTTGTTCTTTATTATACAGACTGGGTAAACACACACTATTTCTTAAAACTTGTCCCCTCCTCAAAATGAAAATCACAATCATAAGATATTGATTATTCATAACTCATTGAGTTACTGTGAGGATGAAATGTGTAAAGGCATGAGTACCAAACTACATGGGCCACACAAAGCAGGAAAAATGTAAATTGCTTTTTTATTTCAAGTTTCCTAGACTTCTTGGATCACTGTTTATTTTCTTTCATTTATTTCACACATGCATGAGTGTGCATCTCTATCCATATTTGGAGGTAGAAGGAGAACATACAGGACAAAGTTCCATACATCAAATAGGTGGATTCTGGAAATTAGCTTTGGGTAATCGGGCCTGGTGGCAACCTCTTTCAACCTCTCCAGCCAAATGCAGAATTCTTGAAAGGAGAAACAAGCATGTCAATTATCAACAGTTAGTAGAAAATCTAACAAGAAGCTATTTTGGTTGGACAATTATAATTCAGAGAGGAGAAAGAAGTAACCACTTGTTGTGTAACATTTGCTAGGAGTCTGGTATTGTCAGTCAATAGAGTTAGAAGCAAGAAACTATTCCTCCTAAGTCCCACTTGATTAGCAAGTGAGTTTATTTTGGTTACTTAAAGGGACTTGAGTGACTCTGACAGCTGTATCATGAAAAAGCCCAGTCTCTGTCGTGTCCAATGAAAGCTACATCATATGATGTGTTCATCATACAAACTTTAGGAAGTGACAATACCAAAGAGTTCTACATCCAGCATTTTTAACTATTTTTATGTCTCAACAGGGAGGCCTTGTGAGTCTCATAACATTTCTTGGAAGTTTCTAGAGGAAACTTTAGTACCATTCATATGAACAAACATTATTGTCAATGTTTTTCAGAAGTATCTACAATGTACCTTATCAATAAACATTGCAAAGTTAACAGTGAGGAAAAAAATTCTGCATAAACACAGCTTTCCTCATCAAATAGTAATGTCTTTGTCAGGATTGAGAAAAAGAGACCTCAAAGCCCACACCCACAATGACACCTAAAAAGACCACACCTCCTAATAGTGCCACTCCCTTTGGGGGCCATCTTCTTTCAAACCACTACATTCTACTCCTTGGTTCCCAAAGGCTTATAGTCATATCATAACACACACACACACACACACACACACACACACACACACACACACACACACACAAATGCATTCAGTCAAGCTTCAAAAGTCCCCATACTCTATCACAGTCTCAATAGGGATTAAAAGTCCGAAGTCCAAGGTTTCTTCATAGATGGATTGCAACCTCTTAACTATAGTCCCCCTATAAAAGTCAAAATAAAAAAGAGGGGCATACTTCCAACATATGATGGCACAGAATAAACATTACCATTCTAAAACACAGGGAAGTGAGCATAATGAGGAAATGTTGGACCAAAATAAGACCAAAAACCAGCAAGGCAAACTCTGACATCTGCATCTTTTCATGTTAGAATACTCTCCACATCTCCCATTCTGTTCTGTGAGTGCAACACAATTCTATTCTACAAGTTGGAAATTTAGTTGGATGGGATCATGCCCTGAGGTCACCACTCCCTTTATTTCATTTTTTAGTCTGTTTATGTTCTTGAACATAGGATTTAGCTCCATTCCACTTTCTGGTGGCCTTTTTCTCCTCAATTTTTTCCTTGCTCAGCTTGCACCATTTCATTATATATCTTCATTGAAGTTACCATTAATATCCACATGACAGTCTATACGAGGCTGTTTTGAGATCTCTTCACTTTACCCACAGGCAGACTCTTTGGACAAGGGCAAACAGCAGCCACTCTCTTCACCCAAATATCCTGAGAATGATATCTAGGCAACACACTAAAATTCTTCTCTGAAACCTCTTGAGCCAGCTCCTGACATTTCAAATCATTATCAGCACCATTGTCTTCCATGCTTCTACTAATATGCTCCATTAGGCAGTGCTTAAGGCCACTGTTCTCCTAATCCAAAGTACCAAAGCCCATATTACTCCAAACAAACATATGATCAGGCCTATCACAGCAAAACCCCACTCCTGGTGCAAACTTTTGTCTTAGTTAGGGTTTTTATTGCTATGAAGGGACACCATGACTGTGGCCATTCTTCTAACTGAAAACATTACAATTTCATTTGTTCAGTTCATTATCCTCATGGCAAGGAGTACAGTGGCATGCAGGAAGACATGGTATTGGAGCTGAGAGTCCTACTTCTTCATCCAGAGGCAACAGAAAGTTGACTGCCTGTCACACTGAGGGAAGTTTGAGAAAAAGAAACCGCAAAGCACACCCCCACAGTGACAATTTCCTTCAGTAAGGTCACATCTCCAAATCGTTCCACTCTCTTTGGGGGCTATTTTCTTTCAAACCACCAGAAGTAACATAGATTTGAGTAAATGAAGGCACTGCTGTTTATCTAATGACAAAAGCTCTCTGTAAATGATTTGGGTGGAGCAAAAAGCCATGATCTGGAAACTCCTGATATCAGATGTTTGGCTGTGAACTTCAGCACAGAGATGTCTAGTCCCACAGTTACCTTTTCCTTTCCATGTGATCCTCTGCTTGCATCTTCAAACTGTGATTAAAGTTTGTTCAACAGTACAAATACAGTCAGCTTAGTCTTTGTGTGACTTATGAAAGAAGCAGGGAGAGGCTCTAAACTGTGTAAGAGCAAAGTAGAGGTCAGATTGCTGGGAAAGCCAGAGATGCTTATGAAGTTACGAGACTTCTGGCTAGCATGTGAAGAATATTCTAGAGCTCTCTTAACACTTAATAGAGGCCAAGAAGCACAGTGAACTTCAAACATGGCAGACAAATACATAAATTAATGAATGTTTTAAAAAAATCTATATTAAGGATTCCAATATTCTTAATATTACAAGCAGTGATACTTTTTCAAGTTGACATTTTACACTGAGAAATTTGTCAAGAATTTATTTGAGAGACAGAGACAGACAGAGAAACTTTCAGAGGAAGAAAGTGCCCCAGTGGCATGTAACAGTGGCCCTGAAGATAGCTATCCTCCACCTCTACCCTAATCAATCAAAAAATTCAAAGCCAAATTGGGAGAAGTGTCTTTGATTCTAGAAGAAGCAATGAATGGATGGGGTATCAGTTGAACGCTTGTTAGAAACACAGACGGCAAACCCCAAGCAAGGCTGGCATGCCCTGTGCAAAGTAGCCCCCAACTCAAAATTAGAAATGCTTTCACTACAGCTGCCTGAATGTCACTCTTCAATTTTTTGGATAACTTGACTCCTCTTTTGGAAGCTATAACACCGATGGGCTATCTGCCATCACAACTGAGTGTGAATTAAGGGGGAAACAGTTGGATCATCTGTCTCAGCAGATGAAGATTTGCACTGGGTTGGAAAGGTAATCCTTTGGATTGCTCTGGAGAACATGCCTAGGAAGTAGACAGAAGAAGGGAAGCAATTACAGTTCCCCTAAATAGTGGATTGGCACCTCACAAAATTGTGAAGTGGATGAGATTTAGTACTCAGGGGTGTCCCAACCACCTCCACAGCATGCAACAATTCTACTCCTCTTTGCTGAGCTAAAGCTCCGTCACCTCCCTGCTCTCATTTCCCTCATAGTTAGAATCTTGCCACCTTTCATTCTGACTGCAACCTTTTTTTATTCTGAGAAACAAAATATTCCAGGCTTACAGAATTTTGGATTGGAATCATTTCCAAAGCAGAACACTTTTTTTAAAATCTGTGATGCTAAATATCATTTCTGCTGTCCCCAAGGTGGTCATAGCACCCTGGACCATGATGGAAGGACTTATCTTAAACACACAGATAGGACATGATGCTATCAGAGCCCTGGGCTGCTGCTGTGTCTAGGTTTTCCTTCTATAACGCTCTGCCTCTTCAGAAATTAGTCTCAGATATGTTGGTCAGAAGCAGGACTGCTTTAATTTTAATACATTGCAAGTCTATTCTTTCAAATGGAAATTTGCATGACAAAAATTACCACAAGGGGTTTCTTAAAACAAAACTGTAAATCTTTCAAAATAGAGATGCTGACTCTTTAGAATAGCAAAGCACAGACTAGACAGTTTTGATATGATTGAAACAAGGAAAATCCATAGTATCAGGATCTAAGCCAGTCTCCTTGACAAGTCACTAACTTTTATTTAAAGCCTTCCTATTTTAGTTTAATTCTTCTAAGAAAGGATACATTAATGAGAAATGCAAAAGCGAGACAGAGATGACTATAATCAAGGTCAAGAGCAGTAAATGTTTGAAGATGCATTCTTCAGTCTGTAGGGTTTACTGGGATTACTTAGGCTAGACAAAAACCCATGAAGGTCATAATGACATTTTTATCATTTTAGACTGATGTATGCCATCTTTTATATTGTCTTTGCAATACACATTAAAATTTTAAAGAGTAAGCTGTTACATTAAAAAGCTGTGATTTAAAAATTTATCAGTTTCACTCCTCTGCAGTTTAACCACATTTGTTACCTCCATCATTTAGGAATCTACCCAGCATCTGTTTTAGTTAGTGATGGGTTTTCTACTGGTGAAAAGGAACTGGCTGTACTTACATATTTTTATGTTCTGTAAAATTATAGCTAATGAGGAATAAATGAAAAAGTATTTTTATTTCACATGCATACACAAAAAAGAAATAAGACAAGCACCCTATATTTTGGAGAAAACTATAGAAACACATGCTAGGAAAATTTATAAATCCTTAGGAATAGTAATCTCATAATTACCTTTATCAGATGCTTACTGTCTGTGTCCAGAATCTCATATCTCAAACGAGTATAGCTGCTCACTCATCACCAGGTATTTGGCATACAAGAGGCAGTTTTGTAAGACTTGAAAGACAACACATGAGTTCCTATTGGGTCTCAGGAAAGTATTATTGGTAGACATTAAGGAATGAATTACTCTAACTTTGCATAATTAGAAAAACATTACAGAGATCAAGGAACTTAATAATAAAATAGCAAGACTCTTAGGAGGCAGAAATGGGCTGTAACTGCAAATGTGACCAAAGACTAAGTAAGTCATTGTGCATTTGACCAGATGTCTGTACATTTTTTGCTTTGTTTTTATTTAACAGTCTTAGAAAATAGATAGCTATGTATTGAATTCAGACATGAAAATAATTCTACATGACCGTGAATTCAGCTATTGAGATAGTAACACTGATCCATATGCTAGAAGAAACTTTATTTTAGATGGAATCGATATGATGAAATATATTAAAGGTGACATCATTTTGTGAAGACAGTGATGCCAGGTGTTTCAGTAGATATTGGCTCCTAGTAGTGAAATTTAGTAAATCAGCCACAGAACATGGCCACCTGGTGAGTGGTGAGACACTTTCTTGTGTTTCTCTGTTAGTTTTCAGTCTACATCACAAGTCAGTATAAAGCCATACTGAAGAATAATGTTGTGTTATATTTGTTTGGTTCTAAAAAGGAATATGTAAGCATCTCACCTCACCAGATGATGGACCTTGGGACTATAAATATGTTCTTTTAAAAGGTAAGCATGCTTGAGCTCTATGAGTTAGTAGAGTGACAAGAAGGTAGAGAAGTCAGGTGGGGTTTTGGGTAGCAGAAACATCAAAGTCAAATGACAGAGAACACTTGGGAGATGAAGAAGGATAGGAACAACCTGATGTAGACCAAGATGTATTCGTCTTGAATCTTGCCTGATCTTCTAGGCCTACTGGGTCATCACTGTCTTTTCCTATTCTTTGGCTGTGCTATGAGCAGGCTGACCTCTGGGAGTGCAGCTGCAGGTTGGTGTTTCAGTCAATATTGCAAAAGCTAAGAAAACCTTTCGCGAAGCCTTCAATATTGCTAAAGTTCTTAGCTTTGCTTTCCCCTCTGCACTTGTCTCTCTGTATAACAGTCTTGCCTACAAAGTTTTTAAGTAAAAAACATTGCATCCTATTCACAGTTGCTTTAGACTTGTCCTCATACCAGTCAAACCATGAGGAATGGTTTCTTCTTACTTCTTACATCAACACTCTGACCCACTGGCAGGCAGTAGCAGCAATATCTTCTAACTATGCTTGTCCATCTCAGCAGATGTATTCTATGCTTCTTGACATGCATATAAAAATGTCTTCTCTTCTCCTTCTCCTTCTCCTTCTCCTTTTCCTTCTTCTTCTTCTTCTTCTTCTTCTTCTTCTTCTTCTTCTTCTTCTTCTTCTTCTTCTTCTTCTTCTTCTTCTTCTTCTTCTTCTTCTCCTTCTCCTCCTCCTCCTCCTCCTCCTCCTCCTCCTCCTTCTCCTCCTCCTCCTCCTTCTCCTCCTCCTCCTCCTCCTCCTCCTCCTCCTCCTCCTCCTCCTTCTCCTCATCCTCATCCTTCTCCTCCTCCTCTCCTGCTTTTTTCTTCTTTTCCTCCTTCTTTTTCAATTCTTCTATCTTCTCCTCCTCCCCGTCCTCTTACCCCTCCACCCACTTGTCCCTTCCACTCCCTCTTCCCCTTTTATCCTTTCTTCTTCCCCCTTGTTTTGTTCTTTCAAAGTAACACTCTCATCACAAACTAAATTTATGCTAGGGCTGCTTCTTTTTAGGATAGTGGCCGCATACTGACATCCTTCTTGATTATATCTGGTTTTCTATTGATATCTTCCCCCAAACCATATCCTTCATACCTTATTTCTTTCCCTTGAAACCTTGTGTATTGGCCTTGAATTCTTCTGTAGACATTGTAGTCCAGTTAACTATATCCTGTGCTCCATTCATCTAATGTTTTGTGAAGTTCCTAGAAGTCTCCCTGGTGTTTTGACTTTCCATATTTGGGATCAGAATGCTACTTCATTCCTTTGGTCTATTTACATATGTTCTACTATCTGCATAGTCTCCATTATTTACATTTGAGCCTCAAACACCTTGAAGTTTTCATGGTTGGCATTGAAATGTGATTATTTATACTCTTTTCCATGCCTGAATGCTTCTTGGGTATCAATATAATCTTCCTTTTCCTACAATTTGTCGTAGCTTCACCATCCCCACTTGCTGTTCAATGATTGCCTTATTACCTCCCCCATCCAGCTCAAATCTTCCTCGGTAAAAATTACTTTCAATATCTGAATCTGCCATCCCTGAAGCAAAGACCATGGAGATCATTTAGTGATGTGTGTTCAAGTATATTTGTTCCTTTTAATTAATAGCCCTGGGATGCCAGCAGGAGGGCTGGTACATCTGGAAGGGAAGAAGTCACAGGAGGTCTTAGTCATCTATTTTTAGTAAAATTGCCATTGCAAGGATGGAATTAAAGTCTGGGTGCCTAAAGGCCAGATGTGCTAAAGATTAGTTACAATCGCTTTCAGTTTTTGTTCAAGGTTCCGAATGAGACACAAAATGCCGACCGGATCTAGTCGAATTCATTTCAGCCCGGAGCTGCAACTCACAAGATGTACTTCAGTCTAACAAGAAATAAATATGTGAAGCAGGAGGGGCTATACCAAGCTCTCAACAGCCAGTTCATAGTTAGATAGTCTTTAGTTTTGCCTTGTTCAGAACCTTCAGTATTTCCAATTTTTACTTACTTTACAATGAAAAGAATATAATTGTTTTAGAAGATGGAATTTTAGATTTCCAACTCTAGAATTGCAATATCTTTAGGGAAAAAATTTTCCTTTGGAACTTCAAAGAAGTTTAGGAGAGAAAAAAGCCAACTTTATATAAAGAATTGTATGATTAGTGGGAAGTGATAATTAGAATGCCAGTGTTACAGTTTATGAGCTTGGCATTTTAGAAATCAGTTTTTACTCTGATTCACTATTCTGACTAACGCGTGTAGCTTGCACAGATGCCGCAAAGTACAGAATGCCTGGGAGGTGTAGCTGAAGTATGGTTAAGTTGGCTTTTTCTGGAAATTCTTGCTTTGTTATTATGGCATGCTATTTATTTAGTGATTGTGTGTCTGTGTGTGAACAGTAGCACACCATAGTGCAGGTATAGATTTCAGAAGAACACTCACTAAAGTCATTTCTCTCTTTCTACTGTGTGAATTCCAGGGATAAAACTCAGATTGTCAGTTTGGGGACAATTGCCTTTACCCAGGGATTCATCTCATTGGTCCTAAACTAAAAAGGAGAGTGGTTTATTTGCCTGCTTTCATTAATTTCTTCAATTTACCCAATATAAATGAAGGATCAGACTCACTGTAGTGTCTGTATCTTAGAGTGATAACAGCAACTTGAATATGAGAGATAATAGAGATGGGGAAAATGACTCATTGTGTAAGGGTGGCTATATGCAAAGCATGAGGATCTGAGTTTGGACACCAACACCCATTTAAAATCTGGATACAGCTAAACATGCTTGCAAACCTTGCTTTGGAGTATGAGAGATTAGTTAAATACTGAATTGCTGTGGCTTGCTGGCTGCCACTCCAGTTGAAAATAAGGGAGATAAGACTTCAGTGAGAGATCCCATATTAAGAGAATAAGGCAGAAACTGATGAGTGATGGAGAACACTCATGCTTGGGTGCACATATGTTCCAGAATACATGTTCAAAACTGGAGGTTACACATATGAGAAGGAGAGAGGGAGGGGGGAGGATGGGGAAGCAGGGAGGGGGAAGGACAGGGAGGGAGGGAGGAGGAGAGAGAGAATGCATGAACAATGTACGGACAAAATAATATAGTTCTATTAATCTAGCATGCATTTCTGTATTTAAAGCTGAATATTTGTCATTTAATGATATTAAGAGGGAATTAATAAGATAACAACGGTAGTGAGTAACTGACTTGATTGAACTCATAGCAGGACCTGAGCTGACAGAGTCTGTACTTGAGTGCATTTAGAGATTTTCTTTTTTGACTAACAAAGGTGGAGTAAGTGTTAGTGTTCCTACTCACAGACTGAAAAAAACAAGATCTTTAGATATATATTATATCAACTTTTTCTTCAGCTACTATTTAGTTCATCTTCAATGACAGAGTTTACATCATTAAACGTACACAGAGTGTGACTGTATCTGGCAGAATCTTGGTGGGTAATTTCTTATTGCATAAATATTTAGGCAGATGATGTCCTTATTGCCTCTTGGCTCTGTAATTTATTTTTATCTCAAAGTGTAAGAATCATGTTTTCACGAAGTCTCCTTTTTGTTGGTTTGATTTGAGTAATAGCCACAAAACAAAACCATCGGTTTTGTAAATCTTTCCACAGTCTTCAGTGTGTTCACAATGTTGTATCAAATGCATTTCTAAGATATTGTCCAGAAAAACTGAAAAGAATACCTTGTTCTTTATTATTATTTTGAAACATAATTACATCAGTCCACTTTCCATTTCCTCCCCCCAGACAGACCCCTCCATGTTTCTTTCACAGTAGCTGGTCACCAGTTGACACTGACCCATGAAACTACAACTCTAATTCATGATCTCCATGATTTATGCACTTTGAACTATAAATATAAATGGAAATATATTATACATTACAATCTGCGTCTGACTTATTCCACTAATACAGAATTTATCATATTTATCTACCCTCCAGCATGGATCAGTACTTCATTCATTCTATGGGTGAATAAAATTCCATTATATATGTAAGCTACAATTTGTTTACCCACTCATTCCTTAAAGGAAAACTGTCCTACTTGATCTTTTTTCCTCAGTTGTAGACACTTCTAATAAAAACATATATGTACATGTATTTGAGGAGTGTAATCAGTGATCAATGCTTAACATTTTAGGTAAACCTTAAAATAATTATTATGCTGTATGAGCCTTGCCTTCACATCAACAGTATATAAGCATTCAGATTTTTCTATATCTTTGCCAACACATTATTTTCCTGTTTCTTAGTTCTTTCTTTATCACATCCTCTTCCTCCCCTTTCCCATTCCTCTTACCCTCCTCCTTCTCTTCCATGTTTCCTTTTTCCCACCTCCTATTCCCATTCCTCTTCTTTTACTTCTATGTTTGTGCTGGATGATATATTGTATAGTCTTCTTGAATTTACTTATAAACTGATGGTGTTGAACACTTTTTCAAGTGCTGATTACAGGAGTCTTGATAGAAATAGAAAAGGTATCATTAAAAAAGGCTTAATAATAAAGTAATTTTAATACAAAGGTATTTAGAGCTTTGCCAGTTTAGGAAATAGCATTATTTGATTGCCTTTCTGAAACCAGCATTCTGGATTGCCCTGAACTTTTCTTTCTCCTGAACCCCTAGTACCCAGACAATGAAAATAGCCCTTACTAATTATTACACTCACATGCATTTTTGCTGATATTCCAATGTAGTCTAACACAATCTGCCTCTTACCTAAGGTAACTGTTGCTTTAATTTAATAGCATGACTCGGTTACTGTATACTACTCACAGCAGTCTGAATTTTAATCATGATGTAAATCATGGCAGTCAGCTACTTAGCACCTACAAGTCTTTATATTATACATGGGAAAAGAAAAAAAACTTTATTGTAGAACATTAGTTAAAGATGTGTTACATTCTTTTATGCTGTGGAATATTTGTTTAATGATGCAAAGATGTGTTGCACTATTTTATATTTGTTTAACTCTGTGAAGCTGTGTTACTTTGCCCGTCTAAAACACCTGATTGGTCTAATAAAGACCTGAACAGCCAATAGCTAGGCAGGAGAAAGAATAGAAAGAGCTGGCATGCAGAGAGAATAAATAGAAAGAGAAAAAGAGAGGATTGGAGAGTGAAAGGTAAAAGAGAAGACTCCTGAGTCCAGCCACCCAGTGATACAGCAAGCCACAGTGTAGACAGTAAAGAAAGATCTATAGAAAGATGAAAGCCTCTTTCCTTGTTCTCCCTCCCTGTTCTTGATCCAGCTGGGATCTCCCACTTCCCTAAGCTCCCACCCCCCCTCACATCTAGTTTGCTCATGTAGATCTCATCCATTTCTCTGTCATTGGGCGATCCCTGTGTGTTTCTTAGGGTCCTCTTTACTAGGTAGCGTACCTGGAGTTGTGAGTAGCAGTCTAGTCATCCTTTGTCCCCATGGGAATAGGAAGAAGCAAAGTGCTAGAGAGGTCCCCAGAAATCCACAAAGATACCTCCACAATAGACTACTGGCAATGGTTGAGAGAAAGCCCGAACTGACCTACTTTGGTGATCAGATGGCCAAACACCCTAACTGTCATGGTAGAACTCTCATCCAATGACTGATGGAAGCAGATGCAGAGATCCACAGCCAGGCCCCAGGTGGAGCTCCGGGAATCCAATTGGCAAAAAAGAGGAGGGATTGAATGAGCAAAAATTGTTGAGACCATGATTGGAAAAAGCACAGGGACAAATAGCCAAACTAGTGGAAACACATGAACTATGAACCAATAGCTGAGGAGCCCCAACTGGATCAGGCCCTCTGGATAAGTGAGACAATTGATTAGCTTGAACTGTTTGGGAGGCCCCCAGGCAGTGGGACTTACCTGCCTGTCTTTAGTGCATGAGCTGGCTTTTTGGAGCCTGGGGCCTAAGCTAGGACACTTTGCTCAGCCTGGGTGAAGGGAGAAGGGGATTGGACCTGCCTGGACTGAATCTACCAGGCTGAGCTGAATCCCCAGGGAAGTCCATGCCCTGGAGGAGATGGGAATGGGGGTTTGATTGGGGGGATGGGAGGAGGGAGGACAGGGGAAACCGTGGCTGATATGTGAAATTAAATTAAATTATAAAATTACAAAAAAAAGGTGAAAGCCCAGAGGCAAAAAAAAAACCAGTCTAGCAAATAACCTAGCTGTCATCATAGAGCCTTTGTCCAGTGACTGATGGAGGCAGATGCAGATATCCACAGCCAGGCACCAGGCTGAGCTCAGGGAATCCAGTTGATGAGAGAGAGGAGGGATTCTGCAGGCAAGGGACGTTGAGATCATGATGGGAGGACGTGCAGAGATGACTGGCCACATTAGTGGAAGCCCATGAACTGTGGTCTGGTGGCTATGGAGCCCCCATGGAACTGGACTAGGCCCTCTGGATATGGAAGATGGTTGTTTGGCTCAAACTGTTTGGGGGGCACCCAGGCAGGGGGATTGGGATCTGTCCTTGGTCTATGGGCAGGCTTCTGGGAATCCAGTGTCTGTGGTGTGATGCCTTGCACAGCCTTGGTGCAGTGGGAAGGAGCTTGGACCTGCCTAGGCTCAGTGTGCTGGCCTCTGCTGACTCCTCATGGGAGACCTCGATTTGGGGGATGTGGAGATGCAGGGCAGCTTGGGAAAGAGGCCTGGGAGGTGGGAGAAGGGGGGAGGGGGGATCTGTGGATGGTATATGGAGTGAGCAGAAAAGTTCTTAATAAAGAAAAATGAAAAAAAAAAAGACAGGATACTTCAAGTCAAGAAAAATCTAACTAGAAATAAGCCAAGCTAAGGCTGGGCATTCATAAGAACAAATAAGTATCACTGTGATTATTTGGGAGTTGGGTAGTAGGCCCCCAAAGAATAAAGTACCAAAGAGTAAAAACAACCAATAACAAAGACTGCTGTACACCACAGCTTAGTTGTGGGAATCACCTCATTACAACTATATATGAAACCACTCTTCCCATGAGCACCACTCTGTGCCCAGTCCAGCTTTTCATCATTTTAGGATATTCTTCAGGCCATTTGCAGATGCAGTTGCCTTGACCTGGAAAATAGCTGTCAAGCATCTTAAGGATAGATGCTCTATTCTTCCTTAAGTTATGCTTTCTTGGAAATGACTTGATCTCCAGACCACTGTCAAGAGCAAAAGCTTAGGTGTGATTTTATCCCCTTCAAATTGTACTCTAGTTTATCTATGAACTTTTTTTTTTGTCTTTGTGTGTTGAACTTATGTTCATTTACAGTAAGGACTTTTTCCTTTATTGAAGAGAGTATACATTGTAGTGCTCAGATGCATGTATGCTCTTCATATATGTGTGGTGTTTGGAGTTCACTAGGATCACATAGAAACGCCAGTATCTTCTTGAAAAGACATGAAGAAACTAGTAACTATCTTTAGGGAAGAGTACTACACTAACTACCAGTATTTCTGTAGAAGCCTGGAAGCCTCCCATCTCCTTTTACACAACCAATTTACTCTCCTTGGAGGCCATATTGTACTGAGTGACAGTGATGTGGCATGCCCATGGGAGATCATAATGGAGAGGAACAGACATGGTTAAGCAGAAAACACAAGTTCCTTCAATCTTAATCATGGTTTGGTACAGTTTGTATCCTGCCATTCATGAGTCAGTACTTTAGTTCCACTACTATGACTAGTCCACAGCTTCTAGTCCTGGAAATCACTCATAAATCTGGGAAATAAATAGAATCAAATTGTATGCAAATAGATCAGTCTATTTCCAACTAAAGAAAATAATTTGGAGCCACCATGGATCCCTGTAATGTATTTCTCACTTGTCATCCTACATTAGGTGCTAGGGAGCCATCCTCATAAAAAACATAAAACAGAGCAGTTTTGTGCTCCATTTAATATTTTCGTAATTGAAATATGCTTTGACTATTATGTAGATAGAATATGTACTTAAACTATGGTCACTTGGTCACTAATTTCCAACGAATGTATGATATAAAATCAAGGATCTTCTACTACTGTTAACTTTTGTGATGATGGTTACATGAAAGAAAAAAAAAAAAACACTACATGTGTTCTTTTAAAGGTTAAATGTTCTAAATTGTCCTGGATATCTGCCTCCCAAATGATGAAATTACAGCCATTGTCTCCCCACGCCTGAAAAATAGTCTTTTAGTCATTTTTTTTTGGATTTATACCTTCTGAGTCAAGTTTTCTTTATGTATTTTGCCAATTTTCCTATTGTTTTCTAATAGTTGTTTCTTGGAATTGATTCTTTTATGCTGTAGATATTAACCGTTTGTCTGGGATGAATGCAACATATATTTTTTCTTCTTAAATAGTCTTTTGAAATCTATTTTTTTAACATGCAGAACACTTGTTGTTGTTTTAATGTGAAAAGGCCTCACTATGTAGTCTTGGCTGTCTACTCTATGTAGCCAAACTTGGCCTCAAACACATAACTCTGCTTCTCAGGTGCTGAGACTAAAGACGTGTGCCACTATACCCAGCTCCTCATACTTGTTTATCTACAAACTTAACAGTCCATCAGTCCATTCTTCCATTGACTAGGCTTCTGGGTCATGATTAGGACCCCTTTCCCACTATGGTGCTAAGGAAAAATTCACCCATGGTTCCTCCTAGAATATCTATGACTTAATTTTTTTTTTTTAACTTTCTATGTTTATGTCTTTGGTTCATCTAGGATTCTAGGATTCACTGTGTGTGTCATGAGCCTATCAGAGTCTTTCCCAAGGGTTTTTTAAAGTGGTTTCTGGTTTTTGTTTGTAAACGTACCCAATTGTCTCAGTAATCTTTATTCTAAAAAGTTTATCTTTGCTTCTACAAGTTGAGATATCATCTTCATATATATTACAGATGTCATATCAATTGCCCAATGTTTTACTGTTGCCACTAGTCTGATTTCTGTTCATAGACCACTGGGATATTTATTGTATTACTTATGGAAACCTTTTTGTGTTTATATATAACTGGTAGACTTAGTCCCCTAATACAATGTTTCTTAGACATTTCTTTTTCTGCATAGTCTGTTTCCATATGAACTCAATAACAGGTCTATAAAAATTTGTTTTAAGACTTTTATTAGGTATTGTAAATACTTGTAAATCAACAAGTGGAAAGCACACACCTTTCTGCTGACTGCATAGCTCTTTGTGAGTGATATTTATTTTATATAAAATATCTTAATGAAATCCAGCCTCTAATGTTAACTTCACAAAAATATTAGAAAAGATTTCCACATTTTGTATGATTTAAGATGAAAAAGAGTTGGTGATCTATGTGTATGAATGCTGGTAGAATTGTCATATTATAACATTTAAATTTGATGCAATTTGCTGTCCTCTGTTCCTTATGCTCCCACTCTTAATACTTTCTCTGTTCCCTAAAAGCAAAATTTTGATCTATTTTAAGATTTTTTCCCTTTCTTTTTTTCTTTTCTGTCTGAGAGGTAGAATTCTTTTTTTTTTTTTTTTTTTTTTTTGGTAGAGGATAGGCTCTCACCATGTGTCTTACCATGCAACTCTAGCTGGCCTCTGGCTAAGAACTTGAAACATAGTCTTGAGTTCATATTTGGAACCCTCCTAACTATAAAGTGCTGGGTTGCCATGACTGCCACACAAAGTGTTTTAAGATTCCTATTTCTAATGGAAATGTTTTCATAATGTGTTATTATGTCTGGAATTAAAATTTGTGTCAAGATTTCATTTTGTTTCTTTTTCTTTTTTCTGAGGTATCTTCAAAGTAGTGACTTACAGTTTTGAAATGTTACTGCTCACTGTGGGTTACTTTCTCTTTTGTATACTTTATATATGCATATTTTTTCTCTTGGTTTTCTTGATGATTTTTAAATTTTGTTAAATACTAAAATTATAATCCTATATGCTTTTAAGGGTACCGTGTGTCTATCCTCTTCTTCAGTCTTGCTCTTGCCCTTATATCTCTTGTCCTTTCTTTTCATTTACTTTGTGGTTCTTAAGTTGTTGGTTTAAGCTGGATACCACTTACCTTTTCATTACTGTAACTAGCCCATTCTAGAGCTATGAGCTTTCCTTTTGTCACTGCTTTACATTGGCTGTGATGTATACATTATTATCATAGTTTTATATCTCTTTCTATATAATATATTTGGATTGTTGCCAAAAGTCTATTATCCCAGTTTTTTCCACTAATGAGCAAATTAAAAGTTCATTATTATATTAAATCCTAGCCAAAGAGCATGTTCCTTCCTTTTTAAATAACAGCTATTTATATTTCATTATGACCAAATAATTGTTAGTAGTGTTACCTTGTACATATTAGGTACATTTCAAGGTTATTTCTTAAGAAGATAATTTTTCTGTCATGGAGATAAACATTACAAAATTTTTGTTGAGATCCTATGCATTACAATTAGCACTTAACTTTTTTATCTTGTGCTACAATCAATGAACTGAAATTCCATAATGTTTTATTCTATTAGTGCATTTCCACTATGCCTCTGTGTTTTTGTATACTATAGTTTCATTAGAATGATACCTACATCTTGGATTGTGCTTTCTCACATTCTGTTTTCTTCTCATGTTAGAATCAAAATTTCCTCTTTATAATCTATCACTGATGGATGCTTATTGTACCACAAGAAGTCATGCTGGCATGCATATAACAAAGGTTCACTTGTCACTGAATTCTCACTTCCTCTCTCCAACTTGATAGATCCTTAGTATGCAGGTCAGTTTTCTGTCAACTTGACACATGCCGGAGTCATCTGAGAAGAGTCAGTTGAGAAAATGCCTCCATCGCATTGGCCTGTAGTCAGGCTGTTGGTTATTTTCTTAATTAATAATTGATGTGGAAAGGCCTAACCCACTGTTCCTGGTGTCACTCAAGGCAGGTGGTCCTGGTTGCATAAAAAAGTGAGCTGAGCAAGGCCTGGAAGAGAAGCCAGTAAGAGTTTTCCTCCATGCTTTCTACCTTTGCTCCTGCCTGAGTTCTTATCTTGACTTTTTTCCATGATCAGCTGTCATCAGAGCATGGAAAGAGATTGCACCCTTTCCTCCCAGGTCATTGTTGGTCAATGTTTTATAATAATAGTAAGCAAACTAGGACACTTACTTAATTATACAATTAACGTGATATCTTGAAAAGTACTATAAAATAAAGTAAGGAATAACAACACCTGCAAAAATTCCAAGACCGTTGTTTAATAAAGTAGAATATAGAGTTCCCATAAAGACTGTACTCGCTCTGGTTTTAATTTTTCATAGGAGTCAGTGCATAAGCCCCTATTAAAAATATTCTTGGAATAAATATTGTTGCCGGAGAGTAAATCATTTTATCAAGCTGCAGTAAATAAGAACAAAAATGATGAAATCATAAATTATAAAAGAGATAAGTAAATCATAGTCTAAAGCAGAGCTTATAGAGATATTTTAAAGAGAATCATTGTTCAGTCCATAAATTCAATTAGCATTATCAAATATGATATATAAAAAGGCATTGCATCATTATGCAGTAGAGGTAGGCGGGGTCTGGGGAGACAACTCAGTTGGTAAAGTGCTTGCCTTCTAAGTGTAGGAACCTGATTCAATCCCTAGAACCAACATAGAAAGTCAGGTTCAGTGGTGAGGAAAGTCATCACACATTAAAAAAATGGGGAGGTGAAGACAGTATCACTGATCCTCTGGCTAGCTAATCTAGCCAAATTGATGAGCTCTAGGCCAATAAAATACCACGTTCAAAGAGGTGAATGATATTCCTGAAGATGACACCCAATCAAGTCCTTGAATCTCAAATACACAGGAACAAACACATGTACCCCATGCTTCGATATGTGGGTGTGCACACACAAACATACTTAAATATACCTACCTACCTACATACATACATACATACACATGTAAATACAAAAGAAATGGAGGTAGGCAGTAAAGAGAACTGGTATAGAAAAATGAGAGGGACTTCGTAGGATATTCTAGTATTTCATATATACTTGTTTTTATGTGCTTATATATTGCCACAAATATGTTTATTGATAAGGACTGTATAACAAACTTAACCTATTTATTTGGATTCTATGGGATACCTACTTCAGCGGGGTTCATGGCCCAAGGAGAATGTGTGGAGTTGGTAGGTGGGGGTGAAGGAGGAGAGGACAGGATCTGATGGTGAATCGGCATGGCTGTCAGTGCTTTTATTGAAAAAAGACTACACCTTTGATACTCTATAGTTGCATATAGGATCAAATGGGAGAAAGGCATGTGAGCTGGGGTGTGGCTTGAGATGTGGGGTTGAGGAAGCTAGCATTGACCTTGACAATAGGCACCAGTCATATGTTAATGAATGTTAAGAAGTTCCTCTTCCCAGAGATAAGAATTTCTCCTTTTTTAGCTAGTGGGAACTTTCTTCAAGCCCCTGGGGGAATAGGGACTTTTGTCTAAATGCCTAACCTCGGGAAAAGGACTTTCTTGGGGGATCAGATGCTCCATTATAGAATATTGCAGTTTCCTGTATGACTTAGTTTGTCAAAATAGCTAAAGCTTAAAAATGAGCAAAGACAAGGCTAGACAAATATTACTGTGAACCTGAGTAACCTTAGGAATTATAAATCTTGATTATTCAATATACCTTATTTATCAAGCATATGTTACTTATCTAAATTTTCTAGCGCCTTGGTGTAACTTGTATGGGAGTAGGCAGAGGACCACATCACGCTATATGGTTCCATGGTGGTGGGGATTTTTTCCAAAGAATTATTTTGTTTAGAGAGGCTACTATGGTACACATTTTCATCCTTCACCAAAGCCCACACAAAATTTCCCAAAGGGAAAGACATAATAGTGAGAATCATTAAAAATGAAAGTAAAAAGGTGCTGAAGAATTGTGATCCTCACAGCTGAAATGCTTTGTCAACTTTGTCAAACTACAATGGTGGCCATGCGGTTCATGTGAGGCTTCATTTATATGTTGCCTGTTCGCTATGAAGATAATACTAAATAGACAAAGAAGAACTGGAGCAGTTAAAGAACATAGGGTGTCTTAAAAATCTCAGAAAGTGCTATATCCAATGGGAGGCACATATACTAACCACATCGTGGAGAAGGAGACAGTCCAGGAAGGAAGATCTATGCTAACCTTTGTCAGTTGCTCAGCCCAAACCCATGGAGAAACTTTGCATATGACAGCCTTTGATTTGCTGCTAGGTCGGCACCTCAGCAAATCTTTCTTTACTATGAAATTAGCGAATTTTAGAGGCAACCCATGCAAACACCTTTTCCCCAAAATTGGACCTGTTTAGCAATTTACCCAAGCAGTGCTTGAAAAGAAAATACATAAAGTAGTTTCTTAAACATATTTAATTCCAGGATAATAAAAAAATTACACCATGAATCCTATAGTCCACTATGAAGAAATGGATTTATTTAAATGCACATACATTTTAACATCTTTCATATTTAGTATTTCAAAGAAAAGCAGATCCTTATCCTTATGAATATGGAAAAATGGAGTGTTGTTTAGATCACAGCCATTGTAAAATATTTGTAAATGAAATGGAGTAAATACTGCCTACTCATGACTACATTATGTTGGCTTTATTTTCTATTTAAAATGCATTCTGTATTGTAAAAAGAGGCTTAACTGTTAGGGTTTTAAGGTGAATCTAAAAGATGTCAGTGATAGTTATTGTTAAATATTTAAGAGCCCACTGGTAAGGACAAATCATTTTCTTAATCTATTTCACTAATAGAAATTATTTATAAGTACATCATTAATTATTTATACTTTCCTGGTATTATGTTTGCATTAATAATTTAAATCTATATAATTATCTATTAAATCATCTAAATATGATTTAACTTCATTTGTCTTTTGTAACACAAATAGCAAGTTGATCATTAACCATAGTAATATAAAACAAGGTGTGTCACTATAATCAATGGCCATTGAGAAAGAGAAGTAGCAATAGCCTGCATATTTATCAATTTATTCAATATTTGTGTGGCATAATGAATATTCTTCAGGGATTCTCAGGAATTTCTGACCTATGAGTCTTTTGCCAACTAATATTTCGGATCTTTCAGGTCTTTGCCATGTAAAAAGTAAGTTTCTTTCTACAGCTAGTCAATTAATTAAATGCCCTCAAAGTTAAAAACAAAGAACAAACCCCTCTCCTTACATATCAGGTAAAGATTGATTCTGTTTTCTGGGCAGAATTCAGTGTCCTCGCTGAGAGCAAGGCTTCCTTCTGGACAACATGCTTATCATAGCAGCTTTTACCTTTCTCGCTTATCAGTATCACCAAGTGCTTCTCAAGTTTCAGTTTTGAAGTTAAGTCTGGAATTTATAACTAGATAATAGGAAGTGTTACACCTGTAAGTGGATGTAGAAGGGAAGGAGTTTTCCTCTTTGGAAGGCTGTTAAAAACCTCCTAACTGCACAGAGAAGATTCATTGCTGAGGACACCGGGAAGAAAGCCCAAATTATCACTTGAATTTTCTGAAATAGGAAAACATTTTACATGTCATTGGATAATATGGCAAATGACACAAAATCAGCTTAGGTATGAATTCACCAAGTCTAAAAATCTTTTAGTCATAATCCATAGCATCTACAACCCTGTTTGAAGTCTAATACTGACCTGTGTCTCTCAAACTCATATGTCCCTACCTACATCTTATCCCCAGGACATTAGGAGCAACTGCATTTGAAAACAGGCTCTTTGCAGAAATAGTCAAGGTCATAAGGGCACCTGAAGCCTGTAAGACTGCTGCCCTTTACATGGAAGATTAGGATGAAGACACAGACAGGAAAATACACGTGAGGAAAGACGGTGGCCAGGAACAGGCCAAAGAGATAATCCTGAAGGGAGACAATTCTATGGTTAGTTTGGTCTCAGAACTCTGAATTACAAAACAGTGAGAACATTGATTCCCACGGTTGAAGCTACCTTATGTGAAGTACTTGGTACCTTTTAACTGTAGAGATGCTCATCATGAAGTCTAACTGCTCCACTCCAGGATCCTAACCTGGGGCACTTAGAGTCCGTCCTAGAGACAGCTGTTGTCCTTTATCTAGAAAACACTAGGTGCTAACGGGAATTGCTCATGATTTTACCTTTCAGCAACAACATTTTAAAAGATTGGTTTTAAGAAAGGCAACTTATGCAAATAAGCTTCCTAAATGCTTCATTAACAGCCATTTACCATGCATTCCTGACAGTCTGGGTACCACTGGGTGTTCCAACTGATCTTAACACTAAATCGCCCTGTGCAGTTCTATAAGAAA
Source organism: Peromyscus californicus insignis (assembly GCF_007827085.1). Taxonomy (NCBI): domain Eukaryota; kingdom Metazoa; phylum Chordata; class Mammalia; order Rodentia; family Cricetidae; genus Peromyscus; species Peromyscus californicus. The sequence goes on from NW_026294551.1 coordinate 84,182,494, forward strand.
ACTTTACCACTGTCATACACTGGGAATCTTAGTGGAAACATGTAAGAAAACTGCTTTTTTTAGTACTTTCAGTAAATTGAGTTGGTGCAAGATAGTCTATATTTATTTTCCTATTTAGATCTACCTGAATTCCATAAATAAACTCATCAAATCCTCCCAAGTAATCTAGTTTTATTAAATAATATTTTTGGTGTGTTTCTGTGTACGTATGAAAATCTTGACCTTTTTGCTCCTAGAACCTGTAATTAGTTGTGTTTAGTATGCAGGGCTATTTACTGAATTCTGTTAAACAATGTTAGGTTACAAACATGGGGAAAAAATTAACTGCTTCCATAGCAGGATGACCCAAGGGGACACTTTAGGACAATAAAAGCTACTGTGCTTAAGAAACAGGGCCGATGGCAGCATGTATATCTTGTTAATTTGAGGATTATGTAGGAAATGAAGCATAATCTCCAAGGTGAACAAGTGCCTATGCCGGAGTACTTAACCCTAAGTATGAATCCAGCATAAATTACAGGATTGTTATTAGCTTCTATTTAACTTCCCTGCACTGTAACACTTACTACATTCCAGAATATATTTTAATCTGCTCCTGGGTGATTAAAATGTTCTTTTCTTTCATATTTTAATATTGTAAAATCATATGCATTGAAAACGCACCAACATATCAATTATTTAGTCATTAAAATGTGGGTGAGAAGTCATTATGGTAATAATTGGGACTCGGTCCAACAAGTGGAAAAGGAAGTTCCCTAAATTGCAGCAAAGAGCAGTAGAAACATTAAATTGTCCATTAAAAAAAAGAACTTTATTAACAATTCTCTGAATGAGATAGTAATTCATAGTTTGTAGCAGCTGAAAATATACTTAGAGTTGGAGCATTTGAGAACTCATTCCATTGTATCAATAAAAAAATTCTACAAAGACATCCAATTTTTGACTACTTTGTTATCCTGACTGAAATCCATTTCATATGATTGAGGAAAGTTCTCCACTATGGAAGACCCAGATATCTATAAAAATGAAATGTATCAGGCCTTCAACTTATCTTCAGATGTAACTTTTCAAATCAAATACGGTGACAGTAAGATAACCACTGAATAGAAGGCTTCATTAGTGCTTCCAAAATACCACAGATTTGATGAAAAGAGCCTGCCCCGCTTCCAACAGAACAACATTTTAGTGAAAAGTGTGAAATTGCAAGTTGGGCAATGTTGGCACATACCTTTAATCCCAGCACTTGGCAGGCAGAGGCAGGTAGATCTCTGTGAGCTCGACACCAGCCTGGTCTATAAGGTGAGTTCTAGGACAGCCAGGGTTACAGAGAGAAACAGTTACAGAGGAAGTAATATTATCATCATTCTTTCTAAACTGATTTCATGCATGTATACCATGAAATATGATCACACCTACTCTCAGTTCCTCCACCAACCCTCATGATATTGCCCTATCCCTAACACCTTCCAACTCATGTGTTTGTTTGTTTCCATGCCTCACTAAGTCTAGTTAGCACTGCCCATATGTGCATGGATGTGGGACTATCTACTAGAGATTAGGAAGCCAGTGAACATATCCTCAGTAAAAAAGTCATAGTCCTTCCACAGCACCTATCAACTGCCAATAACTCCTTAGTAAGTGATGGGTCCCAGAGATCATCTACCCCATCTATGGTAGGACTTTGGTGGGCTTGATCTTATGTAGATTTTATACAGGTAACGGTAGGTCCTGAGTTCATGATTTGACAGCAATGTTGTCTGGAAGACAGCATCTTACAACACTCCTCCCCATTCTTTGACTCTCACACTCATGTTTCCTCCTCTTCTACCACTACTTTATCACTATTTACTTGACCACTACGTCCTCACTGTTATTCCTGCTTTCTCTCACCACTCTCGATACTAATGTCTGTTATTAGGACCATTGTTTCGTATGAATTATATAGCACTTGTGAGAATTAAGAATTAGGCATTATAGCCGGGCAGTGGTGGCGCACGCCTTTAATCCCAGCACTCGGGAGGCAGAGGCAGGCGGATCTCTGTGAGTTCAAGGCCAGCCTGGGCTACCAAGTGAGTTCCAGGAAAAGGCGCAAAGCTACACAGAGAAACCCTGTCTCAAAAAAAAAAAAAACCAAAAAAAACAAAAAAAACAAACAAACAAAAAAAAAAGAATTAGGCATTATTTATTTCATTTAAAAGTTAAAAAGGAAGGCTTTGATGGCTACAGAATTTATTAATAGGTGTTCTAGAACATAAATCAGTCTGTGTTCCTTACTTTATTGCTTGCTCATTTGCTTTTCTTGAAAAATCATTACTTATTCAGGAGTGCAAGCATATGTATTAGTTTGTCATCAGAATCCGTGAAACGTTTGGCCTATGGATAACTTTGAACAAACTATACTTGAGGTCTTTACCATTACCATCTCTAAATGCTTCTGACTGCTCCACAATTCAGTGTTATGCCATCCCAGGCCCCTGCCAATGTCTGCTTCTAATTCCTGTACTGTGTGGCATATAAGTAGATACCAAATAATTAATTTGTTTGATGACACATGGTGTAAGATAGCAAATTTTTGTTGTCCTTGAATTAGGCTTAGGAACCTTGTCACTATTTGAGTGAATTTGGGTAATGCTCTTTAACTACTCTGACTGAGTTAAAAATGAGAATTTGAGGCAAATAGCTTATATAAATGCTAAGGAAATTAAGTTACCCTGTCACTAGCTCTTAAAGTAACAGATGAGACACATATGACTTGTTCCTATACTTTGGATACAAATATAAACCTCTCAGTCTTACATTATGCTCACCAAGGCTTTTTTTCCCCCAAAACTACATAGTTGTCTTTTATGTACAAAGGAATTTTGCATTTGTACACATGTGCCCCCTTTGAATGCTTTTGGGAAATGTGATGACATGGTTAATCTGTAGTTGTGTGACATTGTTCCTAGGGAGATGACAACAAATATCTACTCGTTCCAAACAGCAAGCCTATGGCAGAATAATGTTAAGGATACCACCAAAGTCCAACTTGTTAGACCAGTGACTTTTATTGGGGGGTATTTACAAGGACATTGGTGAGGGGTAATTTACAGGAGCAGAGATGACTTAAAGACAGCTACATCACCAAAATCCTACCCCAGCATGGATGGCAGCTCACAAAAGCTGGAAACCTGTAGCACACTGCACGTCTTATAGGCGGCTCAATAGGTCAGAGGATATTCCTTCTGAGTTGCACAATTGATCTGACCCCTTTCCAGGGAACTCAGATGGTCTCTGTTTCTTGCATTCACCTTAGCTGCTCTGTGCTTTCCCCAGGCTGCTCCCCATGTCTGAGTGTCTCTGAGCTGCTCCTACTGCTTATACATCCTTGGGAAAGGATGGATCTTGTAAGTCTGGTTAGTTACAGGGACTCCCTAAAGCCATTGGATTGTTTACTTCCTGAACATGGGGAGCTTCTCCAAAGGAAGAAATGTTTCACCTCCCCTGTAGCACCCTGTGTTTAACAACCACCCCACCACCACCCCGCCACAAGATGGAAGATTTTAATCTCAGAGGAGATTGGTACTCAGCACATATGCACACACATTTCCCACTTGATGCTTTATGACTTACACATTCATTTTATGTTAGTTATGCTAGAACCAATTTGGAGAATCATGGTGAGATGATGTTTTCTTTTTCTTAACTTGTCAATTGCTTTGATATTAGAACAGGTCAGCAGGAATATGTAGATATCAGAGAGACTGGGAAAAACAAGTATATTAGTTTTCTCTTGCTGAATAAAATATTCCTGCAGGCTAGAAGACTTGTAAAGAGCTAAGGAACACCTTGTTGTTGTGCAGTCTTGTAGGTCAGAAGTCACTTTGTGGGCTAACTGGCCCCTGCTCACAATTTCATCCCACTGCAGCCAATGTGCTGATCAAAGTTGGATTTTCATCTGGGACTCAGAATTCCTTTGCAGGCTCATTGGTTGTTGGCAGAACTCATTTCCTTTCAACTACATCAGTGGCAAGCCTACTTGTTAGCTAGTTGCTCTCCGCTGCTGAAGACAGCCCAATGTTCTGTACTCTGTGCGCGTTTCCAGACTGCTATGCCTTTAAAGCCAGCATGATAGAATCCACAGAGCTCTGTGTATTCTTAGGACCTCTCTGACAAGTGACTTCCATATTCCTGTCTTTAAAAGTTCATCTTCAGAAAAGAAACCACTCGTATTTATAAGAAGTAAATTAAATAATACCATGTGTCGGCAATAAGAGACAGAAATCCTGCAGGGTATCTACACAGAGTGAGAGGGTTAAATGGAATGATGTCAACAATGCCCCTGACAATTGTGAATGGTTTCTTTCTGGCAGGCACAAAATGGAACAGTGTGTGTGTGTTTCTTTGCCACGATAATCCTTTGCACTGATTTGAGAATTTAGAGCAACTCAGTTTTATAGACTCATTTATAGAACTATTTTCACAACAGTGTCAAAATTTTAAGGACAACATTTTATAATTTATAATAAATATTTCCATACACAGATGGCCACAAAAATCCAGCTCCTTATTTTCATCATAAATCTGTAAATTTTACTAGATTAGACACACAATTTTCTGGGTAGCAATATTTATTGCAAATAGGTTCAAAATAAATATTTTGTCCAATTTAGTCATATTTTTCAAAACACTTAGAATAATGACTTGATTTTTGTTATTTTAATATCTGTATTTACACTGTCCCAAAATATTTATAATGCTGTAATTGATATGATTTTAGTGTGGCTAATTCAAAAGTCTGGCAATTATATTGATGTAAACATAATTTATCAATAACAGTAGCAGTATCCAAGTATATCTTAAATCTGAAATCCACAAAACAATCCTGATTTCAAGACCCAAACTGGTAACTAATACGATTTTCAGAGGGCTTTGAATGAATAGAATACCTATAGTGTTTCTTTTTCCCTAGATTCAAGCTTAATATTTCTGTTGTCATTATTTATTTCTTCTTTTGTCTTCAGGATTGTCCTGGATGACTTGGTTAATCACTGGAATTATACCTAAAAAAGTCATAATTTGTGTTATTTCTAACTTCTTGCCTAGTTAAATAGTTGATATATTAGGACTTCTCTGTGATCATCGTGATCATCTGCAGTCTAACTACAGAGAATGCCAACTTTTGACAATCAATACTTTTTGTCTGGTTTTGGTACGCTTTATTTTTTTTATTGAATGCTATTTTATTAGTATAATAAAAGAAGAAAATAAGTAATTAATACTATATTTTAGAAACCTTTTCAGTTTATAGGCATAATCCTACCCTGGATCAAAGTCATTTCTGATTCTAATACAAACTATATATGGTTGATAAAACTGCAGATTCTTTATAGGAAAAGATTGTACTGTCCAATTGAGAAGCCTTGCTTGAAGTTATTATTCTCATCTGACAGTGACTGAAACAAATGTAGTCCCCATATTGTTTATTTCTCTCACTTGTTCCTTCTAGGCAATTATGTTCAAGTGGAATAATTGTGTTGTCTTAATTTTATAAAATGTATTCTTTTAAAAAATAAACTTTATTTTCTTTATCCATTCTTCAGTTGAAGGAGATCCAGGTTGTTTACAATTTCTGGCTATTATGAATAAAGTCAATGTGAACATAGTTGAGCAAGTGTCCTTGTGGTAGGATGGAGCATCCTTTGGGTATATGCCCTAGGATGATATAGCTGGGTATTGAAGCATATCAGTTTCCAATTTTCTGAGAGCTGTCATATTGATTTGGATGTATTGTATGAGAGAATAATCTATTTTCAATATTAAAAATAAATAAACTTTATTAGAAAAAAACTTCGCAAATAAAAAAAAAATGACATACTGAAATAAACCAGACCCAAAGTCTGTGCCATTCTGAGGCTATGGAGCTTCACATTGATTTTACACTTTCACTATTGAATATATTTTTATGCACTCACCTAGTAGCCCCGCAAAAAAAAAAAAAAAAAAAAAAAATCCATGACAGTGTTAGACCTAAAAAAAGACAATTAGCCGGGCGGTGGTGGCGCACGCCTTTAATCCCAGCACTCGGGAGGCAGAGGCAGGCGGATCTCTGTGAGTTCGAGGCCAGCCTGGACTCTGGACTACCAAGTGAGTTCCAGGAAAGGCGCAAAGCTACACAGAGAAACCCTGTCTCAAAAAAAAAAAAAGACAATTAGCTTTGGATCATCTTTTATAATTCGTGTCCTTTACCTGTATTCAGACCTTCTACATCCCCTAACATTTAGCCTTTCTTGTTCTTTTTGCTACAGGTTATACCATACCCACATGTGTGTATGAGGTTTAGGACAAAGGAGCACCTAAAACTTTACATATATAAACAGGTGCTATTTATTCTTATTGTGATTTGATTTGGTAATAATCCAATAATTGACTTTTTGAGAAAATAATTTTGCCGACCTGGTCTATAGAATTTCAAGTTCTAAAATAAACTTATGTGCATGAAATAGAATGTGTGCATGATAAATTTATTTTGGCTTTCATCGTATTGTTTAAAGTTTGATAGATGAGGGCTTGACCTATTTCTCTTAAACACTATGCCAGTAGTCAGCTATTAAATGTCTCCCTGTCCCTTGTTCTGTAAATTTGTGGATAATAAATAATACATGTAGAATTTATCTAAGATGACTCTTAATAAACAGTTTCAGGTCAATTGGAAAATAGTGGAATTGGTCGTTTAGAAATAATCATAATCATTGCTATTTCTGGTTAAAAAAACCACACTTGTTTTGGCTTTATTTTGAAAGTCTAATTTTTAAAATATTTTTGGAAAAAACATGAAAGAATAGGAAACAGATATGGTCAGAATTCACAAAATGTGTAGCTGTCATCATGAATGTATGGCACGTGCTTTAGAAATATGTGAAAATCATCAGTGATGAATTTTCAGATATCAAGACAATACCCATACGTTAAATAAATGTTTATTTTGAGCAAGGCACAGAAATACCTTGCTAGCCAAACTGGGAAATGAATACAAAAACAGGAATTTAAGAAAATGAATGTTTCCAGCAGATACCAAGGGAATTAGTAAGGGGAATGTTGGAACTGTACGTTACCCCAGATTTATGTAGTGAGGGTTCATTAACTTCAAACAAGGGGGATTCATACTCAATTTAATAAGATATCACAGAGCGATCCTGTCCATTTTCAGTGTGTTTCTCAAGGTGAAATCAGCAGGAGAATGAAATTACTTCATTTGCTGGAATTACAGCTTCTTTTGTATAAAACTTTAATCATTTTATATATGACAACCTTATGCTTAATGTTTTTAGAATACTCTTCATAAAACATTATTTAGCAAAATCATACTCTCCCACTGAGCACATTGCTACTTTCAATGGCTATGCTAATCTAGTTTGAATATATGCGGCATTTAATCTTAATTATGATGCTGAAGTCTATACAGTGTTAATTATTCATTACACATGCTCCCTCCACTTTATTGTAACTCCTAATTTGCTTAACAAAATGTAGCTTTTAATTATAACTATGGGATGGTTGGGGCAAGGTAGTATTCTAAGTGTTCACATATGTACAAGTGTGCTCCTGAGCTTTTTATTGGAATGGAAATACGTTGGGGGCTTTGAGTAACCGAGGTCAAGTGTTTTTAATTTAAAAGGAAATGGCCTTTGGTAATCCCACTTTCCTTCTTAACTATTTCTCAGTTATAATTTGACATGGAAACAGAAAGGTACAAACCAGTCACCATTTTGATAACGAAACTACTGTGTTTGGTCCCCATATCTTGCACATACCATCATATGCAGAGACCATCTGAAAAAGAAAGTTACACTAGCCATTTTTGCTTTCATTACAGAGAACACTACCTGTATGGATTTTATTCAATCAATATTTTTTTTTATTTTAATCATGAGGGATGATTTTTTTAAAAAAGGAATTCAAAATATCATCCTTTACAAAACTTGGGAAAGTAACGAATTTACATAAAATGTAATACTTGGCTTCCCAAATGTGAGCTTAGCAAGAATGACATCAATGGACATGCTGAAATGGGGAGGGAAAAGCCCATTATGCTCGACTCAGCGTTACACAAAGATGCATACAGGCTATAGAAAACTGGGAGTGAGAGAGGTGTTCCTCCTCAGGGAAGAACACACCATTGGCAGTCCAGTGCCAACAGTCAGCCCTAAAAACATAAATATAAGTAACTTTATATAAACTGAAAGGTTATATTTAGGAATATACATGTGCATACTATAGCAATTAATTAAAAAATAAGCCATGAATTTGAAGGAGAGTGGAGAGGGATATATGGGAGTGTTTGGAGGGAAAAAAGAGAAAGGGAAAAGTTTTGTTATATAATCATAATCTCAAAAAACTTAATGTTTCACATTTTCTATATTTTCTACTTTCTGTTATGTTACATTTAAATGTTTACTTATATTTGTCAGTTTACATTTTAACAGCTCTTGCAACTTTTTATTTTTCCTTTAAATTTAATTTATCATTTTGAAATATAAATAGATAGGAAATGACTAAATATTTTATCACATATTGCCTATCTCTGTGTATCCTACAAAAAGGTTAACACTGGATCTATTTTAAAAAAGCATGCCAATTTAGAATTCTAGGAAAGAAGCTAAGAATCTCTAAAGTACGTTTGAGTAAACTGTTCACCAAAGAAATAGATTATAAATGTTCTATTTTTATCAACTACAAATTGAATAAAGAAATCATAAAAATAACCAAAACCTATAGAATTACAAAGATCCTTAGAACACATGAACATTTCACATTATGACTATCAAATAAAAAAAATTGTAACTGCATTTAATAAGCTGTTTCCAAATATATGCTAAAATATTTCATAATGGACATTAATTAAATTTAGATGGATAGATACATAACAATACGAAGTTCCTAATAGTACTTCCTTCATGTAAAAGGCAAAATAAATTAAAACAAGGAATTAGTTTTCCCTGTCATAACAAGTGAGGCTTGTTATACCTGGCCTGGCTATGTATTCTTACTGACTGAATCTCTTGTTTAAAAGGTTACAGAGTTTTAAAATTTGAATTCCTGATATTATTACCATTGCTTGTGAGCCATCCCTCAGTTCTCACTGCTAACCTTAGGATAGTTATGATCACGGTTGCTACACTACAAATGAAGAAAATAAACATTCATGCAGTTAGTGACACCTGAGACCATCTAACATGTCAAGGCTCTGTCCCCCAACTCTCTGCTTCCCTCTGTCATAACCTCAGCAATGTGTTTCCACTCTTCTCCCTGTCATCAGACCTCAGTTCCAAATGTGCCTTAAATTTCCCTCTTTTGAGACTAATTTTTGTTTAACCAGAAGAATTACTTGGTTAGCACAAGCGACTACAAATTGTGAATATTGATTGGTTAAAATCTCTAATCATGGAACATTTTCAGGTAGTGGGAGAGAGAAGTTGAAAACCTAATAAAAGGGCAATCTGCACATTCCCGTTTGAAGAGCCTTGTTCTCAGAGCAGTAGGCGTGTCCATTCTGATATGTACTGAACTAAATTAAATGACATATGAGTACATACAAGATAGTAGGCAATTCTCTATGGTCAAGTTCTGTTTGTTTAAACACTGATTTCTGCTAATGTGCTTATGCTCTCCAGGGGTTCATGTAATCACCTTGTTCTTCCCTTGACAGCATATATGTATATACAATATATGTGTGTATCTATATGTAAATGTATGTATATATGTCACAACCACTACACCATATACACACATATATGCTATATACATACACTATATATATATGTATATATATATTATAGTGTCAGTTACAAATATGTGTGCACTAATTCCACAGGATCAATACAGAATGAAACACTTCAATATACGGAAAATGTGACAAATAAGAACAAGATTGTTCTTTCTCTGTTTTTATTAACACTCCACAGAATCAAACAAACTGCTTTTGAGGAATACTCTGATTTCAGACATTGTAAAATGTAAATGGATCCTTATAAAAGTCTATTCTTTTTATTTAGTAACTGCTAAAGATGGCCTTGATGAAGAAACTCATCTGAAGGCTTGAAAATTAAAGTTAATATGTTTCTATTGCAAGAAACTTTCACATTTCTTACTAAAGAAACGTGATCTATAGTTTAATATCATTTTCAAAAAAGTTCATGTAACACTTCTCTTCCAAACAACATATGTAAAAAGAAATGGTTAATAAATGTGAAAAGCTTTATCCAAACAGGCTTTTTACGTATATTCAAATCCTCTAAATAATTACAAGGCTCCAGCTTAGGTCTTTTTTCTTACAAATCACCTAAGCACATCTTCATAGAAATTTCGAGAACCCTGGACACAAAGCAGGTGGGATCACCACTTCTTGTCACCCCTATTTCCTCCCTCCAGCTGCTGATCGCCTCATAAGAAAAAAACAGGATTCTCCCAAACAGGGCTTATTCTCTTCTCATGGTGTGACTCCTATTGTTTGGACCCATGCACTTCTCCGTCATCTTAATGATTATTTAGCTTTGTTTCTCATACTTTGTCTCTGCCCAGTCCCAAACCACCAATGTGAGCCAACCGGGACCACCTAACTAATCTTGAGATGTTCACTTCCTGCTGAGAACTTGAAGCTGAATTTCTTTGGCTTTTTACACCCTAGGGAATTCCCAAAGGCTATGAAGTTCCGTGGAGCTTTCTAGAAACATTAGCCTGTTATACCCCTTTTGTCCCTCTCTTTGAAATGAAAAACTCTAGCTTTTTGGCCTGAATTTAGTTCTATTCACTATTTAACTGGCACCCTCAGTGGCTTCTGATGTTTGCCTCCCAGGCAGTTCTGAGTCCTAATGGCTACATCTCCCCCCACCCCCACCCCCTTTTTTTCTGAGCCTTCCAGGCTTGCCTTTGTCTGTAGCTTTGCCATTCTGTTTAGGCATCACCCAGGATCCCTGGTTGTGTCTGTTGTTTACTGAACTAGCCTCTAAGTGGGCAGCGGCCTTGCAGCACGGTTCCCTATTGGGTTTTGTTGCTACGGATTCCATAGACCAGCAGTTCTCAACATGTGGATCCCTACTCCTTTGAGGGTTGAATGACTTTTTCACAGGGGTCGCATATCTGATATCCTGCACACCAGATATTTACATTACGATTCATAACAGTACCAAAATTACAGTTATGAGGTAGCACTGAAAATAATTTATAGTTGGGGGGTCACTGCAACATGAGGTCACAGCATTAGGAAGGTTGAGAACCACTGATCTAGAGATTTCCAAGACTTTGAAACAGCCTACCTTGTTTTGCAGCATTTGGGGAGGAATGGGAAAATTGTGTTGGGTTAGTTTTAGATTATACTTGCCTCTTGCCTTCCTCATAGTGACTTCTAGGTGTCGTCTTAAAGGGGCAGAAATTGACCTAGAGCCTCACATTATGAAACACGGCCATCATCTGATTTTTTTTTTCTCCCACATGGTCCTGCTTTTTAAATATGCTATTGCTCTTCACTTAGCAGATTGCGATTACTGGGTGGTAACTGTTATATCATCAGATTTAAAGTAAAAGAGCTCAAGAAAAAGAAGGAAAACTTTAAAAAATTATTTTAATAATTAATATTTAATAATATTTGTAAAATATTTTTTAAATAATATTTTTTTTTACTTTATGTGCATTGATGTTTTTTCCTGTATGTATATCTGTGTGAGGGTGTCACATTTCTTGGAACTGGAGCTGTAGACCATTGTGGGCTGCTATGTAGGAGCTGGGAATTGAATCCAGGTCCTCCAGAAGAGCAGCCACAGGTCTTAACTGCTGAGCTATCTCTCTAGCCCCCAGAAGAAAAACTTTTAAGGAGTTCATAACTGCTTCTAAATTATAACCTTTATACAAGTGGGGACAGTCATGTTTTGGGATATGGTATTTTTCATTCCCTCATCTTGGACAACTTGAGTATTTTTGCCCTGCTGGATGGTGCTCCTGGCAGAGGCACTGAAGCAGGAAGTCCCCATTCTACAGATTTTCCATTTATTTAGGGGAGTGATCAATAAGTAAACTAGTGTTTCTTCTGTGGTTGTACTGGGCTGTTTCTAATCAAGAAATTCATTCAAAAACTAGTCCATTGGAATATGTATTTCATATTTGAAATGGAAAATGCTGAGAATTTTTGTATATTTTTTTTTCTTGTACAGGATGTATTAATAAAATACGTGGAATAGTTTCTCATGCAATATATAAATACATAGAAACACACATTCTGTGATGCTGTTTACTTAAAATATATAAGAGGGGGTTTTGGCAGGGTGGTTGTACAATTGGGAATGTGGGATTTAAAGTTTGACAGTGTAGTTCCCTGTCCTTGGGGCACATTATTTGTACAGGCCTTGCTTTCTTCACCCATACAATGGGCCACTGATCAAGCTCTGCTGTGCTTTCTAGGGCCTCTTCTCAGCTTCCCTTATGTCTTCTTCCAACCCCTTGAGCTAGAGTCATACTAATTAATACAAAGTTCCCCATCTTTTCAGTGTGTACTGATAAGTTTCTATCTTAAATCCTAAAGAACATTGACAACAACATCCATACGTTTGCATTATATGCTCCTTTTCAACATATTCACCCATTCCTCCCAAGTTAGAAGCATGTCACTTGTATGTAGTTTCCCTCTTTCTGGACCTGGTCATACTAGTCTCAGAATACTACAGCTTTTCCTAGTTACCAGTGCCTAGTCTGTTTTGTTTTGCTTTTAATTAATTTTTTGGAGGATTTTCTTCTTTGGGGACACTGCAGGGGTGAGGCACAGATATGGAGGGACTGGGAGGTGAGTGGAGTCAGGGTGCATAATGTGAAATTCCCAAAGAATAAATAAAGATATATATTCTCAGGCTTAAGATAGTTTAGAAAGATGAGTGAACTATGACAATTCTAAATTTGATGTCATCACTTAAAAACCCTTTGGCCATCATTAGTCTAAGCAATTTATGGATATTGTTAATGATATATCTACTTGGATACCTGATTCTATAAGATATTTGATCATGCTTGTTCGTGTTTTCTCATTTCAAATGATTTACATTGAGGCACATATGTATTATTAATTTTTGAATTAAAAATTTGAATATGCTGTTTAGAAGTCTTAGGAAAATTTTTGCTAATGAATTATCAGAATTCACAACTCATAAAAAAATCAATGACTAAAGAATAAATGCATTTCATGCTCATTTTAATCCTGGCATTTGTATAAATACGTTGTCAGTACCTCAATCACCCCTTCTGCATAAATGAATAATAGTATGAAATTATTGACACATTAGCAGTTGTGCCAAAGACTTTCATGTCTGCTGTGGGATGTTCTGTATGGCAAATGTGTTGCTGATTAGTCAATAAATAAAACGCTGATTGGCCATTGGCTAGGCAGGAAGTGTAGGAGGGACAAGGAGGAGAATAAAACTGGGAAGTGGAAGGCTGAGTCAGAGAGACACTGCCAGCCGCCATGATGACAAACAGCATGAGAAGATGCCGGTAAGCCACGAGCCATGTGGCAAGGTATAGATTAATAGAAATGGATTAATTTAAGCTGTAAGAACAGTTAGCAAGAAGCCTGCCACGGCCATACAGTTTGTAACCAATATAAGTCTCTGTGTTTACTTGGTTGGGTCTGAGTGTGGGACTGGCGGGTGAGAGAGATTTGTCCTGACTGTGGGCCAGGCAGGAAAACTCAAGCTACACATGTCTTTAAGTAAAAGACATTTAACAATTGCCTGTATCTGATTTTCATAGTTTTGTTTTAAATTAGCTCCAGACTGACATAAAACAGACACCTTTAATTGCATAATATCCATTCAAGAAGTACAAGGCAGAATCCAGAAAGTAGAGAGAAGATCAATTGTTTAGAAATTGCAGCATGCCATAGGAAAGTACTTTCATGAACTGTAAGCTTTTCTTCACTGTGCTCTGACTATGGTGTGGCTACATAAGTTTTGGGAGTCAGATATTTCCTCAACTCTTACATTGTCAGTGTTAAAAGTCAGTCTCATTCATAGTTATCTCTTGGTTTTCCTGTTTAAAGGAGAAGAACCTTAAATGACTAGCACGAGCAGACCAGTGGTGAATGAGTAACTCATTTTTTCTTTCCGTACCAAGTATGGAGTCTCAACAACAGAAAAGTCTGCCTGAGCCTTACAGCAGGGAGTTTCGAGAGTGGTGCTGAATAGTAGATGAAACATCCCATGTCTCCAGGCATAGCTTTAAATTACTTTTCAATTTTAATTAACACATTTACATCATCTCCCCCGCCCCTTTCTTCCTTCCAACTCTTCTTATGTACCACCCATGCCCTCTCAAATTCATGGCCTTTTTTTCTTTGTTATTTTTAAATATATGCATAAATATTCATGCACAACCTGCTCAGTAGGCTTAGTGTTACAGGGTGTATCTTTGAAACATTAGTTTTACATGTTGTTTGGAAGGTTCATGAGGATAGGTTGTTTTAGCTGTCACTGAATGCCTCCTTAAGATATTTAAAATTTAACTATATGGGCCATGGAAAAGACTCAACAGGTAATGATGCTTGTCTTCAAAGCCTGGTGACTTGAGTTTAGATTCTAAAACTCAATGGTAAAAGCAAAGAACTGGCTCCACAGAGTTGTCCTCAGACATCCATATGTGTGTCCTGGAATGTATATCCCACATATATTCATATATATCATCTGTACATACTCACATAATAATAATGAATATATGTATATATACATATATACATATATAACAATTTAACTGGTATTTATACAAGAGGACATCTTGCTAAATTAAAAGTAGTACCTGTACTCTTTGTATGTGAAAATGTCTCAAAAAGGAAAAACAATAAAATGTTAATTAGTGATGTATTTCATAATCTACTGTGACTGTATTGAAAACAATTAGTACTTAGGAAACTTATTATCATTTTTAGTAGCAATGTGCTTGATTTTAGACATAAAAACCCTAAAGAGATGGTGATATTTATGTAATATTGTCCAATAGGAGGATATGTAAGTATTCATTAGTGTTTATGAAGATATTATTTTTTAATTATCTCATAATATTTAGGGGGTGGGATGCAAATAGAAGACCTTTCAAATACTAGTTAGAAGAATCCATCTTTGCAACATGTTCCTTGCCCAACTGTTTCCCTAAATTGTTATGCTGGTTCTAATTCCTGCATATTGTATAATTCTTTCATAGTTTACCTACAAATTACTGCCTCTTTCTCTTGACAATTAATTAAGCCAATTAGATGTACTAAATTGTGTTTAAACATTCCTAAGCAAAACAGTAGGCCAGCACTTACTGTCCATTAAAGGATCCAGACACCATTCCTTTAGTACTTTTGCAAAATATTCTGAAGGCATTCTTTTTAAAGTAGCCTTGTAATATGTAAAGATGTTGATGAAATATTTACCTGAGTGGCTGCACTTTCTCGCTTTAATTCCAGAGGTATGGCATTTCTTAGAGAAAAACCTCTAAATTTAGAGACTAGAAAATTATGATGCTGAGAAGTAAATGAGGGATGACTGAGTAGAGAGACCTATTCCCATCACTGGTGAATGGTAGAGAACTTTTCCAGGACCCTGGATGATCTTCTGCCTGCTCCCTCCTGTGCTGATGCAGAGTACTAGGTTATGCAGAAAACAGAATCTGAGCCTGTGCCTTACACGTGTAAAATTTGTTCCTGAGCTCTTCAGTCTGCAAGAGGTTACATGCAAGAGGGAATGTGGAGGATCATCACAGTAGTTCTACTCAGGCATTCCCATGGGGAGCTGAACCACAGGCATGGGTCCTCCAAGTTCTTGATCACAGCTAGACCATCCAGGTTAACACTATTAGTTGTAAACTGCAAGTTTTTTTCAGTCATCTTAACAGTGTAAGACTGACATAGCCTTAATATTTACCATAATAGGATGGTAAGGGTTTAATAGATACTTGATTTGATATATAGATTATATGATATAATGATATAACCCAAGGGCTTTTATCAGTGAATAACACAGTGTCAGTATATGACAATGACATTTTGTCAACCCAATGTGATAATGAGGATGGTTAAGTGACATAATTTTGGAGGGTGCCCTAAGAATAATAAATTTATAATTGTTAGTTCATGGTACTGTGGTTTCCTAGTTATACATAGGTCATTTTTTCCCCTGAGGATCTTTTGAGAGTAGAATTATTTATAAAACTAGTAAAATATATACTTATAACTTCTTCAGAAGAGAACTATTTGACTACTATAAAATATTTAAACTGTATTTAAGACTCTTTGATTTTAAATAATGATTATTATAATGATAAAAATTTGAGGGTATCCAAAAGGGATGCCAACCTGAGGCACAGTGGGTAATATAGATTCACCTGGGGGCCCTGTGAGATTCCTGCTGGATATAAAAATCTCAGTTTTAAGGTACAAACAGATGACAAGATATCAATCCCCAAAAGAATGTACACATGCAGATATTTGGGATTGAACATAATAGTCTTCTGTAGTGGCACTTCTTATAGACAAAAGTAGAGTGAGGTGTAGGTAAAGTTTTCCTGCCTGGCCCACAGTCAGGACAAATCTCTCTCACCTGCCAGTCCCACAGAATCTCAGACCCGACCAAGTAAACACAGAGACTTATATTGGTTTCAAACTGTATGGCCGTGGCAGGCTTCTTGCTAACTGTTCTTACAGCTTAAATTAATCCATTTCCATTAATCTATACCTTGCCACATGGCTTGTGGCTTACCGGCATCTTCACGTGCTGTTTGTCATCATGGCGGCTGGCTGTGTCTCTCTGACTCAGCCTTCCACTTCCCAGCTTTATTCTCCTCCTTGTCCCGCCTACACTTCCTGCCTAGCCAATGGCCAATCAGTATTTTATTTATTGACTAATTAGCAACACATTTGCCATACAGAACATCCCACAGCAGTGAGGGACTAAAAGGATTTATTTTACTAATGCTAGCTAATGACCTCCCAAATGATAGGCCTGCTCAACCTTCTCGTGTCAGCTTCCGTAGTAGTTTAGAATCTACCAACTGTTTTTCAAAATGAATATTATCAACATAATATTACAGATTATGAATTGAAAGCTCCCATCCCTAACTAAGAAGCTATCTCCAACTGATAACTGCATGCAAAAGAAAAATTAATTTTCCCCACTCGAATTTCACTGGGTATATAAAGGACACTTCAAGGCAGGTTCCGTGCCTAGCAGTAGATGACCAACAAAAATGAACTCAGTGGTACTCTGTGGACCTTTTTGTCTCATACTACTTTGTTTCAACATTCTTTTTCTATATGAATTGTCTTTTGCCTATATATTATGATTTCCAATTTTGTGCTTTTATGGTATTTTATGAACTGTGTTTCTTGTTCTTTTTCTTTGTTTGATTTTATTCTTGTTTCTTTTATTATTTACTTGTTTGTTTTCATTTCACCTATTTGTTTTCTAAGAGAGAGAGAAAGAGGTAGGGTTGGATGCGTGGGGAGGTCCTGGGAGGACATGGGAGAGGGTAAACCATGGTCAGAATATAATGGACGGAAAACAATATTTTAAAAAAAGGAAAAAAAGGCCATCTTCACCTGTGGCAAGCGAGAGAGCAGACCAGACCCCTCTACCCCTCACCAGCTACAGCACCAAAGAGAATGAGCCCTATACCTTGCCTGGGTATCACAGTAGAGTTGGCCCTCATGGTCCCGGTGTGGGAGAGTCAACCCTGAGGCCATGAAAGCAGAAGTGGTCCTGCTGCTTGCTCCTTGCTGCACAGGGTGAACTAGCCAGTGCAATGCTGGAAATCTTACCCTGGTGGTGAGGATAGAGGAGACCTGGCAGGCTGACCAACTCTACAACTACCTAGGTTCAGAACCAAGGGCTATGAGTTGGCCCGCCCCAACATCCACACTATCTGTGATCTGCTGGAGCATGTGAAAAAGCTGGTCCTGCAGATCCTAAGCTTGCAGGATCTCTAAGACACAGGACAATAACAGGAAATCCAAGAAGAGTCCCATTGAGAGCCCAGTATGGAGGGTGTAGCAGAAACCAGAGGCCTCGAAGCAGACCAATGATTCTCTTTGTAATGACCACTTGTAAGTAAAGATGAATAGACCAAAGGGTATACTGTGTGACACTCTGAGCCACACTACAGCTTCCACAAAGAGACTTCTGTCTTTTTTTCCTCTTTCTTTTCTTTTCTCTTTAATTTATTTGGGGGGTTGGTTTACAAGGGCAGAGGGTAGGGGACCAAGACAGCAGATACAAAGGGATAGGAGGGATGAATGCAATCAAGATACATGATGTAAAAGAGAAAGGTATAAACAAACAAACAAACTGACTAACTAACTAACTAACTAACTAACTAACTAAATAAATAAATAAATAAATAAATGAAAGGAAATGCAGGGCCAGAGAGAATAAAGTGAATAAAAAGTCATAAATGTTTGTATATAAAAGTATATATGTTTGACTTGACAATCCATAATTATGTTAGTGTGTGTAAATACACCTGTGTGTTTTTCTGTATTTTAATGTGTGTAACTTCTGTGTATTTTGCTTTTATAAAATATCATAGAAGATTTTTTCCTTTTATTTGTTATTTTTTTATTATTATTGCAATCACACCAATTAGTTGTCCAGCTTCCAGGGTCATCCCTGAAAACATACATCCAGGTAGCATTATACAGACTGACCAGGCTATATTTAGGGCACATATGTTTATATCCATATCTATATATAGAGACAATAGCAATTAGCAAAAGGAAAATGACCATGAATTTGAAAGCGGGAGGGTGTCACTTTGGGAGAGTTTGGACAGAGGAAGGGGAAGAGAGAAATATGGTAATTAAGTTTGGATGGGCGGTGACAAGCAATAACTGGATTTGCTGATTCCATTCCTTTCACTAGCACATATGTTATGTAATCTCTGTTTTCAAGGAAAACAATGACAATATTAGTTAATGCCATATTGGATATGTATTTAACCAACTCACTGATGTACATATGCCTTCAAATACAAGAACGGTTACTATTAAACCAATTGGGGAATAGAATGTATAAATTTCACTTCAAAGATTTTTTTTTTCCAAAATCAAAAGGAGTTAAAACTTATTTAAAAGAAAGAAAGAAAACTGCCTTTCAATATTTTCCAGTAAAAAGTATTCTTAGTAAACAACAGGGACCATACATGAATCAGCCTGGTCTCAGTTGGAACTTTCTTTCAACAATAACCTGTATTTAATAAGCTGGTACCCAGAGTGTGTGGCATGCTGGTTCAAAGTGATAGTAAGACTGCAAGGAAGATCAAAGGGAAATGGTCGTGGATCTGAACAGTTAGGGCAAGAAAGAGAAGCGCATCTGCATGCACACAGCTGCTTTTTGTCCTGTTTCTATGAGAAGAAAGATTCACTTTATTTTCTGTAACTGCTTAAGGATTTTAATCCGGAACTTCCTTTCAGGCATAGATCAAAACCCCCAAATATTTTGAGGTTATGGAAGAGGAGATAACAGATTTGCTGCAAGAGACAGAATACTAGGGCTCATTTCAGTAGTTTCAGAACCAATGTGGTTTAGCATGTGATTGGGATAATTCTATTTCATTTCTGTTGTTTGATTTTTTTATTAAAATTTTTATATGATATATTTTGATTACCTCTTTCAGCTCTTCCCACTTTCTTACCCACACAACTTTATGTCCGTCCCCCACCCCACCCCCCGCCCCGCAAAATACACAAATGAAAATCAAAATAAACAAATGAAAACCAATAAGACTTCAGATAGACACAATTCGGAAGCAGCAGCCTTGGTGGTTTGAGGTGAGGGCAGGCACTTTAATGCTGTTTAACACTGACCCCCCTTGGACGGCATTGACCCACTACTACTCTCCCACCTGTTAGTGTCCATGTGTTGACCCACTACATGTATTATTGTTGATGTATTTGTTGTTGGTATGAAGCTAGAAATATCACATACCCTGTACCTGTGTAGTATCTGCCGTGTGTCTGTGGTTTGAAGCATTTAATTAAGTTAAGCTATATTCTATTTAATTCAAAAAATAAAAGGAATCTAAGTACTTAAATACTACTTGTGTGTGTGTGCCTGTGTGCCAGTACCCTTAATACTTACATTATTGCCAAGCCAAATCATTAATTGAAAAAAGAATGCTGTACAGAAATGGAAGCCTTTGTGGGGACAGTTTACAAGGAGTAAGAAACAAGCACGAGTCATAAGATGATGCCTTTGAGGTGGAATCTAGTCTCAGGGAAGGAAGAGCCACATGGTTACAGAGTAGCAAGGATCAACATGGAAGACAGGGAGGGCAGCTGGTGTGTATTCTGACCATTGAGTGTTTGTGTGAGTTCCTGGATAACAGGCATGCTACTTCTCCTCATTGCCATTCCACATTATTAAAGGCACTGCTTCTTTAAAGGAAGCTGCGTTTGAAGTGTTCGATATCATGATCTCTCTTAGTGATTGCATGATGCCATTTCAGGAAACACTGAAACCATCCATTTCATGATGTCATCCAGAGCCCTGCTCTCCCCTTTGAGGCATCTTAGTTTTATTAAGATGCTTATTTCACACCTAGACATAAGTCTTAAAATAAGCTTGAGTATAAGTTATGCTAATTACCACACATTCACACTAATGTGTGAATGGCTGATGATATCTAATAAAATGCAACATAGGAGCAACATCACCAAGTGTCTGAAGGGGTGGGTGAATATAGAGGAAGAACATTAAGGACAGAGATGAAAAATTCCACTTACTTTTGTAACTGTGCCTTGGGCAAGCTCTACTTTAAGTAGTTCCTAATGCTCCTGAGTCATAATAATGGTTATGAAATTTGGAGTGTTTCTCTGACATTACAGTTTGGCTTAAAAAATCTGAAAAATCGTCCTATGAGAAAAGGAACTGTTTGGATTCGTATGGAGTAATATAATCTTTTTCACCACGAAAGCCAAACACAATTTAACATAATGAATAACTTCCGTTTCCAAATGCATTTTTTCTTTATGAGCCTTCTTCCAATGTGTGCTTCATGCATTCACTGTAATTTGAAGCATTGGATAGAAAAAAGAGACCTTTGGCTTATACTACCTCTATCCAGGAATCAGCCTTACAAGATGCATGCTGTGTGATTAGTGACCAAGTGACCAACATAGTCATTCTGAGGGGTGCTTGTCATGGGCACAGCTTTGGGATTTTTCTTTCTCTTTTAATTCTAAAAACTGAGAAAATAAGTAGCAAAAGCTTGTGAAAACATACCTAGTAGTTACAGTCTCTGATATAGTTTCTAGTGTTTTCATAATGAAACTGTTCCTTTCAAGGCTCGCTGTCTCTTCTCAATGATAATGCAGATGTTAGAAATTTCAATCTGGATAGTTGAGGGGGAAAAATGTGGATTTTTAAGCCAAACAGTTTAATGTTTAGTATTTCCCCTTGTACTTACAAGAAAGTGACATAGCCTCTGGGCCTGTTCTTTTCATGTATAAAAACGAAGCAAGTAAACCCCTCACTCAACATTGCCTTATACAGAAACTAGAAGGTTATACAGTTACAGGGCATGTTTGGTGATACCGGGAGTCTCACATAGATGATAACTTTCTTAGTTACTATTCCATTGCTGAGCTAAGACCCATGACCAAGGCAATATAAAAAAATAGGCACAGTCCCAAAGGGTGTGTCCACTATCATCACCACAGGGAACATGCCAGCAGGCAGACAGGCATGTTGCCAGAATCTGAGAGCTTACATTTGATCCATAACCAGCAGGCAGAGAACTAACTAAAATGTGGTATGGGCTTTTGAAACCTCTAATCCCACCCCCAGTGACATACTTCTACTCCTTCTCAAGCAGTTCTGATAACTAGAGACCAAGTATTAAAATGAATTAAATTATAGGGGCCATTCTCATTTAAGCCCCAACAAAGGCAAACCAATATTCTTGACCAGTAGATAGGTTCCTAGTAACAGACTTTGTTGGCTTCTCTGTTCAGACGTAGAAACTGGGTTTCTTTGAATTACTGGTTGCCTTTGAGTTGACTCATGGTACTGGAAAAAAAAGTCAATGCACTATGAGAGTTACAACCCTGTAGACACAGGAACACACCAGTGTATATTAACACAGTCAATAAAAAGCTTTCTGAAATACCAGTTGCCACAAAAGAAAAATACAATACAAAGCAATTCACTCTTGTTGCTTCGGCCGAGTAAATTACAGCTTAAGAAAAAGAGATGTCATGTATGTCTCAGTGTTACTGTCTTTGTCTTTGAGAAGTTGCTAAATGATTTCCATAACAGGAATCTGTGTCGGCTGGGTGTAGTCATTTACCGGGGCTTGTCTGAGGCTGCCTTCTCCCCCAGGAAAATACTGAAGTAGGATATACCAAGATTTCATGGCTGTCATTGTTTCCCCTGGACCAGATCATAACCCTCCTCAGAAGTGAAGAAAAGAGAGCCAGTTTGTGTTCACTCAATTATGCTAACAATACTGTCCCGAATGATTATTTAGAAATTATGCATATTCTTTGACTTTTCCATTCATAGTCTTTTGTTTTGTTTTGCTTTGGAACACGATTTCTCTATTGAGCCCTGACTGTCCTGGAACTCACTTTGTAGACCACACTAGCCTCAGACTCAGAGACCCACCTGCCTCTGCCTCCTGAGTGCTGACATTAAAGGTGTATGCCATTACACCTGGCTCCATTCTGTTTCTTGAAATATGCTTATTAGTTCTTTGAGAAGTTTGTAGAGTTATATTGATCATATTCAACCTGCTCCCTAAAAACCTCTCACAACCAACCCCCTATATCTTCCACCCAAATTTGTGTCCTTTAAAAAAATTTTTTTTTCCATTAAGGCCAATTTGTACTGCACAGGTATTCTTGGATATATGACCTTCTACGGGAGCATGATCAACAGAATCAGGGGTTATACACTCAGAGAAAACTGATGACCCCTTTCACAGCAGCTCACAATTACCAATGGGGCTGAGGTGGGGCCTCCTAGAAAAACTAGCATCCCCATGCTTGGATTTTATCTGGCTTTGCCTTTCACAGGGCTTATGTATGGTGTCACAGCTAGTATGAGTTCAGAGGTGCAGTTTCCTTGAACTATCAGGAAGACTACATCAGTGGATGTAGTCATCCACTGCCTCTGACTTTTACAATCATTTTACCCCCTCTTCCACAGTGATTCCTGAGCCTTTGGGGTGAATAGCTGAATACTCTGCCCTCTCTGATTCTTTGTGCTTGGGCCAGGTCTAGGCCTCTGTGTTGGTTATCATCTACTGAAAACAGATATGTCTCTAAAGGGTGATTAGAGATGCACTGATCTGTGTTATAATGATAAATCATTTAGAGTTGCATAATACTATGTCCATTTAGGAGAATAACACACTATAAGTCTCTTCTAGGGTCTTTAACCTGTCTAGCAAAAGGCTCTTTGTCAGATAATGGTTCTAGGTTGGTTTGGGTTTATTCTTGTGCATTCGGTCTTAGATCCAATCACAACTACTAATCAGTGTGTGGTGTGTGTGTGTGTATGTGTGTGTGTGTGTGTGTGTGTGTGTGTGTGTGTGTGTGTGTGTGTGCTTAAAGGGGGGTTACATAATTTTAAATTATTGACATTGATTTTGTTTGCCTTAAATTTTTTCTGAGTTTACTTCTCAAAAGATTATCTTGTACCCTACTTCCCTGTTTGTATTCACATATCTTTTTTATTTTTCTATATGATGACAAAATGTTTATGAAAATCCCTGGCACAGAGCCAGATCTGCTTGACAATATTCTCACAGGAGGTGTTATTTTTCTATGGGAGGGGGTTGTCGAAATGAGATTTTCATTAATTATACCAAAATCATAACTTGTGGTTGATCTCATACAATTTGAGAAAGTTAAACAGCTACAAATGCAGTTTAGTGTGAATGTCAGTCATTGTATTTATCTTAAATACACTAGTGGTCTGGCCTTCCTGGAGGTGACATTAAACTTTCAAATGTCCTGTTAAGCCACTGAGTGGTCTCCACAGCTCCTGCTAATGGACACACATCAATCTATGAACTTATTTATTTGGAACACCAACCACACAGTCTTCTTGAAAATTAACAAGTATATAAAAAATATCAATTTACACTTTGCTTTTGTTTATAATGTATCTATCATTGGCGGTGGCAGGAAGATACATGCTTACCCTGTTACACTGGTGATGTTCTGCTCCACCCGTTTGATAATTAGAAATATTCTGTGATTGTTCCACTCACATTTGTAACAACTCTGTCCTATCAATTTTGTGTGACAAGGAGGTAGGGATTGCTGTGAGGATATGAGAAAATTGGAAGGAGATATTAAAAATGCTTTCACAGCGGGGCTCTATATTCATGAGCACCTGGAGCTTTGTTCCAAGCCATGGTCACTCATATTTGGTTTAGAATAAATGATCTTACTCTATTTTGGGAAAAAAACAAACAAAAACAAAATCACAATAGACAGTACTCAACCAGTAATGGTGACTTAAAGTTATAAAGAGGTGGACACCGGAGAAACAGGAGGACCAACATGGACTACGTAAAACCTTCTTTCACAACAACAAAAGAGAGAGAAAAGGAGGCAAAAGAGCTAGATTTACATAGATAGTTGGGAGATGGATACATACATATTATAGTCTCACAGTGAACAAGCTAAAGAAATCCACTGTAGTGTGAACAAAACATCCTGAAAAGAAGCTGTCTACAGAGACTAACCGATGCTGCAAGTCAAAAGGCTAGTTACCTGACCTTAGGTTAACTCTAGCCCTCTGCAACTGTCATTCCTTACCTTCCTCGGTGCCATAACTAACATCTAGTGACTAACAGATAAAAACCTTTAGAATCTATTAACTCAGCAGACAATTGGCTTCCACTAATCAAAAGCTAAGAATGGCGTCATCATCTTGGGTCTATAGAAAAGTTTGCCCCATCTCACTGTACCTGCCTCTCTGATATACTCTCCACTGTTTTCTAAACCTGTCTTGAGTTATGACTTTCTTTGTTCTACACAGATGAAAAAACATGACAAAACTGTTCCATGATGGCATATGGAATTTATGATAACCTTAATCTGTATTACTGGGCTATTGTCACTCAAAATGATCCCAGAACAAACTCTCTTATTCCCTTATGAGAGCTGTATTTTTTGCTTGGATAGTATCGATCTTCTTGGAGAAAGCACTTGGACAGGGACCCTAAAAGAAAGATGTTAAACAGTTACATTCTTATAAATCTGTGATACGAAAGCTGCAAGTTGGGTATCAGAACCATGTTGGGGAGGTTTCAACATGCAGTCACTAAGCTCAGACTGTTTAGATATAGAAAACACTTACTGAAAAATGAAATGGCTGACTCTTCCTGCATACTGACAGGGGCCTTCAATTAAAAGGAGAAAATTGATGTTTGAATGAGAATAAAGAGATAAAGACAAGAGTTAAATGCAAGAAGAGGAAAAAAATCCTCTTATGGAAATCTCTGAGGGAAGCCCAGCTTTCTCAACTTTTTTTTTTGGTTTTTTTTTTTTTTTTTTTTTTTTTTGGTTTTTTCGAGACAGGGTTTCTCTGTGTAGCTTTGCGCCTTTCCTGGGACTCACTTGGTAACCCAGGCTGGCCTTGAACTCACAGAGATCCGCCTGGCTCTGCCTCCGGAGTGCTGGGATTAAAGGCGTGCACCACCACCGCCTGGCAACTTTCTTATATGTATGAAGCTTTCTGAGACAATGGACTTCTAAAGCCTAAGAGATGTGTGTGTGTGTGTGTGTGTGTGTGTGTGTGTGTGTGTGTGTGTGTGTGTGTGTGTGTGTGGTGGCGGGGGAGGGTACTTATTGCTAAATATACCTGGCTCAGTGGTCTATCACAGGGCCACAGGATACTTGCATACAAAAACTCTGCCCCCACCGGCATGTGGAAATAGCATTCAGGGGTGGAGGGTAGAAGCACTTTTTATAGCAAGGTCATGACCCATATTCTTTGCCCACTATCCAATCTCCCTGATTCCTTTCCTCAATAGTATAAGCAATAGTTTGGAAAACAGTGTGCATAAACTATGCTAACTGCTGGCAGCTGCTCATCTCATGCATGCTTTTGATTGTACATTGTTCCTCACTACAACTGTTTACTCTGCTTACCACTAATCACAACTTTCAGATTGAAAAAAAAAAAAAAAAAAGAAAAACAACAACAAACTTATTTTGGAGTGGGGAACCAAGTGCATGCTGCTCTTTCCTAACATTTCAAACAGTTGATTTCAAATTCCTCTTGCTTCATTTGTGAAGCTAACGGGAAAGGTCTGCCTTGGAATAAACCTATACTGATCTATGTAAGAGGAATCAACATTGTAGCCAACAGTCTACCTCCAAGATGTGCCCTTGTGAGCTCCAGTGAGAAATAGGTCAACAGGTTTCGCATCTCAGAATTTTCCCTACGTATTTCATTAGGAAGCAATTTTCTTTGTCAAACTTTTTTTTCTGTAAATTTTATAATAGGACACAGCTGCTTGTATACCCCCATATATGCTGATACAGTGTTGTATATAAATTGCTGCATAAAACATGCCAAATGGGCAAAAAATACAACATGAGCAAAATTATCAGATTAGATTGGCAGATGCTTATATTAAACATGTCTGTTTACATTGTGTATGAAAGGTTTTCATGGGCTTTGATTTTAGATTCACTGGAGCATCTCTGTTTCTTTTATGAGATCTAAATTACACTAGTTATTACCGGTTTTAGGAAATGTAAGCTAAATTACAGAAATAATCATATGATTTTGCTATTTATTTTTCTTATTATCAAACGTATCACAAATGTAGTAATCATATACTCCAGGAGCCCTAACCAGTCACTCCTAACTTGAGGTAGTCTCTGTGTCAGCCTAATTAGCTTTGTTTTGGAAATCAGTGACAGAAACAAAAATAAATTTAAAGCCATCATGATTTCTATCCCAATGTCAGGACTTAAGGATTCTTTGTGGATAGAATTGAAATAGTAAGTACACAGCTTGAACAAGGCCACCTCACTTGGTTAGTGATGGGTCATATTTTATTGTATTCAGTTGTGGTTTTTAATTTGTGTTTTAAAATCTTTTGATAAAATTCTGTAATCTATTTGAAAGAAAGCCTACTGAGAATTCATGTATTTATATAAATAAATATCTATAAACATGCATAATATATACATAGTACATAGAGAAATGTTGATCTACTTATGATGGAGTTGTGTCTTGATAAACCCATCTTACATTGAATAGATCCTGAGGTGAGATTACATTCCAATGCTCCTAAAGTACATTATAGTTCAGCCACTGTGCTAAGAACACTTATTTAGCCAAGGATATTGCATCATAATGTGCAAGTCTGTCCCTCCAGGGAGAGGGAAAATGGTGTAAAAGGATCAGAAAGATTTCTGAGTCAAATAATGGGAGAGGATCTCTGGGTAAAGCTGTTTTCTGGATATAACATGGCTTCAGTAACCATGAGTATGCAACAACTGTGTTTTTTCTGTATGAAATGTACACACACAGAGAAAGACATGAACGTAGGAGGGAGGCTAGGAAGAAAGAGGGTTCTATAGATGTGGGAGATGGATAGAGAAGTTAAGACCATAATACATGGCATGCATGAGAAATTGTGCAAAAGACAATTTGGAGCTCAGTTTTTATTGAATGCAGATACTCTCTTAACACTGCATGCATCAAAAGTAGTAAGTCAGAGAAAAATCTTTATAGGGTCTCCTTTCCCTAATTTAAAAGTCATAGAACATCTTAGTCCCTGTGCTATTGCTGTTCTGTTCAGGAAGCTGTCTCCTCTGCCAATGCATTTGAGATTATTTCCCACTTTCTCTTCTATTCAGGTTCAGTATAACTGGATTTATGTTGAGGTCTTTGATGCACTAGGACTTGAATTTTATGCAGGGTGATAGATACAGATCTATTTGCATTCTTCTACATGCTGACATCCAGTTGAACCAGCACCATTTGTTGAAGATGCATTCTTTCTTCTATTGTATAATTTTGGCTTCTTTGTTCAAAATGAGGTGTCCATAGGTGTGTGGATTTATGTCTGAGCCTTTGATTCAATTCCGTTGATGCACCTGTCTGTCTTTATGCCAATACTATACTGCTTTTACTGCTATAGTTTTGTCATAGAGCTTGAAATCAGGGATGGCCTGGCCCACTTGTCATCAGAGAGGCTTCTTCCAGCAGCTGATGGAAACAGATGCAGACCCACAGTCAAACGTTAGGCAGAGTTCAGGAAATCCTGGAGAAGAGGGGAAGAAAGGATTGTAGGAGTCAGAGGGGTAAAGGATACCATAAGAAAACTTACCAAATCAACTAACTTGGGCTCATAGGGGCACATAGAGACTTACCAACAACCAGGGAGCCTGCATGGTACTGACTACGCACTCTGAACATGTTATAGTTGTGTAGCTTGGTCTTCTTGTTGGACTCCTAAGGTGAGAGCAGGGGCTGTGCTTAACCATTTTACTGGCTTTTGAGTCCCTACTCCTAATATTGGGTCACCTTGCCCAGCCTTAATACATGGGGAAGTGCTTATTCTTACTACAACTTTACATGCCATGTTTTTTTGATGGTCATGTTAGACCTGCCCTTTTCTAAACAGAAACAGAGTAGGAGTGAATTAGAGAGTGGGAACAGAGGATCGTGGCAGCAAGAAGAAATGGGAGGAGAAGAGGAAAGGGAAACTGTGGTGGGATGTGAAATAAAATAAACAAATACATAAATTTAATTTTTTTAAAAAAAGAGAGAGATCCCCAGGACAGAAAGAAATATTTGGATAAAATATATTCTTACTTTTGACCTTGATTTGTTGTTTGACTCAGAAGTGACTGTGAATATCTTTAAACAAAAAGTGGGAAAAATAAAATAAAAGTCATAGAACAATGCCACCTGTATCACATTAGTATCAAACAGTGTATACATATTTTATGTTTCCCCCAAAAAGACAATTTCTTTCCTTGAGAGAGGGAATAGAATGATCTGATATCCATTCTAGAGTCAAATATTTTGTATCATTGGTTCAGAAAGAATCCCTAGAACATTTCAGAATTTCAAATGCCAGGACTGTGGTTTAGTCCTGAATTGCATGTCCTCAAGAGGAACTTAGGTGGTCTGTAAATGGGCAGCAAAAAATATGAAGGTTTGTAGAAGTGTTCTTACACCAATGCTCTGATTTTCTGTTAATCTGTAGAATCCTAAAGAAGAGTCTCCCTACAGATGTCTGGCCATGCAAGACTTTCTTTCTTAAAAGTAACGTTCAAATTTATGCTGAATAGGAAATAGTAAATCCTATTCTAAATGTTATTTCTTATGTACATTATTTGTATAACTGTAAGAGAATGCTTTATTGAGGTATACATTTTTTAAAGTAGTGCAAGCAAGCCATTAAATTCCATCAATTTTTCTTTCTAATGTGGAATCCTGGAGGAGGAGAGATTGCTCAGTGGTTAAGAGCACTTGTTGCTCTTCCAAAGGACTTGGATTCATTCCCAGTACTCACATAGTAGCTCACAACCATCTCCAACTCCAGCTCTAGGGAGTCTTACATACTCTTTTAAAGCCTTGTGAGCAACAGGCACGGGACATGAAGAAAAAGAAAAAACAAAACCAATAAAAAATAAACATCAAAAAGTAGAAAAGTGGACCTTGTTGTGAAATTAACCATAGTGAAGAAATGGAAAATAGGCCCAGAAACCTGCTCGTCTTCAGCAATCTTTGTGATCATCTATTCTGGCAATAGCTACACTTCTGACATCTTGAAACACTTATTGGATTGACATGATTTTGAACATTAAATAATTATATAGTGAGTACCCTTTGTTTGGTTTCTTTTTTTTTTTTTAGCATTCTGTGATTTATTTATTTATTTATTTTTTTAATGTGGCTTTTTTAAAAATTTTTTTTATTTTGCAATACAATTCAGTTCTACATATCAGCCACGGATTCCCTTGTTCTCCCCCCTCCCGCCCCCCTCACCTTCCCCCCAGCCCACCCACCATTCCCACCTCCTCCAGGGCAAAGCCTCCCCCGCAGACTGAGATCAACCTGGTAGACTCAGTCCAGGCAGCTCCAGTCCCCTCCTGTTTCTTTTAGCTAATATTTCATTTTGAGATTCAGTCAAATTACACCACACAAGAATGCATTTTTTCCATTTGATTTTAGAATTCAATTGGGAAAATGTGCCAGTTTAGAAATTTTGTTTTAAAGGGTTTTACCAACATTATGCAAATTGCATGGGTATGGGCATACTTACACATGATTTCTAGTTTGCCAATATGTATATTTTTGTGTAGAACTAAGAAAAACAGGTAGGTATGGAACAAGTCAAGCAACTGAATTTTGTTGATTAATACTTGTCCTGAAAGAACATGATAGTTCTAATGACATGATATTTTTATCATTTGATATCATCAGACTTGCATTAGTGCGATTACATTGTGTGTGGTCTACTTTGTTGTAGTTGAGAATCTTTGGTGGTGGTGCTAAGGGTGGCAGTGTTTTATCTGCTCAATATTGTATCATTTTCCACTTAGAACTTGGCCTCTTTTTAATTTCTGTGTGTTGCTTCCTTATTTGTTAAAGACAGTGATATATTTCAAATATAGTATGTAATACATTATATATATATATATATATATATATATATATATATATATATATATATATATATATATCACCTGTTAGGTTAATACCAAGATTTTTTAAATAAAAATGAAAAGTAATAGTGAGAATTCTATCAGTATTTCCTTTGCTGTAATTTTTTTATTCAGATAAAGTAATACCTGTGCATGCCATAGTTATCAAAGTAATCTACATTATTTTCTGAACACATGATTGATTTAATTCAAAGGGCAGTTTAAAAGCTATTTCTCATGTTTGAATCATATTTATAATAAGCTTATTTACAACAAACAAGACTTTTTCAGTAGATCCAGTACCATTTACTGAAAAGCGTATTGTTTGCCACTGAGTTCAGCAGTACTTTTTATTAAATTTAGTAACCAGACTTGCATAGATTTTTTTAAATGGAGTTAACATTTATAATATTCCTTTGTGAAAACCATGTATTTTTTTATTTGTTTGTTTTTTTTGTTTTTGTTTTTGTTTTTGTTTTGTTTTGTTTTTTGTTTTTCGAGACAGGGTCTCTCTGCGTAGTTTTGGTGCCTGTCCTAGAGTTCGCTCTGGAGACTAGGCTGGCCTCGAACTCACAGAGATCTGCCTGGATCTGCCTCCCGAGTGCTGAGGTTAAAGGCATGCATCACTGCTGCCCAGTGAAAATCATGTAGTTTTAATTTCTGCTTCTTTTTATTAAAACAAAGCTTT
This sequence comes from Peromyscus californicus insignis, assembly GCF_007827085.1. NCBI lineage: Eukaryota > Metazoa > Chordata > Mammalia > Rodentia > Cricetidae > Peromyscus > Peromyscus californicus. The sequence continues at coordinate 84,213,867 of NW_026294551.1, forward strand.
ATGTCTAGAAATAGGCAACGTCCCTTCTGTCACCTTCATCAAAGTTATGTTAGTTAGTGATCAATTTCATTCTTTAATGTCTTCAATGACATTTGTAGGCATTGATATTACATGCTTCCAACTCTTGCAGACTTTTTTCTTCATTTTTTTCACTTAAAAGTTTTTTTGTTTAATTTTACATGTCAACCACAGCTCTTCCTTCCCCCCTCTCCTCATTCCCCCTTACCTTCCCCCCAATTCCCCATCCTCAGAGAGGGTAAGGCTTCCCATAAGGAGTCAACAAAATCTGGCACATCAAATTGAGGCAGGACCAAGCCCTTTCCCCCGCATCGAGTCTGAGCAAGATATCCCTCCATAGGGAATGGGCTCCAAAAAGCCAGTTCGTGCACTAGGGATAAATCCTGGTCCCACTGCCTAGGGCCCCACCAACTGCTCAAGCCACACAACTGTCATCCACATTCAGAGGGCCTAGTTCAGTCCTATGCAGGTTCCCCAGCTGTCAGTCCAGAGTCCATTAGCTCACACTAGCTCAGTTCAGCTGTCTCTGTGGGTTTCCCCATCATGATCTTGACCCCTCTTGCTCCTATAATCTCTCCTTCCTTGCTTTGACTGGATTCCAGGAGCTCTGCCCAGTGCTTATTGTGGATCTCTGTATCTGTTTCCATCATTTAATTGATGAAGGTTCTATGATGACAATTAGGGTAGTCATCAATTTGATTACAGAGGAAGGACAGTTCAGGGACCCTCTCTACTATTGCTTGGAGTCTTAGCTGGAGAAACTCACATCCTTGTGAGTTTCTGGGAATTTCCTTAGCACCAGGTTTCTCTCTGACACCATAATGGCTCTCTCTCTCTCTCAAGATATCTCTTTCCTTGCTCTGTGTCTCTGTCCCTCCCCCAACTCCACCATCACCAGTTTCCTCATGTTCTCATCCCCCATCCCCTCCCAGTTTACCGAGGAGATCTTAACTATTTCTCCTTCCTACAGCAATCCATGCATGTCCCTCTTAGTGAATTCACTGTTACCTAGCTTTTCTGAGGTTGTGGCTTGTCACCTAGTTATCCTTTGCTATATGGCAGACATTTTCTTAAGCGGTGTTTCATGACTTCATTATAATTGTTAAACAACAATAGAAGAGTTTAAATTATTTATTAACAGTGTGAAAATTGGATCATTTCTATAAATCTACAGCCATTGGATTTATTATTATTGTTGTTATCCCCCCAGCATGATGTAAAACACACCAAGTGTTCTAGGTTTTGTGCATTACTTTCAGACTCTTCTGCTGGTTCTTTGATTATACTCTTAGTTTCTCCCTCATGATAGTCCAGCATTTCATTTATTGCATTACTATTACTCTTTATCCTGTTAGGTATAATTAATGAATCTAGGGTTGTAACATTGTTCTCACTATTTTTCATATTAATTTAATATTTTCACATTATTTCTTACAGTATCTAATTTTGGATTATGCTTTTGGCTTATTGATTGTGTCATGTAAGGAGTTTTAGATTCAGAGAACTTTCTATAGAAAATGTTGATTTCATTTTTGGTGGGTTTTGCAATGCAGTTGACTTGGTTGAGCATAAATAACAAATCTGTCAGAGAATTGATGAAGTTTGTGGCAAGATAGTTTGTCTTTAGGTGGCCTGTTCTGAGTCTTTACTAAGCCAGTTTTGCTAACATACTCTTCAGTAGAATGTGAGAGATTTGTTGAGTTGTGTTCTGTGACTTTCCATCTGAGGGATTCCTTTTTATCTTCTGTGGAAATTTGGAAGATTTCTAGTGGAGTTTTCATTTTTCACCATGGAATTGAGGTGCCTCTCAGGGTTCTTAATCTTGTTGGTAAAATAATTTAATAATAGACTTGAAAGGAAGCTCAAGAAATATTTTACTAGTGCTTTTAAGAAAAACCCAAGGCCAGGCAAGCTGCACATCTTGGCAGCTGCTTATAGCAGAAAGATGGAGACAAAAAAGAGGAAGACTTACTATTTGAGTTAAGTTATTTACTTAAGGACAGCAATAGGGTGGACAGGCAACCACAGGGAGGGCTTCAGAGAAAGAATATGGAAGCCCAAGCATCAGAAAAAGTGTACTTAGAGTCTGGCTGGCATCTAACAGAAAGTGACCGAAGAGAAGAAAAGAGGAACTGTCGGAATCTCATGAAGGCTCTATAGCAAGTGCAGTGAGAAGGAACTGTGGGAAGGAAATGCATTATCTCATTTAGGGGGTAGTTATTTGTACCATCGCTTTAGCATAGCTTATGATGAATCAGCTATTTCCTGAAGGATACCCTCCTGGTCAGGTGACTGACTTGTCATACTGGATTAACACTTAAGAAAGGAGATACTGCCACATCTCCAGCCAGAGGTGGATCACATTCTTTTGTCTAAAAGGTAATAGCTTTTCCCTGGTGGGCCTTCATTGCTACCACACACAATCATTGCTTCTGAATCTTGAATCCATAAAGTGTATGTGTTTTCTGTGAATGTTCCTGTTATTCTGCACAGGGCGGTATGTAACTTCCCCTCTACAGTTAATGGATAACAGAACTTGTTCTAGAAGACTCATTTCATAGAGTCAACTATAATATTTAAAGCATATACCACTGCACCCAGCCCAAATCACACTTTGCCTAAGTAATAAGGTTAATAAACGCTTGACTATATCATTACCCGAAACTGAAGCATATAGTGAAATTAACATGCTTCTTTGTTACTTGGTAATAGCTTTGAGTGGATATGTGAGAAATAATTTTTGTAATGCTTGTTTAAGGCAACCACAGGCACTGCATGAATCACATGTCTGAATATCAATCAGGCACATGCAAACAAAAGTCCATATAGAACTCAGCCAAAGGTGAATCTTCACCAAACGTCTTTAAACTTAGTGCAGACAAAGGAAGAGAGAAAAAGTCGGAGCATATACCATCCCCCATGTTATACTGAAGCAACAGCAGAAATATGTAAGAGAAATGCTAGAAAATCTTAACTAAGGCAATATCAGAATCAAAGAAAGATTGATATATGTGTTATTTCATTAGAGATAACCTTTAAAGGGCATGTATTACTTTACACAGAAATGTGCTGATGAATACATTTCAGAAAGAGAGTGCAAACATTGACTGATAGGTAAAGAAATATGTGGTATGCTCAGAGATGGTATGGGAAATATATTTCATTAGAATTTAATGTGTTATATGAGACTAGTAGAAACTGAAAATGAAGACTAAGCAGAAACTTGGATAAAATTTAAATAGGACCACTTGGAAAAATGTATAGATAAAGAGACTAGATATTTTTTTGAATATTGGTTGGTCTCCATTTGTGTTACTCTATTTTCTCATAACTGTGACCAAATACTGAAACAAAGGAGATTAATATTTTTATTCATGGATTCAGAAGGTTCATGCCACAGTCAGTTATCCCCCATCAACTTGGTCAGAATAGCATGGTGGTGGGTTTGTATGGAAGAAGGGAGCTGTTTACTTCATGGGTTAATGGAAAGCACATGGAAAGGAGAATGCTAGACTTTCTTTCTCTTTATATTCTTGTTTTGCCATAGTCACCTAGCCCTGGAGATGATGCAATGGAGCAGAAACCTTCATGGTAGGTCTCTCTACTCAGTTAAACTACAATTGAAGGTTGTCACGGCATGTCCACAGATATATCTTGCTAACCTCTTAGGTTATTCAACATCCAGCCAAGTTGACAGTGACAATGAATCACCACACTGCTGTTCGTAATGATTATAATAGGGAGTTTTCCAAGGAAATAAAACAAAGAGACAATTGAAGGAGTTGACAGCAAGTTAGAACATTTCCTGGGGACACTTTTTGTGTGAGAAGGAAGGAATGGCCAAGATACATGAGGGGTAGCTACATAATCTAATAACTAAACAGACATGTAGGGAAAATGGGAGGCAAAACTGAGTATCTCAGTTTGGAAAGTTAAAAACAGGATATGTTTACTTTAACAAATGTTGAATATGCAGCCAAAGTATATTATAATCAGAAAAGGGCTGGTGATAAAGACTGGGGTTAAATATAAATACCATGGTTGAAAGCACGTATTTAGAGTCATCTGACTAATTATAATTAATAATAATTGCAGCTAATATCGATAAACTGTATGCCAGGCACACTGCCAAGTGCTTTACACAAATAACCTCATTTACTCATCAAAAACATCTATGTGTGTCCTAGTTTTTATTTCCAATTATGTGTGGAGAATATGAGCCTCTGATATGTTCATTTTCCAAGGTCATACAAATAATTGACAGATCTAAGATTTAACTCTTGCAAAAAAAAAAAAAAAGAATCCATCATCATTACTGACTCAGTAGGAAATAGATACTAAGAAATCAAACTCATACCTAGGTCCTTTGAAGTTGTTAAGAGATGTTGAGCAAAGAAGAAATGTAGAAGAAAATGAGATGTATAAACAGGGCTCATGTAGAAAAGACACTGAGGAATAAATAGTACTTCCAGCAGGAACTCAGTACAATCCAAATCATGATGACCTTGACCTGAATGAATTTTGGGTGTGCTCACATGTGTGCATGTGTGTTTATGTGTGAGTGTGTATGTGTGCATGTGTCACACACACACGTGTGTGTATTGCATAGAGGATAATGTAGAGATATAAATTATTCATTTTCCATATTTTCTGTAATGTGATAAGTGCTACATGACTGCTTTATATGTTGCTTTTTTCAGTCCTATACCTGGGAAGTCCTGCTCTTGATGTCCATGAACTCTTCCAACTTGCTACAGTGGGTGCTCTAGTGAGCAATGTATTTCTCCATAAACGCCTTTTCCTTTGCTACCTACAATGCAAAGGAGGCCAAATTATCACTCGAAATAAAACTTTATAGGAATATTTAAAGGCTACATTTTGGGATGCAAAAACATGCATCAACATGTGTTATGCATATCATAACATTCAGGCTATACAAAGGATTAGCCTATAGCAAATTCCATTGTCTAATTATATCACTTGCTTGTTGATTGCTTCTGCATATCCAGAGGCAATACATATCTATCAAGAGCATCTTCCAGGCATCATGATTCACCTATAACTTTAATGCATTGATTATCAATACCTTCAAAGTCCTGTTTCCATCTTGACTTGTTATTTGCACTTTGTTGTAATTTCCTTCTTATCCAAGTGTTCCTTGTCTTTTCTTTGAGAATTCTCATGCACACTTCTTAGATTAACCTAAATGTGGGACCTAAAGATTTTTTCCCCTTTCACTTAATGAGAGAATATGCACTCTCCAGACAGAACTATGTCCTAAACTTAGAAGGAGAGCACTCGTATTATCACCTTTTCATCTGTGTCGCAAAATACCACAGACATATAAAGTTTAAGGAGAAAAAGGTTATTTGGTTTATGGCCCAATGAGACTCAGTTCACAGTGACTGCTCTCTGTCACATTCCTGTGGCAAGAGCATCATGGTACAAGCATGAAAAGGAAGTCTGTTCATTTCAAAGCAGTCAGGAGAGAAAGAGACAGGCAGAGGCGATGGGGGAGGAATTGGCCACCTATATCTGCTACAGAAGGGACTTCTAATGACAGAAGTAGACTTGCCTAAACTCTTCTGCCTTCTCAAGTTTCCACCATCTCTAGAGACCACCTAAAGCTGGGGAGTTAAACCTTCACATGTGGTCTTTAGGAAACATTTACAATCAAAACCATATCAGCAGTTAAATAATAATATTCCTGTTCGTTGTGCCTTCTATATTTTAATTATTTTATTTTTTGAGATTATAATATAGTTGCATAATTCCCACCTTCCTTTTCCGCTCTTCAAACTCTCAATAAATCACTACTTGGTCTCTTTGAAATTCATTAGCTTTTTTTTTTTGCTATATACATATAGAGTGTGTATTACATGAAAGAGAGGACTGGAGGAAAAGGGGGGGGGCTAGGTTCAATAAATTCCATACAAGTGATGGCAATCAAGATGCTTTAAAGAAAATTAGAAAAAAAATTCCCTCTGAATTCAGACATAGTTAGAGATACAGAAACACACACACAAATGTAATGAGTATATATTGTATTTAAATTTTCTTCTTATTTGTGTTACTATCATTTATGAGTGATACTCCCTGTCAGTGTGAAAGAAGTAATGGGTCTTTATGAATGAAGAGTAGTAGCTCTCAAGGGTTGCCGTCTTTGCTGCCTGTGACTCTTACCAATGGCTTGGCAACTCATGTGTCTTTATTACCAACACACAGCTTCAGGAACTTTTAAGAGTGAGTGGCAGATAATTAATGCCAAGTCTGGTATATTAACTAGCTGGACCTGAATAACAGGAACCTTTTTCTTCTCATAATAGTCATCAAATACAATAGGTGACATTTTAAATATTTAATAAAATATGAATAATAAATAACACTGTAAATAAAAGGTCAAAAGCTGCCTAACACTGGGGAACTCTCACACTTGAGGGGAACAAACACGGATGCATTTATGCCAGGCCATTCCCCTTTGTGGTCTCCAGGGGATAGACCCACCAACCCGAAAGGCCTTTCTTATTTTTTTTTTTTTAATTTGGTTTTAAGAAGAATAAAATTTGAAGATGTCTGTACTCTGGAGGCCCTAAGACTTCATTAAATAAGAAAAATATTAAAGTATTTAATCTCCCTGGTCATAGTTATGTTTACATTTGAAATTGACATAATCAGGTTCTAAGTCTGCAATTTTTATAGCCTTGAACAGGTGAAATGCTATACCAGTTGCATTCTCCACAAAGAACCTTAAAAAACTCTAAAAACAGACTGAAGTCATCCTGGATGAAGTGGGAATGAGTAGAATATAGACAAAACAGTGGCTAAGAATGATAGTGGACATAAAACCAAAAGGCTAATAGCCAAGACAGAAATGTTGTTGATTATCACTTAGTACAAATCTGAGAGTTGATTTTTTTTCCTGTCTTGTTTCACACTAAGATGGAGCTTGTTCTCATGGTTTGTTTCACACACTGATCAAAGTACATAGTGAATGTGGATCTGCTGAGGGGGAACACACAAAAATAGCACATTGTTCTCTTTGAAATTTGGTTTGGGTTCACTTCATTTTTGGGTTTCTCTGGTTTATGAACAATAAAATATGTGTAGGTTTCTCTGGACATTTGATTTATTTGTTAAATGATGCATCCTAAAATAAAGTTACATTTAAACTCTCTAGAGAAAACAAGAACTTCACTTCATCACAGAGATGATACAGAATATTTTATTTTTGGTGAGAAGACTGGCAATTAATGCCCATTCAGGACATTCCCCACCCATCTTATTATGCTCATTTTAATACCAAATGTATTATTAAAACCAATATATTTTGTAAACCTCATACTGTGAATATTCAGAATTTCTATTAAGGGAGTAAGAATACTGAGAATTGAGCAGTATATTTTCCACAAATAAAATACAAAATGATGTTTTTAAAATCCAGATACTCTTTCTTTTCACTTGACTTTTATCTATTATTTATTCTGAATTGTATTTTATCATGAAGTGTTTGAGAAATCTAAAGCACAAACAACATATGGAGAACTAAATATTTTGTAGGCTTAATGATGTATTAGTATTTTGCTTTGTATGAAATTCTAATCACCAGATATGTTTATCACTGCAGATGGGATGTGCAGGCTCCTGATACCTGAGGGGATTAGAAAATCCAAACATCTGTAACAGTGGGAGGAAAAAAAATCCCATTGCAATGTACAAAATTTAAAAGAATGAATTAATGAGAGAAATGAATGGAAATAAAAGTTTATTATTAATACCATCTTGTATATATAATTACCAAGGAGCCCTGTGTGCCTTAGAGATCTTGATTCCATCCTTTAAAAATGTAATGAGATCTTAAAACACAGTGTAGATGTAAGTTGGGGAATGTGCAACACTCCTCAAAGCATTTTTAGTTGGTTGGTTTGGAACTGAGATAAAGACTTTGCCAGTAATTAATGCATTCCACATCTTAGGCTATTTATACAATAGAAGCACCTGCTTTATAATTGGCTGTTTTACTAAATTCAACCAGATATTTTCTAAACACATTAAAACAGTATTAATTGGGAAACATAGATGTGAAGGTTGTTTTTCTTATGTGTTATTTACTGGTTTAACAGAACAGAGCCAAGAGATGATGAATGTGGAGTATATATTGACTTTAGAATATTCATTGCCTTTTATTCCTAAAAGACATTATCTATGGTTTTGTTCTTATTATTCTTATCTCTTGAATAAGTCCAAGTGTGTGGAAATAATGAATCAGCATTTACTTATTTGATCCATTTTAATTTTTAGGAGGTCTTAAAAGGAGATTTGCTAGGAGACGGATAAGAAAAATTGGAATGAATCTTATGTTCATGTATCCCGGGTAGACATGGAAACAATGTTTCCTGCCCTGGAAAGGTATTTGGTTAATCAAAATTTCTTGAGCTAGATGATAGATACAGATGATAGATAGATAGAAAGACAGACAGACAGACAGACAGACAGACAGATAGATAGATAGATAGATAGATAGATGAAGATAGATGGATAGATAGATGATAGATGATAGATGATGATGATGAAGATAGATAGAAAGATAGATAGACAGATGGATGGATGGATAGATATATAGAACTATCATGTCAATTTAAAATACTATGGATTGTAACTAAGGTACAATTTCATTGTTGGCTTTAAATATCACATCATTCATAGAAATGGTCTGAAGACAGAAAAGGATGCTTATTTAAATTGTGGAAAATTTGGGAATAACATGGATTCTGAAGCTGGACAACTAGTTTCGATTTGTAACCTGTCAATTAGCAGTTGCTGCTCAAATTGAGTGACTGTAGAGTGCCTCAGATTTCACAGAAATAGGCAGTTATTAGATAGGTCTTCGGGCAAGGTGTCTCACGGAGTACAATGTTGGCTGCCAGATCTGACCAACTGAATTCTGTTCCCGGGATCCACACCGTGGAAGGAGGCAACCTACTCTCTCTTGTTGTCCTCAGATTTCTACATGCCCCATGAGTTGTTTATCCGTCCTTTACACATGGAATAAATAAATAAATAAAATGTAAAATAATACACTGTCTTAACAAACATGTTTTATAACAGTAATGTAAAGATTAGTTTATAAGCACACACATATATGTTTGTGCAAATCAATGTGTACATGTATACATAGATTAGTAGATATCAATGGTCTCCCATTACCTACTTGGAGTAGCATACAACATCTTATAACTCCTGCTCCAGGAGAGCTGATACCAGCTTCTGGCATCCTTGGACACAGCACTCCTGTGCACAACCCCTCCCCCCAAAGAAAAACACCCCCCAACAAACACAATTTAAAGAACATAAAAATAATTTTAAAAAATCATTAAAAAGCAATGGATTCAAATGAGCCAAATTGAATGTTTACTTTAAAATTTGATTCATATCCTTTGTCATGTCACCATCATTATTTTTTATTTTTTTTATTTTTTGGTTTTTCGAGACAGGGTTTCTCTGTGTAGCTTTGCGCCTTTTCCTGGAACTCACTTGGTAGCCCAGGCTGGCCTCGAACTCACAGAGATCCGCCTGGCTCTGCCTCCGGAGTGCTGGGATTAAAGGCGTGCGCCACCACCGCCCGGCGGCTATTTTCTTATTCATAAGGCTATGATTAGCCCAGGCCCTGGAACAGCTACAGCCTGTCCAGGCCACTGCTCCCCACAGTCCATATAAATTAACCATGCAGCTTGCTACTGACCCCTAGTAAGCACCCCTTCCCACCATCCATGTCTCCACCACACACACACACACACACACACACACACACACACACACACACACACACACACTACTGAACCCAACTTCTCTCCTATCTCTAGGTTCAGCCCATGGCCACTCTCTGCCCCCCAGCCTGACTTGATAATGGGGCCCACATCTGTATGTAGGCTCCCTTCTCACCCCCAGGCACTTAGGGATTCTCTTGCTGGTTCTTCTCTGCTCTCAACCCACCAGGCTCTCTGTTTTTAGACTTGGCTGTGTCTCTGTCTCAGTAGCTTCTCTGAGGTGCTGCACATGGGCATTAACCCTGCCTCCTCCATCCTTCACGTGGTACCCAGGTAACACCGACAGAGTGTGAAGAGACCTGTGGCCAAATTTGGAGGATGCTCTGGGCCTGCTGAGAACAGGCCACTTGTCCTCAGAGACCTTCCCACCATGCCTCAGAAGTATATCTCTCCCAACAGACACCTGGCAAATGCCTACCTGGGGGTAGAAGACTTGGAGGGAAACCTGTATGAATCAGGGGCCTACCTACCTGGCTTGAGAACAGCCCCGCTATCATTTTTGAGCCAGAATTTTGAAGTGGGTGCCCGTCTTGCCAGAAATGCTGTTCTCTCCAGACTGCCCCTCCCTGCACTCGACTTGGCGCACCCAGTACCCCAGTACCAAGCAAAGACCCAGCTCTGGAGACCTACATGCTGTGTACCTTCAGAGAGGGCTATGTCCCCATTCTGGCAGTCCTAGACCCTTCTCGCTTCTTGCTCTCCAGTGGGGTATACCATGTTTCCTAGATTGTGAGCTTCCCCTCACCCCCTAAAAAGCTGACTCATTGTGAGTGACCTTGGGCAAGTTCCCAAACCTCCTTGTGCCTCAGTTTCTCCATCTGGAAAAAAATGGGGCCACCCCTTGCCAGCAGTAGCAGGGCCGCCCATGTCCCTCCCTCCCCATACCCCCTATTCCACCCTGGGCCCCTGGACCTCAGCTTTGCTGGGTCTGCAGGAACCCACCTGAGTCCAGAACTTAGTCCCCTAGCACCCAGCTCTGCCTCGAGTTCAGCCATCCAGACGCCGAGAGTCAGGGCATGGTGCTGGGTTGCGGGGAGGGCTCTTTTCTATTTTTATTTGATAAGGAAAAGTCCCGTAAGGGAGCAGAAATGCAGTCAGCCTGGGCTCCTAGCCCATGACTGCCCTCCAGTGAGGCTCTGAGGCCTGGCTAGGGCCCTCCTGGACAGAGCCCCTGCCTAGTGTCTCAAGTCTACATCCGCAGCCCTCCTTTTAAAAGCAATACCTTCAGGTGTTCAGAGTCCAGCAGACAGCCTGTTTCCTTCGGAGATCAACCCTCGGTCTGATGGTATTCTGGCAAAGCAGAGGAGAGATTTGGCCTGTCCTCACTGGTGTCACACACTGAGAAGTTCTATTGTAACGAAAAAAAAAAAATGGAAATAAGATGAATTTTTGTACTACATGGGGACTCTTCCTGCGTGTCAGCAATAGAACTCCCTGATCTGGAGCCACTATGGCCTGCAAAGAAAAAAAAAAAAAGATTATGATTGGATTATCAACATCTCTAATCTGTAATGATGAAAATGAAGTGTCAACAATTTATATACCTGCAACCTCTGTTTTCTCATATTTGTTTAAGAAAACTATCATTTACTTTAAAGTAACACAGCAATAGGAATAAAGAAGGGAAGTAAATATTTGTTAATGATAATCCGGAGAGATTGATTTGAATGAAGATACATGCAAGTGATATTTCATGTTAATATATGTAGACCTGATAGTCATTATAGTTGGAGCCTTTTCCTATTTCTTATTTTCTGAATGAAGTGTTTCCTTGCAAAGGGATCATGATTATCTGAGTGTTAGTTAAAGAAGAGAGGTACCAGAAAGCTAGCATCCTCAGTCCAAATCAACTCAGATATTTATTTTGGTGAATAAAGTTTTCTTTGAATCCAGACACACTTACTCTGCCATGTGTTGTCTTTGGCTGCTTTCATGCTACACTAACAAAGCAAATTAATAGGACAGATACTGAAGGTGTTCGTTACTGAGCCCTTGAACCAATAAATTGCTAAACCTGAAATTACAGGTTCAAAGTCCATCATAGTATGAACAGGTTTACTAAATTCCTAATATTATATAAAATCAGTCTCTATTCAATCATAGCTTCTCATTAAATATTAATATTACCCAAATGTGTCTAGCTCTTACGGTTTTTTAGTTTGGAAATCAAGACATGTTCCCAAGTATAAAACCATAGTTGGCAAATCTTCCCAAAAAGTCACAGGCTGCGTGAGGTGAATGATATTAGAGAATGGCTCAGATAACACACACAGCTGTTGATTATTGTGTGAGTATCTGGTATCCAGAATCGTCACCAAATGAAACTTTTGGGCAGTCAGTATAGGGGAGTATAGTATAGTCAGTATAGGCAATTAATGCAGGGTAAACTGAGACAGGAAAAGTTTGCATGTTGGAACAAGCAAGGGCAGCATTGTTTAGTCTCTCTGAAGGTAGCAAACAGAAGCAGAACGCTGATGCTCTTTTTGGCCTATGCTTTACGGTTGGACTGAGAAGTTTGTTTAAACTGATACCTATGTCAATTATTATTTAAACAGCTCAATCCCAGGCTTATTTTGAAAAAAAAAGTCATTGTAAGGAAAACACACCTGACAGATTTTCAACTAAATGATAGATAATGTCATGGATGTTTTCTTGTACCAAAGCGAACACATCATTTACTCTGCTTTCTAGTGTTATGAGTGGCATTTAGTTTAAAGTTTTCTGTCTTTTCTAGCATTCCCAAGTGATTTGATTTTCCCATTTTTACAATGAGGGCTGCAATCATGACAGAAAAGGTTATGTCCTTCAGAGTCAACTTTCTCTGAAAAACAAGGGCTTGCCAGAGTATTGTATCAGCATTAACTAAAAATATGGTGCTCTGTGTCAGATAAATTTATCCATGATCTCCAAGCTGAGCTTAAAAATGTAAATGAAAGTGGGGTTCATTTGCAGAGCAGTTGGTACCTGATGATGGTGGGTGGGATGCATTGCTATATTGAAAGCAGTTAGCAAAAAAGGCATCACTGTGTACAGGCACATGTTGATCTCAACACCATGGACATGTTAAATGCAACCAAGCCTGTAAGAATGACATCAGGTATTGTGGGCAGATATCTTATTTGGCATTTAAAACAATCTAATGTATGAATTATATTCCCCACTGAAATATTATCTATATAATGTACCCAGAGCTTGACTGGGAATCAGACACCACAAATATGTCACCCACTGTTATTTATCTGGGTTGAGGGATTGTATTTTATCAATGAACCGTGAAATGTGTTATGGCAAAATGCTATGCTAAAAACTGATCACAAGAAATTCATGTGGTAATAAACCTGAACGATTCAGTACCTTAAGATAGCACCATTCTAAGAAAACGGATGCTTCATGGATGTTCAGCAGATAACAGGCACCATAGGCCTCTGCTTGTCAACTTTAGCAAGATAAATGATTTCACGAGATTATGACTAAAAATATCTACCCAGCTCCTTTTTCCTTCATAAAAGGCAAGTTCACTCTGGTGCCTGAGTTGAATTTCTGTGTTGTAAAAATGGTATCATCTGACGGCTCTTAAATGACAAACCAGTTGTAAAGGGACTGAAAAATAATTTCCAAGTCCTCACCGTAGCTATATTCATTATTAGAACTGGAGCCAGTTACAAAAACCTCTCAATCTCTATTCTCACCCAGGGACTCACTGCTGCTTCCTGCTTCTCGAAGGGAACGTGGTATTTCTGACACTATTTAATGTGATCCAGGGTTTGGACCCCAAATTCTTCATCAGCTCCTTAGCTTAGCAAGTTTGGATAATTGGAGGGTTACCAAGGCTCCTTTATGAGTAAAATTAAACTAGATGTGTCCTGCCAGAGAGGAGGGCCACTGTGACCACAAGGAATGGGCACTTAAGATCTGTTCTTGTCACTTCCATCCTGCTCGCTTACTGGACCCCACTGTGCTTTGGTTTCTCAGGTATATAAAATAAAAAAAGAATAAAAAATTGTATTTGTATCATGTTGATTTGAAGATGCAAATGAGTACGTGTACATATAATACTCACATAGCTATCTTAGGAAAAAGACAGGCCAATGGTAGAGAGCCAGTAAATGTAAATCTGGTTTCTACTATTTATTCTTAAACTACAAGCTTGCATCCCTTTTTATTCCCAAATACCATCTTAGATTTACTTGAGTTGTCTAATCCTATTAAGCTGATTTTATAGGATGAATTAAACAGAAGAAAGCATATGGAAGAAGTGACATTTAATCCCCCTTTCTACCAGAGGGTAAGATATCTTTGAAAGGTAGATTGCCCTGTAGTTAATTTTATCAGACAATGAGGGTTACCCACTATTTGACGTCCATATCCCTTCCAACAAAAAAATAAATTCTGTGTATTTTCCTTATAAGAGACATTTTAATCAGTTCCCTTTCCTTCTTTTTCCCTGTAACATCCCACCCTAAGCATAAACTACCATTTCTCATCTGGAGTATATTAATATATTCACAAGCAAGTTGTTTCACCAAAATGGACATTTGTTACCACATTTCTAAGTGGCTTAAACAAACTGCTCGTCACCAAACAAGGCACTGGCCTTGTCCTGCCCCTTACAGGCCACAGCAGCACTGATCTTCCCTCTGCCTTGGGAAGGGATTTTTGGCCTACCCTCTTCTGTATATCTAGAATGCACTCTGCTACCACCTTAGCCCGAGCTCACCTGTCAAGTCTCATTTTGATCATTTCCTTCTCAGGGAAGCAATTCCTGAACCTTTAACAGCATTTTACATGCTTGCTTTGCTTCTTTTCCTAGCACTTGTACTTGTTTTCAATAGGAATCATGCTTAAAATGATGCAGACGTTGGCTTAATCATTTGCTGTGTGTGTATGTGTCCTGCTGACTAAAATAGAAGCCCCTTGAAGGTTTTATTGTGTTTTTCCTATACCGCATAAAAATTAACAAGCATATTATAAGCTCAGTAAGCACATTCGAATTAATGAAACACTCCATGATACTCAAAACTCCAAACTCGGCAATGAATGACCTATTGTCAATCATTATTTTAGTCTCCCTCCCCACTATGGTGTTTAGTGAAGTGGGTCCTGAGAGTAGGAATCAGTGGATGCAAGTGATAAGCCTAATTTGTGGCATCATGCAAACTTCTTTGAGATTCATTTAAATCAGCTGCAAATTTTGTGGCTTTCACTAAATAATTATGGTCTCTTTCATTTCTAAATTTTCAAACTTTTGACTCTGTAATCCTCCAAATTATCTCATTGACACCAATGATTACCTTCTTTTACTGTCAATTACAACTATCACCACATTAAGAATTGCTGTGCCTTTTGAGGACTGTTTGAGAAAATCTGCTATGACAAAATGTCAGTGTCTTGTTTAAATGAATATGTATTTTATTTAACTAAATAACAGCTATATTTGAAAAATAATGAAAACATATGAACACAGGAGACACAGGCACTGAGTCAAAGGAGGCTTGCTATGTGAAGATATTTTAGTCCCCCTGAGATTGGTCCATTCATCTTCCCTAAGCCTCGTGTGACAAAATCCCTTTGCATACCTTTCCATCCTTATCAGTCCTGATCCACAGCTGCCTGTGCATCCTTCATTTGTGAAGGGAGAGTATGTAATTTATGTTTAACAGATGTATACATTCATTTGCCCCCTCTTTGACCCTCTCAACATGTAGTAGGTATTATTGTTGTCCTCTAATTTTATAGCTGACCAATCAGAGAATTGAGTAAGTTTCCAAAGGTCAATTGGGGTAGAGACATAGTCTGGGATGGCTTCTCTATTAAACTGGATGCAGTGCTCAGGGCTCACAAAAGTCCTGCATTATGTACCTGTGTTTTATGTGTGTGTGTGTGTGTGTGTGTGTGTGTGTGTGTGTGTGTGTGTGTGTGCATACTTGTGTGTAAGCCCATACGACTCCATGTATAAAGAGGTCAAAAGACAATTTGCATGCCAGCTCTTACCTTCCACTTTATTTCGGATGGGCTTTCATTATCATCAACTGTAATTCTCTAGGAGATTCTCTATCTTTGACTCCCAACTCTTTATCGGAACACTGGGATTACACATGCAAGTTGCCACACCTGGCTTTGCTTGAGGTCCAGGGATTCCCACAGTTCCTTAAGCTTGCATGGTGAGCCTTTGAACCCTTTGCGTCATCTCCACAGATTTTAAATTTCTTTTAAATGAGATGGGAAACCTGCAGTTTAAGGTGATGGTGATGATGGCTTAGCCTGTGTTAAAAATGTCTCCTTAAGCCAACATCAGTTGTTATAGAATATTACTTTAAGGTGTGTTACCTTTGTTTATGTTGCATTTGTTTAACTCTGTGAAACTGTCTTACTGTGCCTGTCTAAAACACTTGATGGTCTAATAAAGAGCTGAACTGCCGATGGTGGCAGGAGAAAGGATAGGCAGGGCTAGCAGGCAGAGAGAATATATAGAAGGAGACATCTGGGAGAGGAAGACTCCAGGGGTCAGACACCTGGCTACCCAGCAATACAGCAAGCCATGGAGTAAGAGTAAGAGTAAGATTTACAGAAGTAAGAGAACTGGAAAAACCAGAGACAAAAGGTAGATGGAATAATTAGTTAAGAAAAGCTGACTGGAAACTAAACCAAACTAAGGCCAGTCATTCACAATTAAGAATAAGCCTTCGTGTGTGATTTATTTGGGATCTGGGTGGCAGGCCCCCCAACAAAAGAGACAAAAACAACCAACAACAAATAAGTTATTATAGAGAGCATTACACACACACACACACACACACACACACACACACACAGAGAGAGAGAGAGAGAGAGAGAGAGAGAGAGAGAGAGAGAGAGAGAGAGAGAGAGAGAGGGAGGGGCTTACAGTCACATGTTGTCATAGTCCTGTTTTGGTCATATGAGCAAAATGCCAACTAACAACTGTTGTGCTCCTGAGTTTATGTGGCTTACAAGCCACATGTTTCCTTTGCCAGGCTCTTTATAGCTTAGCCCTTAATTCTGTCATTGAGGATTTACACATTGCCTTTTCCCCTAAAGATGTTTTCTTCCCTAAAGAAAATTTTACTTTCTTTCTCCCTAATCCCATTCCATTAGGTCTTCAGAGCTAACCACCATTATGAATTGATAAAGGGGCCTGTTTTGTGCTGAGCTTAGTGCTTGAACACATCTTTCGAATTATACCAAGAAATCATTAACTTTCAAAAGGTTTTATGTAGGTATCTTTCATATGGTATTGAATGTTGTGCTTTTGTTACAAAATAAATCAACTGGCTATTCAGCCTAGTGGAGGATAATGAAAATTCTTTGGTTCCCAAGCAACACATATCTGTTGGTATTCACATTGCTGGGAGCTGTTTCTAAGAGCACGTCAGTACTGAGATTGATTGGAAGATACTGAACGACAAATTGTTTCATGTAATATGATCATAACACACTGGATGATGGGTTGATACAATATAGAATTTAATTAATATGAAACATTTTAAAACTCCCTTTCTCTTAGAAGCTTTATAAGAATGATATGTTGAAAGGTGGTACTTCCATGTACAATAATGGCTTAAATTCACCTGTTATCACCATTTCAAATGATTTCCTTTCTCTTTCTCCACTTTTCATCCCTCTGCTAATATTTTTAGTATCTGTAGTCACTGTCGCATCAGAGCCCACATGTTACAGAAGAGATTTTGGGAAGTCACAAGTCACAAATGAGATGTTCTCTGTAGAAGCTGTCTTAACCGATTTTTAAAAATAATGTAATTGTTTAAATTATATGTACATAAGTGTGTGTGTCTGTGAGTATATGCTTGTGGTATCACAGGTGCTGAATGAGTTCAGAACAGGGCATCAGCTCTTCTGGAGCTGGAGTTCCAGACAGTTGTGAGCTGCCCAGTGGGGAGTGCCTCCTCTAAAAGAGAAGTGCATACTCTGAACCACTGAGCCATCACTTCAGCCCCTTCCCCTTCTAACAGACCTTTTGTTGTTGTTTTGTAAGTTTATTGTCTATGATTCTGGGTGTTAGAATCCAGGAAGGGTCTTGGGGGCCTAAAAGCAAGTATGCATTCACGTGGGTGGGGGAGTTCTAAAGAAGAATGTGGTTTTTGTCCTTTTTAATCTTTAGCAGGTTTGTCTTACCTATGATCAGACCTATCATGGCTGTGTGTCCAACACAACATTGTGAACTTAAAATATTATGAGATTTTTTTTTAAATGTTATTCTTCTTAGTAGTACTAGGGATTAAAACTACGGACTTATACATGCTAATCAAATTACTGAGCTACTGCCCAGCACTGTAAGATTTCATTTTATTATTTTTCAATCCTTAAATTGTTTATTATTTTTAATGGAACTTTAACTATATATTAAAGATATAAGTTGTGACTTTGTTGTCCCAAAGTTTGTTTTCATTGTCTCCATTTTTATTGAAAATATGTTTTTCCTAGAAACCATAATCAGAATAGATTATAACAGAACTTTAAATTGT
This sequence comes from Peromyscus californicus insignis, assembly GCF_007827085.1. Classification (NCBI taxonomy): domain Eukaryota; kingdom Metazoa; phylum Chordata; class Mammalia; order Rodentia; family Cricetidae; genus Peromyscus; species Peromyscus californicus. The sequence goes on from NW_026294551.1 coordinate 84,232,210, forward strand.
CTAAAAGTGGAATACCTTATTTTCTTTGATTTGTTGTTCATTTATGTAACTCACAAGGCACACTCTCATTAAGATCAGCTTTGCTACTTCCTAATCATTTCAAATCAGTGTTAGTATTGTCCTTACGTACACTGACCCATGTTTAGGTACTTTAAGGAAATTCCACAGTGACAAGCTACCTAGAGAAATGATGCTGAGGTGGACAATGTGAGATTAATACTGTACTGATGTCCGGGTGTGAGATCCTGGGTAAGACTTGCCATCCACAACCCCAGCTTTGCATCAGTTTCGAAGCCTATATAGAAAAGGTTGTTTGAGAGGTGATACCTAAAGTTGTATAAGCTGTATAAATGAAAGTAAACCACAGGTAATACCAAAGATATTCACCTTCTGTTATTGTTATAAGCGTATATAAATCCCCTTTGTTAATAACATAGAGCAATATCTAGTTAATAATTTTGTTTTATAGCTACATATATATATATATATATATTAAGCTATTAATGGATAAATTAATTTCATACATGGAAAACATCAGACATTCTGTCTATTTAGCTATGAACTTGATCATAGAGTGAAAAGGTACATATACATTGCAAGTTTCTTTTGGCTAAAGTGATGATTCAGCAGTTAAAAGCCCTTAGTGTCTTGCAGAAGGCCTGGGTTAAAGTTCCTTCATCCATATAGGTTGTATCACAACTTCCTGAAATTGTTACTCCAGGGAATCTGACACCCTCTTCTGACTGCCTAGGGCAGCTGCATGTATGTACACATACCCACACCCATAAACATAATATTTTAAAATTTTTTAGAAGTACAAGTTTATTACACACAAAACCACTTAGCCTGCCAAGTTAACAATTACTCTCTTTAAAAAAATTGGGTGACTGTAAGTTAATTTGTATGTACTGAATTAGTTTTTTTAACTTTATTTTTCTATTATATTTGAGTGGTTTGAGTCACACTCAACATATAATATTAAAAATCATAAAGAAAGAATTCTTAGAGCTTGTGAATCATATCATTGGGGCAGTCACATTCAAACTAGCTTTCATATACACTGAATATGCACACATTCATGTAAGGCTACACACATGCACTCCTTTATATATGTATGTATATTTGTTATCAGTGTTTACTGCAATCTCTATTTTGAAAAGAGATTTGAACTTAAAAATTAGGTTTTATACAAACAAGGGATGGCAAAGATGAATTATGGCTAAATTGCTTGATTTTAAAATTGTTCACAGACATTAGAAAATCAGGACTATTGGAGACTATTGGAAAAATAAAAAACAAAGAATTGAGAAGATGACCAGTAGAGATGAAATAGAAACATTATTTCCTAATATTACAAAAGATGAGGACTCAAGAACTCTTCCATGTATTCAAAGTCATGAGGCATCTATACATTTCTGTGGTCTTTTCAGCTGGCCCAGTTAATGATGAATGTCAAGTTGTATTAAAATTCCTTGAGAATAATAAAGAATTATACTTTGTTTATTCACTCAAACTGGAATAAACTGTACAAAAAGTAGGTGACTTCTAGCTCATAGTCTGTGGAAAAACAACATCAAAATTCTCTTGTTTTTATACTTTCTGGGTTTTTATTTTAATTTTCCTGAGTTGTTTGTTTCTTTGTTCTCCTAGAATCAGTGCAAAACACAGCTCATTCATACAAAAAGCTTTCTCTGTGAATCAGGTTGGGCTTAGAGTGAAATTTGCTTATTTGTTGCTAAGATTATTGAGCTTTCAGATTTTTATCACCTTTTGTTTTCTCCGCGTCAGAACAAATCCTATCTCCAAGTAATAACAAGTTTCATTAGTGAAAAACTGATAAGCCTCAAGGATAAAGTCATGCAAACAAGTCTTATTTATGAATACTTCTTCACAGGTAAAATACCATTTAAAAATGCTGTCAATGTTTAAGATAAATACTATCCAAAATATTTCAGAATATTTTTATTCCCCCTGTTGTGTATCTCAAAGTACCTTATGTATTTTCCTTGTACTTATTTATGTTTCCTGTGACTTTAGTTTTTATTATCTTGCTTGGTTTTAGCAATTCAGTTGTAGTATTTATCCAATGAAGAAATCATTAGCCGGACGTGGTGAGACTTGCTTATAATCTCAGCCCTTGGAAGACTCAGGCAGGAGTATCATGATACAGGGACAGTCTAGGATGTGTTGACACTGAGATCCTATATCAGGAAATCACATTAAAATTAAAATAAATATTTTGTATCTTAGAGGTAATAAATATTTTATAATATCTTAAAGGTTAATTGACAAAACTAATTAGTGAACTTTACCTTGTTTAGTGTTAAAGATCCTACTAAAGTAAGAACCAGTAGATACTTGGCTTTCTCATAGAAATATTAGTATACATGGTCACTTATTTGTAAAAATTGTTTTATGGGGCCATGAATGTTTTTCTGTTCTCAGTTCAAAACTGGAACTCAGCTGTATTTCTATAACTCCAGTATGAGGCAACACTTAGGACTAGATTTGCTTTCTACAGCTACCTTGAGAGACTCTGAACACTGGGTATTTTAAAATAGAAAGTTTTCATCTTATGATTCTGGAGCAGGAAGCCTGAAATCAAGGCTGTCAGCAGTCTATGAGGGATTCAGAAGAGAATCCTGCCATAACTCCTAGCCTCGCTATTTCCCAGCCCTCTTTGGTATCAACTGGAGAAAAGAGGTTTCACTTTAGTAACATGATCATCTCTTCTCTGTAGGAATGTTGTCTTGGTGTCAGTATCTCTCCTTTCATTAGGATGTAAGTGAATGTCATGATTTTAATTTGATTACTTTTGGGGAGCTATGGCTGTTGGGGAAGACTATTTGTAAAGAGCTCATGGTCTGAGGCGTTTGGGTGCTATTATTTTAGCCTATCCTTTTGAGAAGCCATATTCTGCAATTAAAAAAAAAATATCTGTTGAGTATTTGTCTTCAGTGTATAGATCTTTCTCATTTTTACTTGGATTCTTTGCTAATATGAAGTAGTGTATTCTATTTGTCAATGTAGTGATTGGATGATATTTTAACTCCTACTAGATTTGAGACTTCTTCAAAAAATAATCATACTTAGTTCTTTTTTTATTCTTTTAATACCTTACTTCTGCATGTCCAAAATCATATTAGGCTATATTAAATCTACATATAAGGAGCATCATATAGGATGTTAGACCTATTGAACTTCTTATACAGACAGAATTGTCCCATTGGCACATGACTCAAATTATGAATAAAGAAGACATTTTTCCCGAGACTAAGGTTACTTGCTCAGAAAGGAAAAATGACTGAGATTCAATAGTAACAGTAACCATATTCTTCTAGTGAACATTAGCTGATGTCTTTGGGAACCTGTCATGCTCTGGGGCTACAAATGTTCATACATCACTTCATCTAATCTGTGGGGAAACTCTGTGAACTATAATGTTGAGCATCAAGGGAATCTTAGTACAGAGATACCATATGAAATTCCCACCATCACACAGTAAATCAATACCAAGGTTAATGTCTCAACCCGTATTTGGTTAATATGCATGTCAGATGAATGTTTTAATATCAAGAATCTGTATTCTCTGGACAGACCATTAAATAGAACTTATTAGCTACATATTAAAGAAACAGGGATATATTTTGTATAATTTTTAAGTGGTTAATTTGTTTTTTTTTTTTAAAAAAGGCTTAGCAGTGAAAGGACCTAAATGGAAAAAAAATATCCATTTAGTTAAATACAGAAATTAAAGTTCAGCGAGGCGGGCAGTGGTGGCGCACGCCTTTAATCCCAGCATTCGAGAGGCAGAGCCAGGCGGATCTTTGTTAGTTTGAGGCCAGCCTGGTCTACAGAGCAAGAACTGGAAAAGGCGCAAAGCTACACAGAGAAACCCTGTCTCAAAAAAAACAAAAACAAAAACAAAAAACAAACAAACAAACAAAAAGAAATTAAAGTTCAAACTCATTTCAAATTATTTAATAATAAACACTAATTATTTAATAACAAACACTTCAAAACCCAGAATTATTCTATAATTGCAAGTACTCATTTAAAAAGAACTCTCAATAAAGAAAATAATAAGAGTCACTATATGAATAACTTATAGGATATATAATGATAAGGCCAATCTACTCACAAAAACACATTAAGGGTATTATAATCTATCTTTAAAGTATGACTTATCCTTTAAGTTACTATAAATTCTAAAAGTGAGACAGACCATAGAGCTCTGCATTTGACAGGTGAATTGCTGAATTTCTCTAGTAAATTTAAGTTCTAGATTTAAAATATGTTAAAGATTTTGTGAGTTGACATAAGATACACCTGAGATTGGAAGCATTAAATACATTCTTTAATTGATATCTGTATTTAAATATATATTCCATATTATAGTTTTATAGTATTTGGTCAAAATTAGATGGATGCCATATTAAAATACTCAGGGTAATAATGAATCTTAGTGCTTATCTACAACAATACACTTCGTAAAATACAGTTGTAAGTGAAATAGAGTTGGCAAACCTACTACCTATAGAAGAAGGAATTTAGATCCAGATTTCTCACTCTGAACACAAATCAGTTCAAAATGGGTTAAATACTTGAATTTAAAATGTGTAATGTAAAATTGCTAGAATGAAATGTAGGGGACACACTTAAAGTCCTAAGCAAAGGCAAGGACTCTCTAAGTAAAATAGCACAGACGACCTCCAATAATTGTCAAATGGAATTCTACAACCTTAAAAAGCTTCTTCACAACAAAGAATGCCATCAGCAAAGTGGACAGACAGCTTATAGCATGATTAAAATATTTGCCAGTTGTTCATGAGGTTGATTTTAAGAATATATAAAGAACATCAAATACTGAGCACTAAAAAAATAAAGTAGAAATCAATAAGTAAACTAAGAAATAAAGCAGACCATTCTTTAAAGAAGAAACACATGTTGTAAAAAAATATTAAAAAATGTGTTTACACTGTGTGTAGCCACCAAGAAAATGGAAATTAAAACTACCCAAGATTCCATGTTACAGAAGGAAGAAAGCAAAGGACAAGAAACTCTGGCAAGGATGTGGGGAAATAAGGGCTCTAGGTACAACCAACGGAGAAATCAGTATGGATTTCTCTCAGAATAATTAAAACTGCACTACCTCATGACCCAGCTGTACCATGAATAGGCTTGTATCCGAATGACTCTATAGCCTAACATAGACATACCTGCACATCTATGTTTAATGTTGCTCTATTCACAACAGTGAAGAAATGTCATCAGCTTATATGCCCTTTGATGGAGGGAATGGGTAATGAAAATGTAGTGCATACACATAGTGCCATCTTCTCCAGCCATAAAGGGAAAATGTAATTGTAAATTTTCAGAATATGAATGAATTTTGAAACTATTCTCTAGAAATTATTACATGAAGTCACCCAGAATCAAAGTTATCACATGTTCTCTGTAGTGTGTGGATCCTATTTCTGATTTATGTATCTTTGCCTTTATATATGGTATGGGGTTAAGTCATGGAACTAGAAAGGGGATGAGAGAGGGAAAGGTTTTAATGAAAGTGATGGTGATGATAAGAAAATGCATGAGGCGTGAAAGCCCAGTGGGATAGTGGAGGAAGAAATCACAAGGTGGGAGGGAAAGGGGGATGAGAAAGAGAAGTGGAATAGAAAAGGAGGATCATCCATAGCAAAGTATGAAGGAAAGTGCTATAATGAAGCATTCCTGGGTATGCTATGTCATCAACTAATGTTGTAAATAGGAATTTCCCCTTTCATCCCATAGGAGCCAGTAAGAGTTAGAAACTACTTGTAGACTAAAAGGAAGAATTACCTTTAGTACATGACAGGTTTTTAACAGTAGAGAATGTCTATTGTTTAAGTGCTGTGAAGTTGAGGGATGGTGTTCATGGAAAATCTTCCCGATAGCAGGGCTGAGGTGGTGAGAAAAGATCCAGGAAAATGAAATTCAGCAGCCCTTCAGTTTTTATCAAGTGCTTGCCATTTGTCTAAGCTAGACTTGAAGGGTGTAAGAAATGGCGACAAAGATAAACAAATTCTCAGTTTTCACAGGAATTGTACCTCAGCAGGAAACACAGGGAAAAAATAAATAGTCAAATGGTAAGGAATGTGCTTAGGTACTTTGGTAACTGTTACACAGCAAATCAGTAAAGACGATCCAAAAATAAAGCAGCAGCTTGAGAAAGTGGTGAGAGAATGCTTTCATGAAGACATGGAACTAGTGTGGTAACACTAGAGTGTGCAGAGAGGGGAACTGGCAGAACTGGGAGTATGTGAGAGAGAGAGAGAGAGAGAGAGAGAGAGAGAGAGAGAGAGAGAGAGAGAGAGAGAGAGAGAGAGAGAGAGAGAGAGAGAATACATGTACATATGTATGTATGTATGTATGTATGTATGTATGTTTGTATGTTCCACATGTGAAAGGCACTGTCTATTGGACTTTCCTTTGATCATGTAATGTAGGTTCCGTATGAGAGACCTAGCTGTGTGTCTTAGCCCTCTGATATCATATTATGCTTGAAAATGCAGTTGTAATAAAGGAGGTGGAAGGTGAGTGTGGGGTGGGAGAGAAGAGCAAGGAAGAACCTGAATTCTGACAAAATGAGGTCAACTTGACTGAAGAGCAATGGTTGAAAGATGGAAAATGAAAGCAAGGGAAAAAAAAAGAGGAGAGTCCAGGGGAGCTCCTGGGGAGCCAGGTTCAGCAGGAAACCATGCTTAATAGCACCATAAAAAGGAGTCCAGACATTTCTGAGAACACAGGATTCCTGAAGACACCTCTGAGTCCATATTCAAGCAGACAGAGATCTTCCACAAGAGAGAGAGGGCAGCAGCATATCCTAGACTCTGTTAGGCAGGGAGACTTGAAGATAAATGGTTTAAGGGACAATCTCACTATTCCTCCTGGATTGACAAGTGGGAAAAAAAAGAATTTTTAAAAAAGATTGTCTGTCTCCTACTCAGACTAAGGATAAAAAGACAAAAAAGAAAATTTCAGAAAGCAAGATATCATCTAATAGCACTAACCTCAAGGAGATGGAGGAATGAAAATGCCTGAACTCTTAGTCAGCATGAAGCTCAAGAGGTTCAGAATGAAAATTAGATTCGGTAAATGTGTGATTAAGCTATATACACTAAACATATATGTTTTAATACAAGTTTCATAATACCAGTTTATACAAAAACACAAAAATTTCACATTTACCTACCAGCTAGATGTTAATGATGACTGAGTTTAATTTCAGTGACTTCATTTGATAGTGCTGTTGAAATGTTATGAATTGTCAGGGGAAATGTCAATTTGTCTGAAAACATTCAGATTTCATCCTCAGGAGTTGTGTAATATTTGAGAGCTGGACAGATAGGCTCCTAGGAGTTTCAAAATTAAGCATGAGGTCTAAGCCAGATTTGACCCATCTCTCTCCTAAAATCTGGACTTGCATTAAGCACCAATGTGATTCATACTTGGAAGAGAAAAAAATAAAGCTTCTTTCTATCATGTTATTTAGGATTTCCACCCAGTGTTTTCAAAGACCCAAGTTTATTCAAAGGTCCATCATGACCAAACAACCTGGGTAGAATTTGCATCCTTCTGGAGTAGTGCAAATGCTTCACTAGAAGCACGTGGCTTATTTTGGTTGAGAAGGATCTGAAATTCATCAACATAAATATTTCTCAGCACCTACCATATGCTAGATACTGTGGAAGGCACTGAGATCACACCAATAAGCAAAACAAATGCTCAATAGAGCTTGTCTTCTGAGGTGCAGAGGGAGAGAGAACAGGAATAAAATAAGCAAAAAGATGTTATATCAAATGGTGATACCTGCTCCATTAGTATTAATGATAAAATATCTCAGAAATAGGGGAAGTGAAGAGAGTTTGCAGAGAGTGGTCAACCTGGCATCCCTGATAAAAGACATTTGAATAAACATAGAGACAAAAAGCCTGGGGGCATCTAGGGTGAGAATATTCACAGAGAGCATCAGTAAGAGCATCAGAGCTGAGGAAAGGGAATGTGTTTATGAATGAAGAGATTAGTAGGGCAATCACTATTTTGATTTGAGCACATTCAAGTACAAAGATATTTGAAAAGATGAGAAAGACAGTAGAGGTGAGAATGTACATCTTGTGGAGTAATATCTAGACTTTGTGTTTCACTGAGATCCAATATTAATGGAAAAATTTTAGTAGAAAATGATATATGCTGCCCATGCATTTTAAATAAATCATAGGAAATAACAAAGTCATTGTAAAGTGAAATTTCATGCTCCTATCACAGTCTCTGCAACACCATGTTTGCCTGCATTTACAAGTAACCTTTTTAT